>NC_137816.1:46169743-46224743 GCF_963921795.1 Nannobrachium achirus | reverse complement strand
GTGTGTGTGTGTGTGTGCGTGCGTGTCCAATACTGGTATAGTATGGGGTGTTACTGAGATAATTAGGCCTAGGTATTGGGGTCAATGGGATCAGATCGTGTTAAACACATGCACATACACACACACACACACACACACACACACACACACACACACACACACACACACACACACACACACACACACACACACACACCTATAGACTCACCAATGCAGATTTTAATCAGGTTAAACATACACTCCAACAGATACGGTACCGAGACTGACAGACTACACATAAACACACACTCTTAAATTACGCCTAATTCAGAAACCGATGGAGAGACATTTGATTGAGTGAGCAGAAATCTGTGTGAAGACAGCAGGTGTTGTAGTAATGTAAGTGGAGAGTGTTGGATGATTTCCTCCTTCACCTAGTGGGAATTTGCGTGCAAAGTTTCACAGCAATCGGACGCTGCGTTCATGATTAAAGGCATTTTGTTCAAAATTTATGCCAATGGATGACTATGTAATATAATGTGTTTTACTGAAAGCTGCTGTAACACCTTCATTTCCTCTCAGGGATGAATAAAGTACCTACTGTCTGTAACTAGCTGTACCAACCAACTACTATGGATGACTATCATCCGTTCTTGCCTCTACTGCAGTGGTTCTCAACCAGTAGTCTGGGGACCACCGGTGGTCCTTGGGGGGGGGGGTTCCAGGTGGTCCCCAGCTAAGTGACAGAGAGTTGGTAACCAAATGGACCATTATAGATCTTTTACTCTTGAATAGTTACATTATTGTTTAACATCTGCATTAATTAGTCTATAGTCTACACAATTAGAGAACGTACTGTAGAAGGATCTGTCCAATGTTTGCCTATTATGGCCCCTACGGTACAAACATGGAATTGTGGACAAAATAATATTCAACGATTATATTCTAAGTTTTGGGTCTCATCAAATGGTGGTCCGTGGCTCAAATGCCGCAAAAATAATGGGCCTGGAAATGAAATAGGTTGAAAAGCACTGCTCTACTGTCATCCTGTCTCCCTGGTGCCCTCATCTTCTTCTCCCTCAGTGACACAGCACACATCTATCTATAAATGCGAGAAGTCTCTGCGTGTCTGTCTGTCTGTCTGTGTGTCTGTAATCCGCGTATCTCGAGAACCGTTCGTCCCACCGGCTTCAGATTCGGCACGCGCGTTCCCCGCCGCGGCACGGAGTGCAGTGCCAGGTCTCGACCCGACCCGACGCGCGGTTTTCCCGAACCGGCGCGAAACGTTCGGAATCTCCTTATTTGATTGTTGGTTTATTTGGTTGATTGTTGACATCAGGCTGTTCCGGAGGAAATCGGCGAAAGCTCTGACTCATTGTGACATCACTTCATAAAGCTAGGCTCTGACATCACGTACGCCACATGAGTCAACAAAAAATCTCTGTGAGTGTGTATGTATGTATGTAATCCGCGTATCTCGAGAACCGTTCGTCCCACGGGCACGCACGTTCTCCATATATGGGCATAAAATGAATGCCCCCATATATGGGCATAAAATGGATTGCAGACAGACAGATACAGATATCTCCATATATGGACATAAATGGACAGAGGCAAGGGCATAAAATGGACGCAGACAGACAGATACAGATATCTCCATATATGGGCATAAATGGACACAGGCAAACAGATGTTCAAAACGGGTCCTATGACAACAGGTATAATGAGGTTTGCATTAAAGGGGGAACCGGCACTGTGTCTGCAACACAGTTGGAGGCACAGACAGATACTCCATATATGGGCATAAAATGGACGCAGATAGACAGATATCTCCATATATGGGCATAAAATGGACAGCGACATACAGACAGACAGATACAGATAACTCCATATATGGGCATAAATGGACACAGGCAGACAGATGGTCAAAACGGGTCCTATGAAAACAGGTATAATGGGGTTTGCATTAAAGGGCGGGGCATTCATTCCCTATTTACATTGTTCCGAGTTGGCCAGGTCGCCGACTAGACGCTGGGCCGCCCTTCTAGTCTATCTAATTATCCACGTCTCCACTCAGCACAGCTTCTCCTCGTTCTTCACCCCCGGGGCCCACGTCTCAGTTCTGGACGTTACGCAATCTCTGGCGCAGGTAAGTCAAGGTGAGTCAAAATCACACCCAGTGTGAAATGAGCGGTGCCTTTGAGTAGTTAATTTCATAAATGTATATACTGTATATGAATTCTTGTGTTGTCCATTAATTTCAAGGCTGCTTGCTCAACAGCACCACTAGGTCACCCAGCGGTATTGCACTCTGCATACTGTAGATACACCGTCCGCATACTGTACATACATACATACTAGTAAGACGCCTCAGGGCGACATGCGACCTCGCCCTAGGTGGCGCCAATTCTTGGCCATCTGGCCAGTATATCGGACCAGTTACCCATGGAGACCCCTGGTACCCATATATGGAGATCCATGTACTGTATCACTGAAGCAATGACTGAATCACTGAAGCAATGTGTCATGCATACATTTCACTTACCTTGCCAGTTTGCTGAGTCCGAGGACCCTCTTGTTAGGGAGGTAACCGATATGAACCTGCACAGAACGGACACACCAAATTAGCTTTACTGGCTATGGAGGAAGATGCAACATTACTAGCAAACACTAAATATGAAAGATTCTACTCTACTGTACATTTACAGTACCAGTGGTGGTCAAAATATATACTCTAGTAAATACTCAAGTATTCAATATTATATTAATTTGATGTGTGTGAGTTTTGGACAAAATCTGTCAGAGTAGCAGTAAAGCAAAAGAGAAAAAAGTCTAGACGTAAAATAAAATGACAGATATGTTGTCCGTTTAGAACAGAGTTTTCGGGGATTGATTGATCCACAATAAGGTGAAACCACCTTTCAGAGTGGAAATCTTTCACAAACAAAGTGCTTAATAAAGTCTCACACCTGTCTAAATACGGAACGGCATTCTATAATTACCCGCATCCTCTGTTTTCTTTAATAAGAAACCTTTTTATCCGATCGCTGTCTGTTTATCTCAATGGGGTTGGTGCGCATGTCGAACGCCAGGAAATACATGGGAAAACAGAAAGCGATCGCATAAAAAGTCTTCTTATTAAAGAACACAGAGGATACGGGTAATTATAAAATGCTGTACCGTATTTAGACAGGAGTGAGACTTTATTAAGCACTTTGTGAAATCTGAATGTTGGTGTAGTTGTAGGGGGCTAATTAAGTCACTCTGCCCGAACCCATGTAAACACAGGAACATGACGGTTGGGGCTTGGTCTCAATGACCATGTGTGAGCTACGATGGGCTAAAATCGCTTTGGGAAACCCGCCCAATGTCAGTTAATGTCGTGTGTGTGTGTGGGGCCTGCCCCACAGATGTCCCTGCGTGGCTAAAGAGCCTCCGTCTCCATAAGTACGCTGCTCTCTTCTCCACCATGACCTACGACGAGATGATGTCACTGACTGAACAGCAGCTGTTGATAGTCTTTTGAATAAAAGTTGATTTAGTTTTAGTCAACGAAACCTTGCAGTTCTCTCTAGCGACCGCTGTCGACTAAATGCGGCCCAAATACCGATAGTTCACACACCAGCTGGTTGAGCCAACAGGATACACTTCTCAGGGGTGTCACACCAAATTCTGGGCCCTGGGTACAAGGATTCACTGCGGGCCCCCCATGAATGTTCTTCATAGGGGGAGAGGGTTTAACCCATTTAGACTGGGAACACATTATTATGTGCTTTAACTATTGAAAAATCACACCTGTGCGAAGTGAGCGGTATATATATATATATGTAAGTAATATATTATATAAGTCATATTTAGATTCTTCAAATGAGAGAAAGGGGAAGACGGAGAAGGAGATCAGCCGGAGAACCGAAGCAGCAGGAGCGGTTTTGCAGTCGCTAAATCGCACTGTTGTGAAGAAAAAAGGCCAGAAGATGAATATATTAGTAATATCGCATCTTCACCGAGACCTTATAAGAAGTTTGGACCAGCTCTGCTACCAGAGCCTGAGGACTCTGGTGGTCCTTGCCAAGACCAAGACCTAAGAAGAAAGGCTGTTTATTTGTATTTTAAGCTTGTATTAGCTGCCTGTCATCTATAACCTGTGAAATTATCCACAGTCTGTCTAAAAGTGTGATTATTTTCTCTGCTTATGGATGATATTCATCTAATACAATTTTGAAATTAAAATTCAATGGTCTGTTCAGTTGGTCAATTCATAACACATGAACGGTAGAGCCAACCAATCAGAGGTATCTGTGCCTCCGTGTTTATGACACCATACACATTTTTTCGGCCTAAACGCGTTCTAAATCAGGGTAAACCAATCAGAAGCCTCTGTGCCTATGACATCATGGACAAATCAACAAAATCGAAGTGTTTCATTGGTCTGGCTAACTCGTGTCATCATCATTAGTGACATCATCATTTTGTAACATAAAAGTAGGAGCGGTTTGCACCACTTCTGCTCTCACTCTGCAGAGATGGAGGGACAAGGCTTTAATAAGGAAGCAGAATATGTGACAGACAGAGTAGGGCTGTGCTCAGAGGATGTGAGGAGAGTAGATAAACAACAGATGAGAAGAGGGGAGGAGGCCGGAAAGATGAGAGGGGGTGAATAAGCTGGTGAATTGCTATTGTTGATAGCCTGAGGACCTCACACGCACACACACACGCTCGCGCCTGTGCGCACGCACACACACACACACACACACACACACAACCACTCAAATGTCAGACGCAATTTGTTGACAAGCCTGGAAAGAATGCAGCAGCAGCAACAGGCATGCAAAGATCTCTTTGCTTCTTTTCCCTTCTCTCATCTCTCTCCCCACCTGCTGCACGCATAAACACCCTGTTATGACATGTCCATCTTTATTGGTTCATACTGCAAGATGAGGGTGACCATATGTGCTTCTTTTGCAGAGGCGTAATTTCAGAGAGAAATAGGGGATGGCAAAAGATTGGTTACCAAGCATCATTTCTAAAATATTTCTAAAATAGTGGATCTACAGCCTGTAGATCCACTATTTTCACCGTTTGTTTGAGGGCGAAAAGAGAAAATGTTTGAAGATGTTAGCATATAATGACATTCCCAAAATTGGGATGCCACATTGAAAGTGGTCAACACATAACACCTGGGAGTGCCTAACACGTTCCCAGGCGTCTTAACGATTCCCCCCGTGAAGTGCCGCGGCCCAGGGACGCGTTAACTGGTTACCATGGTAGCCAATAGCCAGCGCACTACCGCGAGCAGGAGTGATGAAAAAGACACATTTTCCAAGAGTCTTTTTCATAATGGCTGCAGAAAAATGTATATACGGATTCTTCTCCCATATCACACGTTTGGTCAAATCTAGCCTAGCTGAGCTAGACATCCCAGCCATGTTAAAACAAGGTAGGGATACTGCAGTTAGTTAGCTAGATGCATTAGTATCTAGGCTGGCCCCAGGCTAGGTCAAATCGGCCTGTTTTCTATGGACCATGACTTACGCACGGATCATCACAGTTGTATCTTTTCTAACCACGTGAAAGAAAAGACGTTTGTCGGCCGTCACCGGGACCCGCCGTGTACATAATGGACACATGACGAGTACACAGAGCTCTCAAAAATCTGGTAAATACAATAGGAAAAAGGCAGTAATCTACATTAGTTATGGCAAAATTATGTCTGTCAAACAAGTGTTAATAGTTGCGTTAAACAATAAAACGTTGAGTTGGGGACAATATCCTATATGCATAAAATAGCTGAATTTGAGGTTAAATGTGAACACTAGGGGGTGGCAATTGCCATGCCCTGATGCCCCAAATGACGCCTCTGCTCTTTTGAGGGCGTGTCAGGGGGCGTGGTGGGGTTGGTTCACTCACTGCGGTCCTTTGGCTCTCTGTATCTATACTGGATGTATTCAAAGATGTCCCTCTCACTGTCCACCTTCAGGGGCTCGCCTGGCACTCCGGTGACCCCGAGTTTACGTACGGTGTACTCGTTGAGGGTGAAGCCTTGCTCCAGGGCATGAGTTCTCATGTTCTTATTGAAGACATCGCTCCCTGTGAAATACAGAACGCCGCAGTAGTACTGGTCCTTGGGCACTAGCCTGATGTCAATACGCCTGTGGAGGTACTGCTCGTGTTTGTTGCTTCTCTGCAGCCGGCAGACACCCATGAACTTGGTGTCTCCTTTAGATATGACGTCTGTCACGAACCCAACGGACTCTAGGTGTTCCACGACGGCATGGAGGAGCTTCGGCTGCTTCGCGGTCAGAGATGTGAAGTCCGGATGGGTCAGTAAGAGATCAATATCACCGCTGGAGGCAAGCCCTCTCCTGTAGCTTCCGCAGATAGTTCCTATGTATACCGGGTCCACCTTCTTCAACTGCCTTAGAATGAAAGCCTCCATCGTCTGCATTTCCGCTCGTGGAATCCGCTTCTCGAATTCCTCAAAGTACCTGAGACCTATCTGTTGGTGACGGTTCAGCTTGTGTTCGATGTTTTTCAAATCTTCCAGCGTCGTCACCCCCTCCTCAAGGAACTTCCTGGCTGCGGCAGGACCGATTCCAGTCACTCTGGTGAGGAGGTTGATTGAGGAGCTTGAGCCGTCGCTACGAATCTCCTCCAGTTTCCTTAGCTTGCCAGTTTGCAGGAACTCATCAATCTTTCCGGCAATTTTAGCTCCCACGCCGTCCAGTTTCATAGCCTCTGCACCACTTCTGATCTTCTGGGGATATTTGGCAATGGTAGAGGCAGCTTTCCTGTAGGCATTGTATTTGTGTATGGCTCTGTTGACGTTCCTCTCATAATCGGCCAGTTCGACCAGAAAGTCTGTTATTCCTTTGTTTAGGGTTTCCTTTGGTGCCTTCCTCTTACTCATAGTTGATTCATCCTTCACTTAATCAAATGATGGAGAATATGTCAGGATTGTATTGTTAACCTGTGGAATAAATAAGAAAACACCCTGCAAGTCTAGCTGTTAACACATTGCACGATGTCTAAGCTACAGTAACAATGACCACACCCGCAAACACCTAACTTAAATTTGAAAGGGGCTCTGGACAAATTTGACATCTACATATAATATATGTATATTATGTCAGAAAACTGACGTCATAGATGCCTGATCTACCCTGGTGAGTAGCTAACCTGCCGACGCTGGTGAGTAGCTAACCTGCCGACAGTCATCCTACTCAGAACAACGGACCTGCGGAACAATGAGTTCTTCCTGATGTTTTCTCTGTTGTAATGCTAGATACCCTGGAATATGGGTATGAGTCGATACAGAGGTATCTGGGTTGTATGACCAGATATCTTGGACAATATAATGTCCAATCAGACAAGATTGGTCATGCCTCACTTGACATCACAATATAATGGTAAGACGGAATTCAGTTCCCAGTGGATTTCTTGCGACTTGTGTCAGTGCAATCACACTTGCAATTTCAATTGCAATTGTGCCTTTCTAGTTACTTGCGGCAGCAGAGAATGCAAGTACTGCGTTCGGCTGCGTATGTATGTAGGTAGGTAGGTAGGTAGGTAGACATGTTTGTTTAAGCCCATAGCCTAATCAGGGACCAGCATTTCTGGCAACATCATCATTAACAGCCAATGAGGGACCAGCATTCCTGGTGAAGCCAATGGTGAGCGGACCTCATGGCATGCTCTGCTGGCGCACAAGTAGGCAAGAAGCAAGTTGGCACCTCGACAGAGTGCAGTTCTAGTCTGTGCGGTTGCCCGACAGGGCAACACACTGTAGTCCTGGGGAAACTTTATTTTCACCACTAGATACACTTTTTTGTGAATCAGATGCAGGAAATCAGATGCAATTGGAAATGGGAGGAAAAACATTTGAGGAGTGGTGCCAGCTCGAGTATTGGTTGAGCTTCACATGACAGTTAACTTGCTAGAGAATATAAGGTCACGGCAACCACATTTGCAATTTCCTTCTTTCTATTTCTATTTTGTTCTGCTTGACAGCTTAGCTGTTGCATCTGTGTCATGGGTTTGTTGGCCTCTGTAGACAGCTATGGGATTCTGGGCCAACAAATGCTGTAAGGAACTTTTATTATTGGATCCTATCTTGTTATATTCTTGAATAAATGGCTGGTTAAGTTCCTTTATATAGAACAGTGGGGGGTCTACCAAACACCAGAACCAGCTGTGTGTATGAAATATGTACGACAGTGTTGTAAATAATCCAAAATTCTGTCTGGTTGGGTATTGAACGTTCCCTTCAGGGTTGCCAGATCAGAATGACAGTTTCCACCCCAAGCACAACTTAAAACCAGCCCAATTCAATAAAAGAAACAGACCAATTCGGCAAAACCTGTGTACAACCTGTGTACAAAAGTCGAGTTTGAAAGGCAAAACATAGGCCTACAGATACAATATAATAACCAGTCATACACGATAAAACATTTTCCTCCCGCGTCGACATTAAACAGACGACAGTGACACTCTATGTGCAGCTGCGCCCCATTGGACGGATGGGTATCCATCCATCAAATAAACCTCCGGTTTTGAGTGGATATGGAAACAGTGCATGCATGTATGTACCGTATGTGTGTTAAGGACTGGATACAGTTAGTAGGTGGGTTCTAGAGCGGATGAGAGCACTGAGCAGTAGAAAGAAACTAGGCTTTACACAGAATACACACTGTACTGGTGTCTAAATAAAACCTGCCATATACTGTATGATTAAAACAAGGCCAAATTTTAAGTGCCGGCCCAATGCTATATTCTCCAGCCCAATGAGTCTTAAAATAGCCCAATTGGGTGGAAAACTGCCCAATCTGCGAACTCTGCTTCCCTTCTGAAATACCCATTGAGTGTCTTACATGTTGTTTTTGTAATCAGTGTTGATAAGGAGGTGTCTGTCTCTGTCTGTAGGGTTTGCTGGGAGATGGTTGCGTCACTGGGAGACAGACAGATTGATGATGAGGGTAAGAAGGAACCAGTAAATATACTGCTCAAAGAAATGAAGGGAACAAAATGTTCCCTTATTATTAACTGCTGTCACCATAGCCAATTTACGTGGTGAGAAGGATCAACAAACAGCCATCCTCAATATGGCATGGTTATTGCCAAAAGGAACATTCTGACCCTCTGTAAAGGAGTGGAGGTGCCCTCTTTTAAAACATGGCTGGCAGAAATGACCAACTTGTTGCAGATGGAAAAAATAAGATATGATGTTTCTCTAAGGACGACAGTGTTTGTGGCAACCATTTCTCGTTCACCTTTCTAAAACATCCTGAGGGTTGTACAGGAGCATTAAGACCTTTTTCTTTTTTTGAGCGGTGGTCACAACGCTCCTATACGTGGCCGTGTGTGTGGGTCTGTTTGTCTGTTTGTCTGTCTGTCTGTCTGTCTGTCTGTCTGTCTGTCTGTCTGTCTGTCTGTCTCCGGGTATGTAGCCTGCAGTAACCTTTTCTGACCACACATGTTAAGGGAGGGGCGCTGTTGTTCAGGATAGGCCAGGCATAGGCCAGGCACACTCACACACAAACACACACAGGGGGCACACACACACACACACACACACACACACACACAGGGGGCACACACACACACACACACACACACACACACACACACACACCACCGCTCAGTTCACACGAGTGTGATTTTTTTATTATCTTAACTCAATAGCTGCCGGGCGCCGCTAGGTGCCGCTAGAGTGCCAGCCATTCTCCCGTAGGCATTCACTATCACATCCGGGTCGCCAGCCTGAACTGGCTTGGCTTTTCACTCGAATGAGTGCTATGCTAGCGAGCCGGAGGAAGTTAGCTATCAGTTAGCAATCGACTATATATTTTTTTAGAAGAGCGATCTAAAGTTATTCAGCCGCCAAAATAACTTGTCTGCTGGCCTCGGAACACAATCCGGAGAAAATCCGCTGTAAAGATGTGTTTTTCTATTGGAGTGGGCGGCGTGGTGCGGCCTTTTCTTCCCATTACGGTCCGTGTAAACAGAATCGCGGCCTTGTGCTAGGATGCTAAATTAGACCGGGGCGATCGTTGATGCCTCCTATTATTTAATTCATTTTACTAAAGGAACCGAAAAATGTCGGTTCTTGTAATCCTTAATACGTCTTGCTGAAACAGCGTTTTTTTGGGGGGCTCTAAACCTTTTTCTAAACCATTTTCAATGGAATAAATCATCGGGACAAGTAGAATGGCTCGTTGGGAGGCGGTGGAGGAGCCAGGACCACCCACGTCGCTACTAGCAGCTCAGGGTAAGCGAAATAGATTAAAAAATTAGTATTGGAATGGAAAAAAGAACCGATATTATTCGGTTTTCGCACAGAAAGAGTTAATTTATTGTACAGATTTTTTAATATTTGTCTTATTTACTTTTTCCTTCTTTTGTAATATATTATGTTTGATGTTTTCATTTTTTTATTTTACGGGGTGGGTGGGAGGGTATGTCCTATACGTGTGTGATTGTATTTTATTCTATGTCTTGTCTTTAAACTTGAAAATGTATAAATAAAATTGTAAAAAAAACAAACAGCCATCCTCCATTGCCCGAAATGGCTAACACCTGCAGGCCACAGTCAGTGAATACACGAGGACAACAGTGGCAAAGAGGAAAAGCAGAAAGAAGATTTATACAGCAGTGGTTCTCAGAGTGGTGTCCAGGGACCCCAGGGTCCACCACAAAATTAGTTCATCGGTTTAACCACTTCAAGTCGCAATGTGTTGTGAGCTTAAGTTGTAGCTCTGCTATTTAAATGATGTATGGCACAACATATTTTCTGAACACATTAATTTGGGGTCCTTCACGTGAAAACGTTGAAGAACCACTGCTTTACAGAAGGCCAATTACGACAAACGCTCCAGGTGGAGCCAGGAACAGGCGACTCTGGACAGATATCTTTGGATAACTAGATCTCAGCTAATCAGATTGGATCTCATGTTCCCTCTCTTGTCTCCGCTGGTCCAGTCACACCCCCGAGTTCCTTTCCGACCATGGTTTCTGTCTCTGTCTTATCACTTTAACCCACAGGAAGTGCTTCTTTCTTTTCTGAACTAGGAACTAAAATTGTTTGCCTTGAGACTGCTGTCATGGTGGTGGGTTGTATGCGGTAGCAACTGTCGAGCAACAGGTTGCAGTTCATTAGCAGGACAAAGAGGGGTGATGGAAGGAGGTTGGTGAGGGCACATGACAGAAACAAGAGCATGTTATGAGGAGACATTGGGAAGTTAAACTACCAAAAAGACAAGAACAAGGCCCGGACGGCTAGGGTAGCCTGACAGCGTGTCGCAGGTTCGATTCCCGATCCCAACAACCTTTGCTGTGTGTCATTCCCCTTCTCTCTCTCCCCATTTCCTGTCAATCTACTGTAATTATGTCAATAAACGCAAAAGCCCAAAGAAATATCTTTTTATTTTAAAGACAAGGACAAGAAGAGAAAGTGGATTGTGTGTAGTGGAAGAGGAAAGTAATACTTCAGAATAGAATAGAATAAAGCAAATGTGTGGAAATTTGCCTTTGGTCTCAAAACGATAGATGTAAACCCAGACAAAATACAAAATACACCATGAATGTCAGACATTGACAATCTGGATAATGTATAATGGTCATTATTGGAAAGTAAGCCTTTCTGGTTGATGCTACAACAATGACCTCCTGACTATGCATTATCTTTTGTTATTACATAGCTACTTCAGAACAAAATCAATGTGTGTGTGTGTGTGTGTGTGTGTGTGTGTGTGTGTGTGTGTGTGTGTGTGTGTGTGTGTGTGTGTGTGTGTGTGTGTGTGTGTGTGTGTGTGTGTGTGTCCTACCCTGCCGAAGATAGGAACCAGGTGATGCTCACACATGGAGAACATGTCAATGTCTTTTACAATCACCATCTCATCGTGGTCCTCATCAAAGATGGCGTCATTCATTACATCTGTGGAGGGGGAAACCACGTTTTTTTAGTCAGAGGCAGTCCGCTCCCTACAATCCAATGATTGTATTGTTAATATGTCAATAAATTGTACTGTTAGACACTAGTAGTCTCAATACCAGACTCAATACCAGGCTGGCTGAGGGGTCCATGTGGGTTCATTAAAGGGGCATCCGCCCGAAAGTTAAAGGGGCAGTACACACTAAAATCCTCAGTGTTAATAGGTTCCATGCATAACTGTAGTTCTGGGTTTCTAGATGTCATATCGCTTCCTGTTCTACAAAAAATATGATACTTTCATTTTGTCGCTGTCGGGCAGAAACCTTTTATCTCCAAGTTTCAAATGTGTCTGCTTTTTCGTAAAGTAAAGACCTGCTTCATCATACAAGACTGCACAAACTAGAGAAAATAGCAGAGCTACAAGCACACAACCCCTCGCGGGCGCTTGTAGAGCCACTATTTTAAATCATTTTTAAAATGATAAATACAAAACAAACGGTTTTGGACATACAAGGTTTCCACCCGACAACAACGATTTGTTTCCAGTTCAGATCTGCTGCAGAGCCAGTCCACCCATATATGGAGTTTCCTGATGTCATCAGTATTATGCTAACCTCGGAGTCGGGATCCAGGCATTTCAAGAAGAAACACCTGGGTCAGCCCCCCTGCAACTGTGGTTCATGACATTTTAATTGTAATTTTGCGCATATAAAATATATGCAGCCATTCAGATATCTTATTTGACATCAATATTGTTCATGTGAACTGGTTTGTTTATGCTTATATTCATTGTAATGATCAAAATCGCTATGATTTATCACTTGTTTTCCATCGCGGCTCACTTCCTCGTTTAGAAGAAGCCGGCAGCAGAACAGATGACAGGAGCAGACAGAGGGGGGTGGGGGGAGGGGAGGCAGTCACAGAGATCGTTGAACAAATGCTATTGGCCGCTGAGATTCCACGGCTCGTGTCCAACTTATGCTAGCTTTATGTAATTAAAAAATCAACAATGTACAAATGTTTCTCCTGGCCTTCACATTCTGCCTTCTCCCTGAAGAGGGCAGCTTGTCTGTCCGAAACGTTGGTCCTTTCTGTGTAATAAAAAGTTTGCATCGGTAGCTACGAGTGTGAGGCTATACTCTTGTTTGATTAGTGTTTGTTCTGTTGGCCGGAACCTCATAAGGACTGGTGTGCACTTTCTGATATTATTTGCCCTTCAAACATACAGTAACTATTTCTTGGACCAGACTGAGGAGTTAGGCAGGAGGCAGCCAGTAGGTGGTGCTAACGTGAGCCACCTACTGGTTTACATTAACCCTCCTCGAATCCACTCCTCCCGGCGGTACATACGGATGGACAGAAGGATGTTGACAAACCAGTGATAAACTTCATCATCGGTCATTGGACCTGGCACCTTACAGCCATCTCCATCTGTTATGGTGCTTTTCCCTGCCAAACACTGCTGTCTAATTACAGATGGGATCCCGTACGCTCTCTCTGATGTGGCTTTATTGCATTTCTCGTTGCCGAGGGCTCATATTGTGGCTTCAATAAAGGCTGCTTTATCTGTTTGTGGTTGTGTACCGGCCTCTCTCTCACGACCGCACGTTTTAATTTCCTGACTGCCTATCTGTTTGAGCAAGGGAGGAGGGGTGGGGGATTGTTCTGTCTGAGTGTGCGTGTGCGGACGTGCGCGTGTGCGTGTTAGTTAGCAAGTCGGAGAACTGACTCGTTATCTCAGATATGCGTTTCTTAGCGTGCACTGTGTGTGTGACTAGGGATGGGACGATGGGACGAAATGTCATGTCACAATTATTCTGACCAAAGAAATTGCGATTTACGATATTACCACGGTAATCAAAATGTCCTCAACATCCATTATCCTGGGGCGGAACATTTGCCAAAAAATAGAAGATCCACAAGCTCACATTGTGAGCTTGTAGATCGGCTATTTTTTGAGAGCGAAGAAAATACTATCAAGTACGTTATTTCCAGGTCCATCTTACGAATTCGAGGGTTTAAATGGTACCGGATATGCAGCTCAGCATATAAAAGGTGAATTGATCCCAGTGCATGACGGAGGATAATTTCACAATAAATTCAAAATCTCCACGATACGATTATTGTGAGTGTTTTTTATCACGATAAACGATAATAGAGATTATCGTTCCATCCCTATGTGTGACGAAGGTGTACTAACAGCTGCTTGCTTGGTAGATGGGACAAACGGGGACAGTTGAATTCTCTCTTGAACTTCACTGTTTATTTACCTAGTCTGTATTCACTGATTCACACTGACTCACGCATTGACTGCAGTTTACACAGCACTCTGACCTCTAATGAAATAGAGCATGGCATACTGAACGTGCTAAATATTGTCAGTGTGGCACAAGATATTGAAGTAAATCATCACTGTCGGGCAGAAACCTTGTATCTCCAAGTTTCAAATGTATACGTTTTTTTCCGTAAAGTAAAGCCTGACTTCATCAGACAAGGCTGTTGCACAAGACTAGTGAAAATAGCAGATCTACAAGCACACACCGCCTCGTGGTTTGTAGATCAACTATTCCCATATGAAGTCCTGTTGGATATGGGCTTAATATTGATGACATCAGGGAACTCCATATATGGACATAAAAGGGCTTCTGTTAGTGTGACATCACAGTGAAGCCAGAGGGTGATGTCAGAGTTTTGGACATACAAGGTTTCCACCCGACAACAGGGAAATGAGAGTTTACATACCCTGGATAAATTAAGGTTAACAAAGATACTAGTAGTATATTTGTATCCTATACTATTTGGTATGAACAGTACACCTGGCTCAGCCCCGCTGGTGTTGGACAATACGCCAGCTATAGCAGATGTGACTCCTGCTGCCTGCCTTTATGTATGCGCTCTGGTCAATCAGCATTGATGAATGGAGAGCGTGGGCCTTGGTTTGTGTCAGCAAGCAGAATGTGACAGCTGCTCAGCCTCGGACAGCCATCAACAGCCAACACCTCCGCAAACACCCTCTATGCTCGACCCTGACACATCACACACTGCACCTGTGCACCACCCGCAGAAATGAATGGACAACAATCACGCACACGCACACGTTTACAAGCTCACTGTGTGAGGTGACGTCACGAGAGAACCACTTGATATCATATCTGATGATAACACGCACTTCCTTCCACTCTGCTTCCCCTGTCACTCTCCAAATACAATTTACAATTTAGGAATTTAGCAGACGCTCTTAATCCAGAGCGATTTACAATAAGCAGGGCAATACTTCAATACATCAAATGCATATAAATAGTAGTCTAAGAAAAACATAGGTAGCAGTAAAAAAAGAAAAGGTTAGGCAAGTGCTACGGTAAGTGCTATGGGCTAAGGTGGAGTCAAGTGGTGAGTCTTCAGAGTTCAGACCATGGCGGAAGCTAGGGAGTGAGTCTGCAGCTCTAAGTGCAACTGGGAGTTTATTCCCATTCAAATAAGTATAATAACTAACTTTGTAACAGCATCCACATCAGAAACGAATCCCAAGGCACACAGGGAGAAAACAATGGGACTGCATGCTCCAGCCTCACTGCCACAGAAAGGACAACATGTTGATTTGTGAATTAATCAAACTTAAATGAATTAATGGATGGCTGATTGGATGAATCAACAAGCAAATTAAATGAACAAACAAACAAATGGATAAATGAACAGGACCATTAAAGGAGTAGTTCACCTTCACCCCCAGAAGGAAATGTTTCTATTGATTACTCACCCCATGGAGACATGTGTTCAATAATATTTTGTTGTATTTGTCACATTCCTAAGACAAGTAAGTATATACCCAGGGGGCAAAGGAAGGTGTGCTGCATTTGCCCCGACATACAAAGTTGTCCACCAGAAATATTATCTATGACCCAGTAGGATCACAACCTATATGGACAACCCAGTCAATTTGTACAACAAAGTCCAATATGGCCCACCTCCTAGACCTTCCAGAGCTGTGGGTGAGAACAGAGCAGGATGCATATCTTCCTATCCATCACATGGTCTCAGCCCTTGGACTCGCACAGTGTCGTGCCCTGCCCTTTATTCACAGCCTGAGTGGCAGAGATACCACCAGCTATCCCTTTTCACTGGAAAGAAGGCATGGTTCAAGACCAGCATGGGTCTAGATCTCCATGCACTTCAGGAGTTTGGTGAAAATTCCTCTTATTCCCTCTCAGAGGATGTCAAGAATCAGGCTAGAGACCTCACAATAGCTGTATATGCATCAAAAGCTGACCATTCGGAGGACTTTGACCTGGCAAAGCTGAGAGTGTACAAGTTCCTAAATAACCGATCAACCCTGTTGAAGCTGCTGCCACCTACAGAAAATGCCTTTGGCCTGCACCTGAAAAGAGCTGCTCTAGCAGCCATAATAGATAAAACTGCACACATCGCGAAGCCAGACATCCCTTGCTTCACTGAATATGCATCCCTTGCTTCACTGAATATGGATGGTCTCTCAGTGATGGGAAGGCAGTCTCCTGTCCATCTACAGAGCCAGCCTGGCCTATATCAATGGACAAGGCAATATCATGTAGCTGTATCAAAGGCTGCCAGAAAAACTGTTCATGTGCGAAGAAGGGAATTGCATGCTACTTGGGGTGTCGTTGCCAAGGACTGGAGACAAGATGCAGCAGGATAGGTACACATGACAGTGATAGTGACTAGCAATTATTTGCATTATAATGCATCCTGTTTTAATCATGTGTTCATTATAATTTCCCTGAAGCCGAAGTTGTTGGAAAGCCTGTGCATGTCTATGTGTGAAAGACCCAAAAAGGCAGTTGCATTCATTTCATTGAGATAATCTCTCTCTCTAAGATACATTGTTTTGGTCTCTGATTTTATCTGAAGTCATTGCTACAACTACATACAGTAGAATCGGACAGGACATATAATATCTCGTTTACAGCCATTTTGACAACATGCAAACTCAAGAATAATACAGGTATAAGTCCCTTCTGTGCCATAAATCTTAGCAAATGGATTCATATTGCTTGTATTTGCAAAAGCAGTCAACAATCATGGTAGAAATTATGTTAAAGCTCTATTTTGGGAGTCCACCATCTTGTAAATATGCACAATAAAGGTCCAGACACACCCAATAATAAAATTAGCTATTCCATTGAGTCTCCCATGGTCAGACACCATGAAATAGACACCAAGTTTGCGTTTCTAGAGGCAAAACCTATTTTCTGGGTCCTTACATTATGGTGGCCATATTGTGGCGGCCATATTGGATTTCATGGAAACTTGCAATACAAAAAATGTTCATATGTATACCATTGATCAACCTGTGAAGTTTCGTGGAAATATCCCTCAGTTTAAAATTTTGCCCTATTCACCCCCCATTGAAACTAATAGGGGCTAATATTGAGGCGGCCATATTGGACTTTGTTGTACAAATTGACCGGGTTGTCCATATAGGTTGTGATCCTACTGGGTCATAGATAATATTTCTGGTGGACAACTTTGTATGTCGGGGCAAATGCAGGTTTCCTAAAAAAAGGCTGGTTTGCCCCCTGGGTAATAGTAAATTTACACCCATTGATTCTGGATGTGGACCCAAATGCATTTGGGTCCAAATCTGGAATCAATGGGGGTACATTTATTGCAATCCTCTTTTTTTCCCCCTTAGGAATGCGACAAATACAAAAATATATTATTGAACTCAAGTCTCTATGGGGTATAAGCGAATAAGTGTATGCATGCATGTGTATCTGTGTATGTGTGTGGGTGTATGCTTTTATGCAAATGTGTGTAGTTTTTGTGTGTGTGTGTGTGTGTGTGTGTGTGTGTGTGTGTGTGTGTGTGTGTGTGTGTGTGTGTGTGTGTGTGTGTGTGTGTGTGTGAGAGAGTGTGCACACGTGCATGTGTGTGTCACTCATGACTGTGTCCTTATACAGTAAGTATTCACATCCTGTACAAAGGCACAACCCTGGGCATGTTTTATAGAGTGAGTGAGTCATTCTTTCTGAGACACACGCACGCACTATCACACACATGCACGCACGCACGCACGCACGCACGCACGCACACACACACACACACACACACACACACACACACACACACACACACACACACACTCAGATGTCTTTCTGATCATACAGAACAGGGCTATATTGACGTACATTCTTAGACGTTTTGATTGGTTGAAATTGAAAACCTTCCTACCCCATCATAAATTAAAAAAAGGTCTGTTTTTATCACAGCCACAGAATATTGCAAATATAATTTAGACTTGATGTACCGTATCTGTTTCTACTGTTTCATATCAAGGTCTGAGTGAATGAAATAAAACAAAATGTCTCTGCTGTTTATAGCAGAGCAGCGGGCTATGTTTTATGTTTATGTCACTTGTTGGCCGATGTCCCCCAGGGGTTTATACTAGGCCCCCTACATTTTCCCTCTATCAAGTCACGTAGTGAGCTTGTATAGATCTGATATTTTCACCACTTCTTAAATTATTGAATATCTTAGATTTGTATTTATTTATTAATGAAATAACTGCATTTGTCTTTTATTCATGAGATCTTAGCTTTTTAGAAAATGTTTTGAAATAAAAACAAGTTAAATGTAGGAAACAAAATATTAAGGGACCCATAAAAAATAATAAAAAATTGGTCCCGATTCCAGTGTTTGGGAACCAGTGGTGTAGACCAATGGTTCTCAAAGTGGATTCCAGGTTCCTTTAGGGGTGTCTACATGGACCCATAAGTCTATAACTCTGACAGTGTATAAATGGAACCAAATGGACCCTAACTGGTCCATTTGGTTCCATTTGTACACGGTCAGAGTTAAGGGGAGACCTAACAGACCTTGAAATGTGAAAGTTTGACAAACTCTGGTGTAGACTGTATACGGAAGTTGCTATGACGGTCAGAAGGGGCACACCTGATGATCATATCCAGCCTCCACCCACCCTGATACACAAGCACACACATGCACACACAGACACAACGTCTTTCTTTAACACAGTCCACAAATGCTCAATGCCCAATGCTCGGTGTTTGTCAAACTTCTGCATCCAAATGATTTTTTCTTTTTTTTGCTTTTTCTTTTTCTGCTTTAGGGGTCAAAGGGGCGGTTCTAGAGACAGCCAATCAGGAGAGGGGAAGAGCACTGCTTTAGTGTCTTTACAGAACAACACATATGTATGCCATTATAACTGCCCAACAACGCACACACTCCTCTATGGTTTCTGTTTGGGTACACACACACACACACACACACACACACACACACACACACACACACACACACACACACACACACACACACACACACACACACACACACACACACACACACAGGGTGGCATCTCAGGGGTGCAATGGCACTTGATCAGATTTTGATTGCATTAATTACATCATTAATACTTAAGATAACGAACATGGATGCTGTGATATGGCTCATTTGAAGGAATGGACATAAGCTACTGCAGCCCATAGGAAGAGATTACACTTATTATAACTATGTAAACCACTGTTCCCGTTAAATGTATCTAGGATTGAACAGCAACTCGACATTCTTTGAATGTGTTACAGCTTAACGATACACAACCACAGATTTGCTCCCCAACCCCCCCAACTCCTCTAAACTAGCTCCAGATGCATCAGAAGAGGAGGCTCTAGTCTAGTTCAAGGACGTGCTGGCCATTGGGAAAAGCGGGACAACTCCCGAACGGCCGGTTCATTCCCCGCCGGTCCAGGGCGGCCATTAGGAAACAATTAAACTGTTTGCACAAAAGTAAAAATTAAACTGTTTGCACAAAAGTAGTGAAAACAGCCGATCTACAAGCACACAACGCCTCGCACCGCGAGGCGTTGTGTGCTTGTAGATCGGCTGTTTTCACTAGTTTAAACAATTTTTAAAATGATAAATACAAAACAAACGGTTTTGGACATAAGGTTTCCACCCGACAACGACGAAATATAACTTATGTAATTGGCCCACTGGCATGGCACTTGTCAGAGATCACTTGTCAGAGATCTCTCTCTCTCTATAGCGCGCAATGAGGGCCTCTACAACTCTTTTTCCCGGGCTGAATCAGGGGCCCAGCACGTCCCTGCTCTAGTTCAACGAGGAGAGCCAAGTGAATTTTGAGGAGAAAAAAAGAAATGGGAAGAGAGGGGCAGCTCCCTGGTTCCACCACTCCAAGGAAGTGGCGTGGAGAAGTCAGCCCATATGGACGCGGCTGGAAGTATAGACAGGCACGTGCACACATAGACATCAAAGGGGGCTTGAGCCCCTGCCCTTTTACCCATCTGTAAAAAGTGTCCTCTCCAGATCATGAATGCGTTTTTTTTTTTACTATTTTTTCCATGCCATACCTGAAGGCAGCATTCAAGAGAATTGCATTGTCCAACTTTTCCTGAACTTGAATGCAGTATCTTATGTTGAAAGAATTGGCCTTACAGTGTTGAAATCCATGCCGTTACGCCATATCTCCAGTATTGACTTAATTATGCTTAGTTCAGTGTCGTTTCACGCACCGGTCTGCTATTTTCGATATTTTCACCAAAAGGCCCTTTTAGAGATTTCAGCCCCTGCCTCTCTAACATTCTCTATACGTCCCTGGGGGGCAGTATAGTACCTCACTCTCTCTGCACTCTGTGGCTTGCAGTTGTGGAAAGTATAATGAAGTACGAATTCTTAGTTTGTTACGGTACTCACGTACATTTTTCAATTATTTGTTCTTTACCTAAGTTTGTTTACTTTTGTCACTTAACATTTTTACCCTACTACATGTCAAGGTAGAAAGATACCTTTTATTCAACTGTCTTTTAAAAGCAATCAGCTATCATTTTTGCTCTACTTCAAAGAAACTATACTCCACTACAATGCAAAGTAACAATCTACTCCACTACATTTCAAAGAATATTTCAATACATCTTACAACACTACATTTCAAACAATAATGTGTTTCTACTGTTTACGGCACATTTAAACCTTTCATATGAAATGGACAAAAGCAAAAATTAATCGGTCCAATTAGAGAAGTGGATTTATATAACATTTCAGGATTGCTGATATAGGATTGTTCATCAATGATGCATTAATTATGTCTTCACCCTTTTAAAGATTATTTTGATAGTGACAGTGAACAGAGAGACAAGGAAGGGACAAACCCAAGGCCTCGTTGTATTCAAACCCAGGCCAGCTGTGGAGGACTTTGCCTTAAAATGGCATCATGAGGTGAGCTATACCTGGGAAGTTACCATATCTTCATCCTTGTGCATTTCAATGACTTGTATTTTAATTACTAATTATAATCAATCATCATGGGACATGCCCCATGCAGTGAACATAACCTTTGAAAGTAGAATTACCTTGTAAAGGCCCACAATGGCCCATATCCACTCAAGCTCAAACAATACTGTAATTGTTTCTACTGGTCATAAAGTTTTATCTTTTTCTACTTTTTCTTGCAGCTGTGGTTTTTCTTGGCTGCCATGTTTATTTTTTGAGAATATTTTCACCTATTAGGCTATACTTCAAGTTCTCACAGCATTTCAGAGAAGAAAGATGATGCCTATAGGCAGTGTGTGTGTGTGTGTGTGTGTGTGTGTGTGTGTGTGTGTGTGTGTGTGTGTGTGTGTGTGCGTGTGTGTGTGTGTGTGTGTGTGTGTGTGTCTGTGTGTCTGTGTGTGTGTGTGTGTGTGTGTGTGTGTGTGTGTCAAGTGGGAATAAAGTAATTTGCATTTGCGCATGTAGACCTATAATTAACATTTACCAAGCAATTATAGAACGAGGGGACAACATGATTTCTAAATAGGCTATGCATAATCAAAGCAACCACTGTTGTACAACACGTAGGGCTATAGCCTCTAAACAATATTCTTGAACTGACAGCCATATAGTAGCCTGTACATCAGCAGATGAGCCGGTATGCCACCTGTTGATCAGATCATCATCAGACAAAATAATGCCCGAACCTTTACTGCCTGAACTATAACAAAAATAGCTGATCTACAAGCTCGGTGCGGCGCTGCGTAGAGAGAATGATCTGCTATTTTTTGAAAAATACCTCTTTCATATATAAATGTTTACCTCACCGACAATTTTCTCCTGGTATCCCTTGGTGAAGAACTGCATGGCGGTGGCCGCCCTCCAGGGAGTCTTGAGGAGCCCCTGCCGCTGCGGGTCCTCTCCCAGCCCCCTGAGGATGGTGGTGTAGGCAGCGGCCAGGCTGGGCAGCGACATCTCGTTGTCCTCCAGGCTCCTGGTGCGCTCCTCTCTCCAGCTCTCCATGACGGAGGAGGAGGAGGACTGGGAGCTCGTCGGCGCGGCGTGGTGGTGGAGGTGGGAGCACCCATGGGAGCCGCCGCCGCTGGACGACTCCCCAGCGGACAACGGCGTCGGTTTACTGAGCTCCTTATTCTTCTGGTCAAAGTGTCCGATCATCACCACGGCGGCGTCGCTGTCAGTGTCACCTGCGTCTTTATTCTTCTCGCTTTGGCCGTAGTGACAATGTTTAGAGCACTCCATAATAACAACTCGAGTTTTTTTTTGTTTTTGAAGGATCTGACTTTCGTTTCTTTATTCTCTCTCTCTCTCTCTCTCTCTGTCTCTCTCTGTCTGTCTTTTTCGAAGCGATTCGAAGTTTATGTGGCTGCAGCCTCTATAGTCGCTATGTTTTTTTTCTTTTCTTTTTTAACCTGAGATCAAAGTATGTTGAGGTAAAAGAGGGAGCGCACATGTCGCAGTTTCAGCATCCTCCTGTCTTTATAATAAACCCACAATAATCCGCGAGGATCCCCATTGGTCGGCTGCCTGTAGTAGGCTACGTCACGTTCAGCTGAGTGACTCACAGTGGAGTGGAGAAAAAGGCCAGATCAGATGGAGAGCATGTTTAAATCTGGAACCATTTTAACCGTTTTCACCCCTGGTTGGCGGCTCTATATTTTAGGACAAAAAAAGAAAAAGAAAAAGGATTTCAAACATCTTCAGAAATAGCAGATCTACAAGCTCACTCGCTTATTTATATGGCACCAGCAGTTGACCCAAAGTGCTTTCCAAGATACAATCAAGTCTTTAGTGGTCCATTTACAATAGGATAATACAGCCTATAACAACAACATATAATGACCTCAAACTGTGTTAAAAGCACCTTAATGTGGAATGAGAGATTATTCCAAAGTGTAGGTGCGGCTATGGTTTTGAGGTGTGTTTGGGGAACTGAAAGGAGTTTCTGGGATGACCTAATCATCCACAGAACAAATTATGTAGTTCTTAAAATTGATCCTTGAGGGATGCCACATGTATGTGGGATGAAGGTTGCTACATGCTTGTAGATAGGTCTTTAAAAAATAAAATAAAAATAAAATAAGGCTTTAGTGGTTATTGATGCTTTTCTTAGTTCAACATTTACTTTAATAAAAATAGGAAAGAATACATACACTAAGCAGACAAATCAATCAGCATATTAGCCCAATTCTCATTTGCAACTGAGCAATTCAAAATTCAACCCCAGGAATAGCCTTTAGGCTACTAAATAAGCAATGCAAGGGCTTAAGCTCAAACCACACCGATGACTCGCCATGCAACTCCTTGCAACTTCCATGGGGATAATGGTTGCAAGTAGTTGCATGTGGTTTGGGCTTTACATTAAGCGTGCATGATCTTAAAATAACATATTGACAAACTTAACTGCAGGGTGCCCCTGGAATCCCCTCAAGGACCTATTGAGAACCTTTGACCAAGGTCACCCACAGTACTACCCAACCCAACTAGCAGATAGTAGAGCACAAATCTACACCTGTTCAAACAGGCCTTCAGGCTCCTTGTCATTACATTTCTGTGTTGAGACATACTATACTTGTTTTGATGTGTACTGTACACTTTGCAGATGCACGCTATACTTAACCATGATGGATAATTGTGGTAGTTAATATCTATTGTTTGAATTCAATAAATATACAGTATATATTGTGCCATGCCACCTCCGCCCAGAAGTGCCATGTTTCCATGCTTACAGTATGTCACTGCTAATGGAAATATACAGAGAGCCACCCTACGTGTCTCTGTCTTCTTGTTGTATGGGAACCAACTCTTATATACTGTATGTTGAACCTCCATTTTAGGAGAGAGAATAGAACGCTGCCACTAGAATGGTAGCTCACCGTCTTCCTTGTCTGCTCTTCAAAATACAACAATTTAAGATATAGTCCTTTTGGCTGTCTCTGAGTCCTAATTGGTTATCGATTTATAGATCCATATTTATTTATTTATTTAATCTATCAAACCACTTAAACCCTTATAGACTTAGGCCACGTTTACTCGACAACGGTCTGAGGAAAACAGCTAATAATGTGTCTAAATAATTGTCTCTAGTAAACAGCATTGTGTGAACAGCGCCTTAGTAGGACCGGATTTGTTTCTGTATTCTTCTGCCAAAATAGCCGATCTACAAGCTCTGGTCTACACACCTGGGTGTTTGAGTTATGTGCAGACATAAGGACTCTTGTAATTTGGCATTTGGGGTTATATTGTCATGTTACCAAATATGTATTTGTGTTTTAATCAAACATGGCCTTGTTGTTCTGCGAGTATAGATTTTCAACTATTGTTAAAAAGGTATTCGAGAATCGAGATCCTTGGCCTGCTGTCAGAATGCACAAGAACCCAACAGTATCCCAAGCCCAACCGAGATACTCCATAATATTACTCAGCAAGTTTGCAACTACTGCCATCTGTGAGTGGGCCTCTCACTGTGGTCTCGTTTTGTTTCTCATAAAGTTTAAAAAAGAACTACTGTAGGTACAAACCAGATCAGTGGCCTTGTGGTTAGTGTGTCCACCCTGAGACTGGGAGGTCAGGGTTCGATCCCCAGCCAGGTCATTACAAAGACTGAAAAATGGGACCCAATGCCTCCCCGCTTGGCACTCAGCATCAAGGGTTGGATTGGGGATAAAGTCCCTGTGACATACTAGTGTCATGTCCAGGGGGTGTACTTGTACATCAAGCTGTCTCACACTACAGAAACAGGAGATAAGCTCCTGCCTTATGGGCCTCATGGCTCAGCATGGCTTACTTACTTACTTACTGTAGGTACCGTACACACATCTTCTCCACACATCACACATGCTAGACCGTACCATGTGTTCCACACAACAAAACAGAAACAAGCTTCGTATATAATTACATTTATTTTACACTTACAATACAGTACAAAGGGAAAGTATAAAATGGTTCAAAGAAACCGGCTGCGAAAAATACACGCAGCATTCCCCATATGGTCCCCAAATAAGTTTGTCAAGGTTTCGTATCAGTTTTTCATGCTAAGTGCTTTCCTTTCTGTTGTGAGACTCGTTCAGATCAAATTCAAATGCCTCCAAGCCCAAACAGCATATTGGAAAACAAATAACTTGTCTACAGCAACCCCCCTCCCCTCCCCTGGATAGAACCAAATCTGCAGTTTGTAGAACTAGAAGAAACATTCGGTCCCCTCTCAAAATTGTAACGTAATGGACCGTTATGGGTCCATTTATTTACATGAGTATTGTGTACACTCAGCGTTAAATGATGTTACACGGTGTCATGATCAAACATTAGCTTTTGTTGAACGCAAACGCCGAAAGCTTGGCTGAGGTATCCAACGGCTTCTTCTTCTTGGCATTACTTTCGTCCGTTTCCACCCCCATGTTATCGCTCTCTGCACCTCCATCCCTCTTTCTTTTCTTCAAATCAGTATCTCCGGCCTGACCTTTGGCTCTCTCTGTAAATGCCTAAAGGACAAAGCGGAGGACAGAATAAAAGAGATTCACGTCATGGTCGGAATCAGATTCAGGACGACCAACAAACAGACCTGGAACGCATCCGTGTCATTTTAGATTATAACCACTGTAACCATAATTTTATACTTTAGCTATTCAAAAATAGCAGATATACAAGCTCATAGAACGAGTGCCGTGCTATGATGAGCTTGTAGATCTGCTATTTTAGAAAAATCATTAAAGTTTGGGCAAATCTTTTTCTTTTTTTTTTTACTTAAATTTGATTTGCAAATTAGCACATGTACATTCAATGCAGGGTTTACATTTTTACATCATTTCACTTGTCATAATTCAGTCCATTTCAAAGTCAATTATTGGTGGCGTCATCTTGTTGGGTCTTGTACACAGTCCATTTTTCCCATAACCTTGAATATAGATCTTTTGAAAGTGAACATTTGTTAACTCAAATCTTTGCTTCTGGGGGTCCCTGGAAGAAAGTATTTTTAGATGGGGGTCGTGGCAAAATATAATTCTGGGATCCTTTATTTAAGTTTGAGAACCACTGATATAGCAACATACGTTTTTCAGAAAAATGTTAGGATTTAAAATACATTTATAGAATCGGGTCCTCAGATCTACATTCGTTAGAAAAAAGAAAGAACAAAAAGGCAAGATGGCCGATGTTCTACTGTGCCGACCTGCTCACCCGACGCCCACACCATGGCCAAACACAAACACACATGCACACACACACACTGGCTCAGCCATGCAGTTGTAAATTGCATCCTGTCATGTATAATCACTATTGACAGGCTCCATCCCTGCGTTTGGCCTGCGGGCTCTCATCCTCCCCCGAGCCCAGACAAAAGACGACGCTGGTCTGTAAGGAGCTGGGATGAATCATCAGTGGTCGGCGTGACGACTGATTGGCAACAGCCAGCAGGACCTGAGCCTCCACTCAGGCCTCATAATGCCCACCCACCACCTACTGTACCTCAACACCTGCATCTGAACCCCGTCTGTGATTATTAACCCCATGCAGAATATATCCCACAAGCTACCGTAGGATAGTGATATTATATGATATTTAGTTTTCTTTTTCTTTGCTCTTTTGTTTAGGTTTTCTATTGTGAAAGGTCATTTAAATATTACTCAAGGTGGGCATAATAAGCTTCGGCTTCAGCCCGTACCTTTTTGGTCAAAATATATCTGATGACTATTATTCTGTATGTCTAACTGTCTTGCTGAATCATAATAAAACCTATTCATTCATTCATTCATTCATTTATTCAAGGACTCTCATTTGATAAAGTACCAGATATTTTATGATGCCCAAATAATCTATCAATGTAAAATCCTCAGTGTTAACCTACTGTGTAAGGGTCCATTTGGACCCCCTGGTGGACCCCTTAGAACCAGGTAGCTACTGTAGGACTCATGGCCCAGTGCTGAACTGAGCGGTCATGTAAGACATCCAACACCTAAGGTCTGTCGTAGATTAGAGGTTATCATGATTGATTATGTGTGACGTTATAGAGTAGATCAAGTGTTCATTGATTTACTCTAATGTCTAATGAAATTAAGATAAAATATATAAATAATCAAACAAGCATTCATAAATGCCTAGCAGTTGAACTAATAAATAAAAAACGATACTGATATTGTCCGATATATACATTTTATGTTAACTCTTACTGCCAGATGTTTTATTTATTTTTTGGGTCTGGTGCCATCAAAAAGCGGCTTACCTTTGCGACGTTATAGTAGATAGATAGACATTTATTTATTTATTATTATTATTATTTTTTTTGATTGTGCAACATGCACTTTGGCAGACCAGGCAGCAGAGGGCGTGCAAGAATTAATGTGAATTTGGCCGTTATGTGTTGCCATCCATTTAGACCAGTCACTGGCCACAGAGCCACAAGGCCAGAGAAATCAACACGGAAGAGAATTGGTCTCCGTTGATGTTAACGCATAAGGGATTTTTAAGACCATCACTGCGGGCGATGTGATTACAGTACACGGCGGCGCGACCCCTCATCAGCTTACGGACATCAACAAGGTAAACGAACGAACGGCCGTATTGGCCCGGCGCGACACAGAGAATTGGGGCGATCGGGAACGTCCGTAGCAGTAAAACAGTTAATATATAATCAGACATCTCTACTAGCTTAATACCACTATATCGATACAATGTAGATAGATTGCTCAGCACTATTTTAGAGTATTATTTCATAAGGAGGTTGGTCAGAGTGGACGGCAGTAGTGTCAGAGGACTGTTAATGTTTGAATAATCATTGATTAAAATACCCAAGGACAAGGTTCACATTTTGTTGGCCATGGTCCGACCAGTATCAATGTTCAGCTGAGAATTTACTGTAGGTGAGATTTGTGACTGATCGATTCTGTTACCATCAAAGCTAACTAAGTACACAGTAGTCTCTTTATCCATAAAGGGGTACTACATACAGTACGTGTAAGTGTGTAATGAGTATTCTCTCGTGCTCACAGTTAAATCAAAGTGACTTTTATCCCCCCGAGACAGTGGCCATTCTTTTGCAGTAAGGCAATCTGGCAGAATTTCTTAAAAGTTTCATATATATATATTTTTTAACCTAAAACTGTCGGTTGCTCACAAGGAAGGTTAGGCAGCCCAAAATAAATGACATCACTTGAATCGTTACTTTTCCAAACCTCAATATTCTCTTTCTCTCCCTTCCTCACACACACACACACGCCATTATCATTAAATCAATGCCCCCCATTATCATTAAATCAATGCCCCCCCCCCCCCACACACACACAGCTGATGGTTAGGACAGAGCAGGTCTGTACCATCCATCAGCTGGGCCAAGCCAATCATCTTTGCTGGATATGGTACCAGATGTTGCTTCATACTGTATATCACAAACACAACCCCTGTCTCATAGGGATGATGGGTATCATCATTAGGATTCTTTCCATTCTGGGGTTTAATAACCCATTTAGACCTGCATCCGTGTCACTCTAGATTTTAACCACTTTAACCATTATTTTATGCGTTAACTATTGAAAAATAGCCGTGCTGCAAGCTTGTAGATCTGCTATTTTTGAAAAATCATGAAAACTTGTGCAAATATTAGACAAAATATTTCTTTGAAGAACATTTGTAACTCAAATATTTGCTTCTGGTACATACTATTTTGAGATGGGGTTGACAAGACATGAAAAGGTTTGAGAACCACACTGATGTCATAGAAACATGCGTCTTTCCAAAACCTAAAATAATATAAAAAGACAAGATTTTTTCAAAAATAGCAGATCTACAAGCTCGAGTGCCGCGCTGCGAGCTTTATATCTGCTGTTTTTCAATAGCGAAAGCATAAAATAATAATGCGCTCCCGGTCTACAGTAAACGTGTTTGAGGAGGTTAAGATGTGTTGCGTACCAGTCGGTCCTCTGCTGACAGCGTTCTGAAGCGACTCATGGCTTCCTTAATGATGTCGGTCTCCTCCAGGTCAGGCTGGTCAGCTGTGATGCTCTTCCTGTTCTCCTCCAGCCACAGCTGGAAGCCTGTCTTTGGCCTGACACACACACACACACACACACACACACACACACACACACACACACACACACACACACACACACACACACACACACACACACACACACACACACACACACACACACACACACACACACACACACACACACACACACACACACACACACACACACACACACACACACACACACGATTAGAATGACCGACTAGGGCAGTCATAATCGTGACTAGGGCTATCATGATGATTATGACATTTTTACATGACGATTAATTGTCACTCAAATAATTGCGATTAACGATTTAATTGTGTGTTTGTCGTTGACAATTACATTTCTGTTTGGCTTGTAGGCTTTGAAGTTGCACATGGTAGATATGAGATATAACCTAAATATACAAAGGAATGACTGACATATTTGACTGACAACTTTATACTTAAAAAAAGAACATTGAGCTCACAACGCGTCGCATTCTCGGCGCGTTGTGAGCTCGTAGATCGGCTATTTCCACTATTTTTGAAAATGTTTGAAAATATATGATCATTTTTCAACATGGAAACGATTATGGCGATTATGACAAAATAATTGCGATTATGTCAAATAATTGCGATTATGTCAAATAATTGCGATTAGACACTATGTAATAATTGTGACAGGCCTATGAACGACGGAGCGTCATTTTCTGATCATATTCTTGTGTCAGCTAATAATGACTTACTTTCTGTTCTCACTGTTATCTGCTGTCGGGGCAGTAGGCGGGACCTCTGCTTGCTTCGGCGTATCCACAGGCAGTTCAGAGTTCTCCCGAGGCTTCTTATTGGCCGCCTTGGGGCCAATCTTAGACGCCGTCATGTGTAGCAGTGTGGACTGAGTCTGGAGGAGACAAGTAAAGTTGAGTTGAGCAGTATACAATCAGACTGATTGTAGCGCTATATCCAAATAATCCAAATCCACACAGAGAGGTTACAGCAGGGGTCTTCAACAGGGGGTCCGGGACCTCAGAGTTACTACAGGGGGTCCATAAAATATTTGTGTGATTGGGAACATTAGCCAGAAATAGTCAATCTACACAAGAGCTACACAACAACGTCTAGAGGGAAAAAAAGAGCAGACCAAGTACAGAGCCAATGGTCAAGTTGACTAAATATTGAGGGTTTAAAACCTTAACTGTCTGAAAATACACATTAGCATGAATCCAGCTAACTATGAAATCTATGAAAGAGTTTAATCTGCAACAAAGTTTAGTAGTGGGTGTCCCTGCTTCATCTCTCTCAGCCAAGGGGTCATTGGGCTGACCCCTGCTTTACAGAATACTAAGGCTGTAGAAAAGGAATACTACCTTATTGCTGCATGACAACACAATATGATGTCACAATGAGGAAAGCGTCACACTTAAGAGCTATAAAAACCCAAGTTGTCTTGTTCGGCTACTAGTACAGAGATAAGTAATAAAGTGGATTAGAAAGTAGAGTCGTCGTAAGAACAGCCTATACACCTCGAAGACCTAGCAGGAAGTGCTATTACACTTGATAATTACATCTCCAGTGAAGAGAATAGAATGATGAGTACCCCATCCGGGAAAGGATCTTTGGCGGAACTTATTCGACAGGCTCGACAGGGTGCACGGAATTATGAAACCATATTCCCTGACCAAGAACTCCCCCACATCTCAGCCAGACGAGCAAATCTCCTCTGCCTAGTGCCGGATGACGATGATGTCTGACCTTGTATCTATGTGAGTTAGTTTGATCAACGCTCTCGACCCTTTAAAAGTGAAGTTACACACTTATTCTGTTGCATTACAACAGAACTCTGTAACAAAGGCGATTTGGTGTCATTTAGGCAGTAGACTAGACAGACAGGTGAGTGCTGCAACACAGGTCTTCAACCAGAATCCAACAGAGGACGCAATGCTTATCATTGCATGTCTCATTCGTTAACTAACCTGTTGTTGTTGTTGGTAGAAAAAAGTGTATGGTACTTATTTACTCCTAACTTCTGCTAAGAGACCAATTGTACTGCAATAGTACATTTCACAGTAAATAAGACTATGTGGTCGATATGATATCCAGTTAGTTATTGGCTGGGCCCAGCCCAATGTCATGTTTTAATGTGATTTATATAGGAATGAGGGAACTAAGTGGTCTCCCTGTCTCCCAGATGGGACACAACAGTTATGGATTGCAACTTTAACCATGTACACAAAAATAACGAATAAATAATACATTATTAAAATATTGTATATAATTGTGTTTTCACAATACTCTAGTAGTGTTAAACCAGCAGTTCTCAAAGTGTATTCCAGGGACTCTGTGGGTTCCGTTAGGGGGGTCTAAATTGACCCATACAAGTCTGTAACTCTGACAGTGTACAAATGGAACCAAATGAACCCTCATTTGGTTCCATTTGTACACTGTCAGAGTTAAAGGGAGACCTTGAAATGTGAAAGTTTGAGAAACACGGTGTTAAACGACCGTTCAATCTGTACTGTTTTTCAGAAGCCAACGCTACACATTTAGAAAAACAAAAGAAAGAAAAAAGGCCAAATAATGCCCATTCCTACTTCTGGTGTGTGTGTGTGTGTGTGTGTGTGTGTGTGTGTGTGTGCACTGTAAGATCCTTAGTGTTCATTTAACTCTGAGAATGGTGCTTGAGAGACTCAAAGTCCTACCTTTGTCTTGGATTTGGGTGCCAGGGGTTTCAGGACGGGGGTTTTGCTCTGCTTTCCTGCAGCGCTGCTGAGAGGAACAGACCTCCTGACGGATGTCATGCTGTCCAGGACATTGGTCACTCTGGGACCAGGCTGACCACACGAAGGAGAGGCCCTCCCTGAGCCCGAAACCTGCACACACAAACATTACATTACATTCAGAAACATTTGTTTTTATATGGCATGACTACATGAGAGGCTAGCCTTCTATGTATATGTGTGTAACTGAGGGAAGACTGACGTCAATACGTCAAAGACCCAAGCCTTTATTGGACCCAGTCTTGTTTTGTTTTCTTTAAAATAGAGAAGCCATTCAACCCCCCCCCCCCCCCCTTGAACATTAAATATGACTCACCTTGAAAGGATTCACCCGTCCCTCTTTGCTGACTGCAAAACAAATAAACATTAACACATTTTTTTTTTACTTCACGAGCACAAATTAATTCACAATACATCAATATAAATGTAGCCTCGGAAACCCAGCCTTTATTTGGCGATCGGTAGAGAAATAAAGCCTGGGCTATCGCGTTAAAATCACTGATGTAGGAAGTGTAGAATTTCCCTAACCAATCAGAGTGCAGAGGGGCGTCGCACCGAATTTGTTGACGTCATGACGCAGCAGCGTTCTCTGCGCTGAGCAGAGGGGAGTGGGGGGAGAACACATGCTATTGGCCAGAGACTCCCGGTGAGATTCGCTGGGTTGTGTAACCCCGCCCATCTGCCAGCATAGACTGTCCGCGTTAGGTTAGACTAATATAAATGTGATATTATATTAAATAAACAAACTATTCTTTGCGGCCTTTAATGACAGCTTTGATTTTCTGTGGTGGTGAAGATGTGTTGTGAAGATGTACTCTAGGCCATGGGTCTTCAACAGGGGGCCCGGGACCCCTAGGGGGTCCTCAGAGTTACTACAGGGGGTCCTCCAAATATTTGAGTGATAGAATTTATAAAACTGTATGGAATCTATGCTAAGGTTGTGGAGGGTCCCTGCTTTATCTCTCTCTCAACTAAGGGGTCCTTGGCCTGAAAACGTTCCCCTGCTCTACGCAGACACGGTCAGCTGGTGAGCCAACGTTTACTCACTGGGTTTCAGGACTGGCTTTTCAGGTGACACTGCTCCTTTTGCAAATGGATTCAGACCTACAGTACATGGTTGAGAGAAAATATCAGAATAAGAAAATGTAATAAAAACATGGACATACAATGCAGCACAGCATAAAACAACAGAAGATTAATTTGTATTTGGAGATGTTGGACAGAGAGAGGTGCAGGCGTTACGACTTACGCTTCCTGCTTCCTGAAGCCTCCTCCTCCTCTTCCTCCGTCTCCATCTGTCCTTCGTCCTCCATGTCATCTTCACACTCTTCCTCATTGTTGTGTTTGGTGTTGTGATGGATGCCTGCGCTCCTTCCATTCTGACCACGTCTGTCCAGGACAAAAGTCAATATGCATGAAAGTGGCAACAGATGGTTTCCTATACAGAGGGAGAAATGTGTACATTGTTCTAATAGGGGCGGCATAGCTCAGGGGTAGAGAAACCGTTATTAGAGCACGAAGGGTTCCCGAAGGGTTCCCAGTTCGAATCCGGGCTCCCCCTGAGTTAATGTCGAATAGTCCTTGGGAAAGACTCTGAACCCCTAATTGCTCCCGGTGAGCAGGTTGGTGCCTTGCATGGTTTCCTCCGCCACCGGTGTATGAATATGTGCGTGAATGGGTGAATGTAATGCACAATCTATGTAAAGTGCATTGGATAAAAGCGCTATATAAATGCACTATTTACCATTTAATACAGGGGTCTTCAACAGGGGGTCCTCAGAGTTACAACAGGGGGTCCTCCAAATCTTTGTGTAATAGGATAATTCTTTTAAATGAACAACTTGAACCCTCGCATCCCTATTCTGAGGAGAACTTTAGCCAAAAATAGCAGATCTACAAGCTCTCAACGCCTCACACTGCGAGGCGTTGAGAGCTTGTAGATCTGCTATTTTTTTCAAATAGGTTTGGAGTGAAATGTTAAATTGACTAAGTATCAACTAACTAATCTAATATGATGATAGTTATGTCAGCTTGAATACACTTCATAGTTATGCACGTACAAAAGTGTATCAATGTTTCATGGTCAATTCAATGATGAATATGGAATAGACAAGTTGACTAGCCGGTGTGGAACAGTTGTAGACTGTCTGTTAGCGGTTAGCAGCTTTAGCACCAAAAACCCATAGGCATTGATGATAGAAATGTTGATCCCTCATCAAGACCAAGTTCATTGAACTTTACCCAGAGTTCACCCGGGCGGGGGTGTACTGGGGCTCCTCCTCCTGCTCGTCGGGCCCTTCCTCCTCCTCCAGCTGGTTGGACTTCTCCAGGGCCATCTCGCTGAGGCGCTGCGCCAGGACCATGCGTCTGGAGCGCGAGGCGTAGCGCATGGCCAGCGTCACCACGTTCTGGGTCATCATCTCAGCCAGCTCCACGCAGCGGAACTCCCGCTCCAGCTTACAGGACAACTGGAGGCACAGAGGAGCGGAGGATGGAACACTGAACAGTTAGTTAACAATCTGGATCGTCTGAGCAAGCAGCAAGTGACTTAAGACCGGAAATTATTTTATACTTTAGCTGTAGAAAAATAGCAGACATACATAGCACGGCACCGAGTGCCGCGCTGCGAGCTTGTAGATCTGCTATTTTTGAAAAAACATAAATATTTCAAAATCTTTGAATATATCTTTTTTTTAAAGTGAACATTTGGAACTCAAATATTTGCTTCTGGGGGGGTCCCAGATACGTAATATTTTGAGACGGGGGTTGATGGCCAAATACATACAGTACAGTATAATTCTAGTGGTCCTTGACATGAAGAAGTTTGAGAACCACTCATGTAGAAACACGCGTTTTTCTATTATAGAATAGAACTAACTTGCACAAATGTTCACGATTTTTCAAAAATGGCAGATCTACAAGCTCGCAGCGCGGCTGTGAGCTTGTAGGGCTGCCATTTCTTAATAGTTAAAGCATAAAATAATGGTTAAAGTAATAATGCGTATTATTACCCGGCTTGGTTGAATGCTTGATTCTGATTGGTCAAGCGCTGAAATCAGCGGTGAATTATAGGCGTATAATGACCGCTCTATAACGGACCGCTGCCTAATCAAAGGCTCAGAGCACCTGCTGCATTCAGGCTGCACTGTGTGAATTTAGTGCCGTATCCAACATGTCAGCCATGTAAACAAACACAGCGTCATTTACAACTAAACGTTGCTCTCAAGAATGTTTTAAAAAACATTTGAGGCGAGAAATAGACGACGCAGTAGCAGAAAATGGATTCTATTTGATCAGCAATTCCTTGTTTTCCATGCGACCTTGTGTTGCGCTCGGGGGACGCCCAGCGCAACACTTGTGGAACACTTTCAGCCGTCTGTAAACAAGGAAATACTTTTTTTTTTTTTTTTTTTCGTTTTTAGTCAAATTATTAATTGCATTGAGCCGGGTAATAAGCGGTAGTAAGCAGGCACCTCCGCTATCACGTCGGTGGCATATCAACCTGTCGGTCTCCTATCACTCAATAATCACCGCTGAGCGAGATTTTATCCCTTACATAATGCGTTCCCGGTCTTAATGGGTTAAAGCGGACATGAATGATCAAGTATTAACAGGTCGACCTAACATCTTTCTACCCAGAGACAGGAGAACTGTACATTGTGACACTTCACACAGCCAGTTATAATTGTAATGGTCTCTCTACTCCGCAATGATCCTCTATGATGAGGAATTATATTCGACAGCTATGTACAGTCTCAGTATCAGTGCAATTACAAGTACATCAACCACTTTGTAATGTGTCTCCGATGTAGTTTTGCCTCACTCACAGCAAACATCTTCATAAGCAGCTCCTGCTGCTGCTTCTGGGCCTGGCTCTGTCCATCCTCGTCGATCTCATAGCCACTGGAGGACAAGAAGCTGTAGTGATTTTGGAAGAGCATCGAGCGCCAGTATTGCTCCTGCGGGAAGAAGCCAAGCACAGTATTGGACAAGAACAGTTGTCAAAGGCCGATTCTATGTTATTCGTTCTGCAATTGTTTAAAACGAGTACACTGATTGTGCATGTTGCCACGAGGAACTCCAACATAGGTACTCGTAAACAGACAGGGTGAAAACATTAGAGATGTGCCGATTGATCGGTGAGTGATCGCGATCTAGATCAGCTATTTTCACAATATTTATCTGTGGGAATGAATGTGGGAGCTTCATCTCCTACAAGTTGAATTGGATACTAAAGGACCTCAGCCTGCAATCGCCTAATGTTTATACTTAATATACAATGTCAATGTTTTGTACGAAGAATCATTACATATACAAATGCTGCTACAGTAACACAATAAATAGAAGAATTTATGGATTTGACATTGTGATCGTGAATATCGGTATCGGCAGATACGGTGACCGTTTTCGCCCCCAAAAATCGCAATCGGAGCATCTCTAGAAAACATCATCTCCACCCTAACAGGCGGACATAATTAGCGCGTGTAGAACAGATTAGGAGAGCTGGTTAGCTGTCTGTCTGGGGTGTTATTGGGTGGAAAGCAGGCATTACCTCCATCTGTCCCTTCTCTGTGGTGGTCTGACAAACAGGCAGGTTGAAGGGCAGGATGGCTACAGCAGGCCTGGGCAGGGTAGGGGGGAACCTGGAGCCTTTGCACGGGATACACCTGGACAATCCAGGAGAGACACGATTCAGCACAACAAACTGAAACACTGATGACTGAAAGGAGGCTTCCATTCGAGATTTTAAGGATAAAATTACTTCCAATTCTAGCCTATTGTTCATACCATAATAGTTCAGATATATAGATATCAAATGTCTATGTTTTTACAGATGCTTGCAGGACCTGTAATAAGCCAGGTGTCCATTGCCTTTCATAAATATGCTTTAGGAGTCAGAAAACTCTGTTCAAATAAAGATACCACCTCAACAGATTCCGAATTCCATGAAGTTAAAGGGAAACTGTCATACTTTTTGAGCGGTTAACATGTGTTTTCAGGCCAAGGGGTCCTTGGCCTGAAAACGTTGAAGACCCCTGGAATAGCCAAAGTATAAAAGCTTTTTAGCTCCAAACTAAAATGACACTTGATGATTAATGGTTTCAGACCATGGGAGAGCGGAGGAAGCGTTACCTGAGCTGCTCTGGGTTCTCGTGCGCTCCCACCACCCAGTAGTGATCCGACTTGCCCTTGCAGTGGTCCCTGGTGTTACACACCGGCGCCCATGTGTTCCCCACGGAGCGGTTTAGAAGCCGCACCACCCCCTCCGAGTCCACATAACACGGGGTACCTAGAAGACCAGACACAATCAGTCCACATAACACGGGGTACCTAGAAGACCAGACACAATCAGTCCACATAACACGGGGTACCTAGAAGACCAGACACAATCAGTCCACATAACACGGGGTACCTAGAAGACCAGACACTATCAGTCCACAGAACACGGGGTATCTAGAAGACCAGACACTATCAGTCCACATAACACAGGGTACCTAGAAGACCAGACACTATTAGTCCACATAACACGGGGTACCTAGAAGACCAGACACAGCGTCCACATAACACGGGGTACCTAGAAGACCAGACACAACCAGCTTGCAAATCATAAACTGAAGGAATGAGGGACACAAACAGCACACCTTTCATTTCCCTCCCTGTATGTTTTGAAATAAGGGATGCTAATAAATCGATTACACGTTTAACCAACAATAAGAGTTTTGATCGATTGCTTGTGCATTTTATTGGAAATACAGCCATGATTTACTGCACAAAAACTAAAAACAAGCATAGAAAACAAAGGAAGCACGAGAAAACAGTCTTTTTGCAGAGAAAAGCGTAATTACGTACTACCCACGACCCACGCCACACCTGGCAGATGCAACAGAGCAAACCAGCAGCTTTCCCCAGCGCATGTAGGATTTTTATGTTTCCTTTCCTACCAGACAAGAGTGGCCAGATGGTCTCCATAATAATACTTGTCAAAGACTACAGTACATTTACCCACATTTAACTTCCGGCAGGTGTAAATGTTGCACCCTGGTACAGGCATTTGTCCATTTGAAATACCATAGTACGATCAAATCTCGTCTGTTAATAATCGGTTAATGAGGGCAGTCTATCGGTCAGAATTAATTAATAATTAGCATTCCTAGAACACGATGAACCTTCTTCTCATTCATTGTGAAGTGCCACACAGAAGCATGCCGTGGCGTTTAGGACTGTCAGTGTCACGATTACAATATGACATTTTACAGGACGATTAATTGTCACTCAAATAGTTGCAATGAACGATTTAACTGTGTGTTTGTCGTTGACAATAACATTTTTGTTTGGCTTCTAGGCTTTGAAGTTGCACATAACCTAAACATACAAAGAAACAACTGACATATTTGACAACTTTATACTTAAAAAAGAACATTGATAGTGGAAATAGCCGATCTACAAGCTCACAAACGTTGTGAGCTTGTAGATCTGCTATTTTTGAAAATGTTTGAAAATATATCTATATATACATCTTTCAACATGGAAACGATGACGACGATTATGACAAAATAACTGATTAGACGATTATTATGTGATAATTGTGACAGGCTTAGTGGCGTTCTGTATGGTGGAGATCTGTCAAACTGACCCTCAGCAGTGAAGCCCAGCCAGGACAGATAGGATCTACGTGTCAGTGGGAGGGGCTCGCCATTGATGACCTGCTTCTTTCTTCGTCCCAACTGTAGAAGCTGGACCCCCAGGGCCTGTTCCCCATCAAAACCTGTAGCTAAGAACACAAAACACACAGACACTTTTATGTACTGCAGGGGTCTTCAACGGGGGGTCCTCAGAGTTACTGGGGTCCTCCAAATCCTTGAGAGATAGAAACTTTTTTTCTCCTTTTTTATATAGATATGAGCTCACAACATAATCCGATTAATCGTTTAAATAATCAACCGATTAATTGATTATGAAAATAACCGTTAGTTGCAGCCCTAGTTTTCTCGTGCCAATAAAGCCCTTTGAATTGAATTGTGTCTGTGTGTGTGTGTGTGTGTGTCTACCTCGGTGGTAGACCAGCAGCAGCTGCTCTCCGTGTGCAGCCATGCAGACCACGGGCCCAGGCAGGCTCCACAGCTCCTTCTGGACCCCCCCGATGGAGAAGAGGCGCAGCATCAAGCCGCTGGTGGCCACGGCCGCCCAGCCCTGGCCCAGACACAGAGCCATGGCATCCTCACCCTTCGGCAGGTCCACCATCCACTCCTTGTTGGTGTCCCACGAGGAGAAGTGGAGGCACTGCAGCTTACTGGGAAGGGAGATGAGAGCAGGGGTGAGGGAGTATAGTCAGGGATACATAACTGTGACAGATGACTCATCACTAAACCATCGTTTTGTGGAGTCCATATTTAGCCCAAGTCCATATTTTCGTGCAAAAAAAAAAAAAAGCTTTCAATGGATTCAGAATAATTAAAAACACCTAGTTAGACCCCTCACATCCCACTTAAAGCAGATTTTTTGGGAGTAATTTTGTCCATTATAGTATAGTGTATAGTAAGTGATAGAGACCCAAAGTTACCCTAGCTGTCAAGGATTCTCCTAGGGTTTTTGAATTTCAAGCTTTGTTAGATATGTTACTAGACACCTTTACGAACACATTGGTGAAGAAATCGTTTGGTAAGGAATTTATTCCCAGATTTTATTAATATCCTTTGACTATTAGAGGTCAGCGAGGCAGAGACCCCTTTGGCAAACAACTTGTAAGGCTACGTTCAGACAGTCAGAGACAGATGCATTGACCCCCATCCACTCCCATGTTAAGAGAAGAACCCGGAAGAGGCGTTGGGTCTCTGATCGAAGATGCATTATGCCGTTGCAGGGTCACAAGCTCAATGGTTGAATACAGTCTCATGGTTCAGCACTGCTGTACTCTCACCCGGTAGACACACTCACTGACCAATGGGACCGAGCTAAACGCAGGAAGTACGCCACTTTGTGGACACTCACATTAGCTGCTCAAGTGTGAAGGTTCAAAGGTAAGGGAGTAATGCTGCTATAGGCTGGCGTGTTACGCCGCCTTGCGAGCCAGATATCTGAACGTACCCTAACCGGGCTTCAAAGGTGTTACCAATAATACTAATGAAGGCTCTGTTCCATTTCATGTAGCTCAGTGGTTCTCAAACATTTAATTTCAAGGACCCCCGTAACTCTGAGAGTGTACAAATGGAACCAAATGGACCCATATTTGGTTCCATTTGGTTCCAGGGGTCCATTTGGTTCCAGGGGTCATTTGGAACCCCCAAGGAACTATGAGGGTCCCTGGACCACACTTTGAGAGCCTTTGTCAGTATCATTGGTAACACTGACTCTGTTTGAGCAGAATGGAACAGAGCATTCATTAGTAGCATTGGTAAAACCTGTGAAGGAAGTGAGAAGAGACCCAACTTCTCTTCAAAAATGGCAGCTGTGCATCTAGCCTATTCCAGGGGTCTTCAACAGGGGGTCCGGGACCCCTAGGGGGTCCTCAGAGTTACTACAGCGTGTCCTCCAAATCTTTGTGTGATAGAAACTTGTTTTTTTCCCCCTTTTTTATATTAACCAACTGAACCCTAGCGTCCATATTCTGAGAACTTTAGCCAAAAATAGCAGTTCTACAAGCTCACAACGCCTCACGCAGCTTGTAGATCGGCTATTTTCGGCAAAGAGCTTTGGAGAGGAAAAAGAGCAGACTAAGTACAGAGTGAAAGGTCGTGGGGGGTCCCTGCTTCATCTCTCTCTCTCTCTCTCTCTCAACTAAGGGGTCCTTGGCCGTTGAGCTAGGCACTTGCTGTTCGAGAGCACTTGGGTCACTTTCCCTCTTTTGTCTAAGGACAGTTGCGAATGGCAGGATAGAGAGCGTGACGTGAGACGGATTCAAATGCATGACTAGGCCTGTCACAGTTGTTACATAATTGCACATTTTCTTCATTTTCCATGTTGAACAATGTTCATACATTTTCAAAAATAGCAGAGCTACAAACTCACAACATGTCGCAATGTGCTTTTATTTTATTGTATGTGATAAAGTATAAAATGTCAGTACATTGTATATATTTTATATTCATTATTTGTCATACTGTAACTGCCCAGTGTCATTCTTATGACGGCCTAAAAGGCTAACAGAAATCTAAGTTTTGATTTTGATTATATTTCATTACTTGTGCCCAAGGTCAACAACACCAAATTAGGTGTAAAATCTATTCCGAACTATAAAAATCTATTAAAAAAAGATTGTGACATTGGGCAATAGTTGAGTGAATCGAGTCCACGGGTAGGGCTGTCACGATTATGACATTTTAAATGACGAGTAATTGTCACTCAAATAATTGCGATTAACAATTTAATTGTGTTTTTGTCATTGACAATTACATTCCTGTTTGGCTGTTTGGCAACATGGAAACGATTATGACGAAATAATTGCGATTATGTCAAATAATTGCGATTAGACGATTATGTAATAATTGTAACAGGCCTATCCACGGGTGACACGGGTCCTGAGATTGAAATGCTTAAGTTCCGGGACCCCTAGGGGGTCCTCAGAGTTACTACAGTGGGGCTGCCAAATCTTTGTGTGATAGGAACTTTGTTTTTACATTAACCATTTGAACCCTAGCACCCCTAGCAAGATAGCAAATCTACAAGCTCACAATGCCTCGCGCTGCAAGGCGTTGTGAGCTTGTAGATCGGCTATTTTTGGCAAAGAGGTTTGTAGAGGGAAAAGAAGAGCAGACTAAGTATTTGACGGTTCAAGTGGCTAAATGTCTGAAAATACAGGTTACTCCAACATGATGACAGTGCTGTCAAACAAGTCTAAGAAATCTATGAACATTTTTAATCTGCAGCAACACAATTTTATACAATACGTTGTGGGGGTCCCTGCTTCATCTCTCTCTCAACTAAGGGGTCCTTGGCCTGAAAACGTTGAAGACCCCTGCTCTAGTGTAAAGAGACCATGTGAGGCCTACCTGGCCAGCTCCTCTGTGCTGGGGCAGGCCAGCAGCACAGCCTCCTGGGACAGCTGGGCCATGGTGTGACCCAGGGAGTTGGTGAGGTGCATGGCGTGATGCACGGCCGTGTCGTGGAACTCTACGTCGATGGCGTTGTCCTGCTCGTCGTTGTAGCCGCGCACGATGCCCACCGAGTTCCACATCTGAGGCAAAGGAAACCGTTTTAGTTGTCATAGTCCTCCCTGTTAACCTCCCATATACTGTATTTGATTGATTCCCAACCAAGAGACCAAGAGTTCAAAACATTTGATCCCTATCTGAGTGGATCAAATTTTGGCTTTTGGGTGGGTAAAAAGGTTTTTGCATTGGGATCACTTTGATATCTGATCCGTACTGTTATATCTCGACCCTTTTATTGCGACCATAGGTCGCAAGTTTACTATGAAAACTGTCACATCTTGTCCACGTATCTGTCTATCTTAGAAGGTCACGCCTGACACTGACTGTGGTTCCCCTGAAACATCACTGTGACATCACAGGTGACATCACCTATGGGTTCAAATGCCATACATGTAACTTGAACTCGGAAAAAGCCCTACGGGGCGAAACGTTGTTTAGTTGAGAAATAAAGAAAAGACAGGAGCATTATAACGTGTGCGGACACTACCTGTTTTATTCACTAGTTTATTCTTGGATCCAGCACCGTAGAAAAGGTTTTGGGGATGTGCATCCTATGCCTTTTTGTCATAGACTTATCTCATCTCAGCAACATTATATCAATGACAATATAATGTAATTTCTTTAACACCCAAAACCCAAATCTGATCAACTCAGATAGTTTTGGACTGTTGGGGACAGAGGATACAGTATTCTTGGATCTATTAGAACACATCATACCATAAAGCGGTGCATGAGGTGAGAAGGAGTGGAGCCTGGCTGGAAGGCCTTCTGTGGTGGCGTGGGCATGGGCCCATCGTAGACGGGACGCAAGGGCACCAGCGGTGCAGCGGGGGCTGCTATGACCCCGTCAAGGTTGCTATCATCATCCCCGTAATTCTCCAGACCCAACTTGATAGAGCCAGTGTCTGAATGGAAACACAAAGGGAAATTAAGGGTTTACACAGTATACAAGCTCGTGGAGTAATGGCTAATTACACCAACTGTCAAATATCTCTCCACTGCTGGCTTCTAATGGTTCATATTAGGGATGGGACGATACGAAAATGTCACGATTATTGTGACAAAAATAATTGCGTTTTACGATATTATTCACCATTCAAAATATGCAAAATACTCTTAAAATGACACTTTTATCAGACACTTGAACCCCTGCATCCATATTCTGTGGCAGAACGTTTGCCAAAAAATTGCCGATTTACAAGCTCACAACGCTATGTTAGCTTGTAGCAATTGTTTGGCAAAGATTTGGTAGAGTGGAAAAAAAGACAAGTATGTTTACACTATGTGTGTTGTACCATTGTAGAGGGTTTCAGAGGATCAAAGGTGAATTGATCCCAGCATATGACGGAGGACAATTTCATGATATTAAAATCTCTGCAATACGATTATTGTGAGCGGTTTTTATCAAATTATAATAATTATTGTCCCATCCCTAGTTCATATCATTATCATCATACTATAAGCCACCAAGTCTCTGATCCCAAAAAAAAGTGTCTGTCCACGAGAAGTGTCCACTGTCCAGAGCATAACTTGGGGAACTGTTCGGGGTGTGAGCTTGTTCTGACGATAGAGCGTGCCAAATGGAAATTGTGAGGAACTTGTGCCTTATGGAGCCCAAGACAAAAAAAAGGGGCTTAAGAAGGAGCCATGGGATTTTTTAATCCTGAGGTCTGAGATGGAGGCATCGGTTCAAGGCTGGTACAGTAGGTCTATCAGACTCCTTGTGGGGTTAGGCAGGGATTTGTTTTATGATTTTATAAAGACCATCTCTGACTTGCTTTTACAAACTTCTGCAGCAGACATCATCAATTAGATTTGACCTGGATACACATTTTCAGAGCAAAATACACTCTGGGCCATACACACAATCACATCATATCAAACACATCCTGTCATAAGAATCAGTCAGTTCCTGACCTTTTTTCAAATGGACAGGAAATGACAGCTATAATAGTTCCATCTTTGAGGAGCTGACCTTGCACGATTGCACACTATCATCTGTATTGATATATATATTTTTTTGGTAACCAATTTTCACACAGTGTCAATTAGCCGATCGCTATGCCCCTCCTAAAGCCGTGCTTGCCCAATGCCACGTTTAGCGACAGGTTACTAAGGCGGGTGCCTTGGCAAGCTGCCATGGCGGCGTGCAGCAATAGCACCCAGCTGCAGACTAACCTGCCACAAACGTCCAGGAAGAAAACAATAGCCTATACTAAAGTCAGATTAACATACAGTACACAAGTGTTACCAGTTATATTTTCTCATGAAGTGCTCCTAAATTATTCCCGTGGGTTGGTTTGTGTAGGTCAGTGCAATCCGTTCTGTTTTTGTTTCAGTGTTTGTGACACGGAAGCGAGTGGGTGGGACGTTCGCGAACGAATCGAGTCTTTTGAACGGCTCTTTGAAATGAACGATATGATTCGGTTCACAGTAGGGAGCCGTTCCTTTCTATGAACAGTGGTGGGAAAAGTACTACATTTCTTTACTTAGGTAAACATATCAATACTGCAATCAAGTTTGGAATGTTATTAATGTAGGCTACTAGAGTAAAAGTAAAATAGTATTGGTATCAAAATGTAGGCTACTTAAAGTACCAATATTAGAACGTACTCATTATGCATTATGTTTCACAGGTTTTCTAATGAGTAAAATGTAGAAAAATCATTTGCAAATAGCTGATCTACAAGCTCACAATGCATCGCAACGTGACACATTGTGAGCTTGTAGATCACCTATTTTCAAATGCCAGAAATGTATCCAATGGCCAAAATGTACAGGCCTATTTGGGTGGAAGTGATTTACAATCATAATCAAAATCTACAAAGTAACCAGTAACTAAAATGAGCCAGTCTTTTGAACGGCTCTTTGAAAGGAACGGATCTCAGAGATCCGGTTCACTTCAAAGAACCATAAATCCCATCTCTATCTAGCAGCCAGACTAGCGGTACACCGATGCGCGCCGCCATGGCAGCTTGCCAAGTCTGCTGCGTTAGTAACCTGTTGCTAACTTGGCATTGGACGAGGACGGCTTTAGGAGGGGCATAGCGATCGGCTAATTGCCTATGTAATCCTGGGCTCTGCTCTCCCTCTGCCACGCCTGGGGAGACAACGGACTGACCTCATGCTTCCTTGTATGCATGACGAGTCCAAGTTGCTTCTTTTCACCTGACAGTGGGGATTTCCCCGGTTTGGACGTAGCGCATGGAAGGAACACGTTATTTCAACCAGTTCCTTTCCCCTCCAACAGGCGCCCCGGCTGGCCAGGGGGAGGCATTATAGAGACCAGGATTACTGCATGTTTTTGTGAGGGTATCTACCCTAGGAGATATGGGGAGAACATGCAAACTCCACACAGAAAGGCCCTATCGCCAACCCCACCTAGGGTGTGGGCGCTGATGACGAGGAGGAGGGAACACGCCCCTAGCACCCACAGCGTCCCCCGGCGGGAATTGAACCCAGGACCTTCTAGCTGTGAGGTGACAGCTAGAAGACAATCTGATTTGATTGAAGGGAGTGTAGTGAGGGCAAGGCTTCACAGATAAATACACACATCTTCCAAACAACTTCATGTAACACCTTGAATCTTTGTGTCCGTCTCAGGCAGATATACACGTAAGATGTAAGTCAATTAAACAAAATGGGATCATCTTGGAGAGCTTGATTCTGGCAAACTATACAGTATAACTGACAAATTACATAACATTGGTGGAGGTATACACTGTCAACTCTATGAAAAAGAACACAATAAGCGTGTTAGTAATAAAAACAAAGAACAAGGTGGTAAGAAAGAACATGGAATAAAAAAAGGTAATGCACATACACTACAGTACAAGTGCCACAGCAGGAATTAAGAAAAGGGCCAGTGGAAATAAAGAGTTTCAAGATGCCTGCGGCTTCTAACTGACCTCGCGAGTTGTCATCGTCGAGGAACGCCCCTCTATTCCTCACCCGCCCCGTCGCAGGCATGAGGTCATCGTCGTCATCATCGTCCCCGGCAACAGGCTTCTTGGCAGGGGAGTGGGTGTCGCTCAACCCTTCGTCCATAAGTCCGTCATCATCCTCATCGAACAGATCATCATAGTCGTTTGCTTCTTTCTTGGCTGGAGCCTGGTGAATGCCCAGTGGTGGAACATCAATGGATATCGAAAATGTTCTTCAATGCATTTCTCAATGTGTCAGAGAAATGAAGTCAAATAAACCCTCTTTCTCACCCTCTGAAATTTGTAAGACATTACATACTGTGAATGCATGGTGAATTCTGTAATTAATTAAGTTTACAGGAACTCTGAAAATAATTAGTGAAATATCTAATTTCTGTCAATAAAAACTGTGATATTACATTTACTTCTAGTACTACAAGCACAGTAAAAGTGTTAATTTATCCATTTTGTAACTCCAATCAAGAGTACAAATGTAACCAAATGGCCCTTTCCGGCTCATTCGGTTTAATTTGTACACTAATTAATGTGTGAGGAACGGAGGATTTTATTTTATAGTATGACAAAGTGTGCGGATAATTCAAACAATTGACTACCGGTATTGATTATTTAATAATGATATAAATATAATAATACCTTAGTGGTCTTTGTGCTAGAGCTGACTGCTGATGATGAGAAGCCTTCTAGCATCCCCAGACATCCCTGACTGTCTGTATAAGCCAGCTGACTGCCTGAGGGATGCCAGGCCACGCCACACACTGTGTGTCCCTTCTCATGCTTCTGCCTGGAATACAGAGCACAAAACCATCTTTAATATTCCTCAAACAATCAAATCTTCAGTGGCATAATTTAACTCTTCAGAGCACAAATGTGGGTCCATTTGGTTACAACGGAGTTAAGGTTCTTCTCACACGCTGGGGGCATTTATTTTGTGCGATTAATTTGCATTCATGTCTTTTAACTACATCCACACAGAAGGTGAATATAACACAGCAAGGGTCTTCAACAGGGGGTCCGGGCCACTAGGGGGTCCTCAGAATTACTACAGGGGGTCCTCCAAATCTTCCAATTCTTTTTATATTAACAACTTGAACCCTAGTGTCCATATTCTAAGAACTGTAGCCAAAGATCGGCTATTTTCGGCAAAGAGGTTTGGTGTAGAGGGGGAAAAGAGTGCAGTACAGAGTAAAGTACAGAGTGAAAGGTCAAGTTTATTAAGTATTGACGGTTCAAGTGTTTAATAATAGGAAAACACAAATTGACATGATCCCAAATTACACTGATGATTGTGCTGTCAAACAATGAAACTATATGGAATCTACGAAGAGGTTGTGGGGGTCCCTGCTTCATCTTTCTCTCTCAACTAAGGGGTCCTTAGCCTGAAAACGTTGAAGACCCCTGCTGCGATAAAGCAACACAATTCTTACTCGTAACGAGGTTGATTTCTCACCATGAATAAAAGCATCAACCTGTATGAATGAGTCACCAACTGTATAGTTTTGATGCAACATGCTCGCCAGAGATGTTCACATTGTTTATTAGTCACATTGCGGTGTGTGACGACCTTTACAAATGGACAAATGAACACAGAAGATTTTAAATGGCAGCACCTCAGGGTATCTAGCATGTTCTTCAGTCCAGTCCCTTCACGGGCCCTGATTGCTTTTTAAATCCTCATGATAATAATGCACGGCTGACTGAGCACACTTATTTTTATTTATTTTTTAACCAGCCCTACCTCCTGCTGCTTACACAATTACACACATCAAGCTAGGCAGCCGCCCAAAGATTACCATTATCTCTCAACTCAAGTGTGAAGGGCGGATGCAGTGCCTGGCTAAAGGGCACTTCAATAGACCACTGAAGGCTGATGTCACTGCCGCGAGCCTCTTTTTTCAAACGTACTTCACGCCGTGGAACTCCATGGCCCGCTTCCCCGTACCTCTTTCTCAAAAACAAGTAGCATAACTCTTTTCTTTGAATATCAATACATTTTAATGCAGTAAGCAGAGCATACGAGCGGAGTGGAGCGCGAGCGGTGCGGGGAGTGGAGCGAGCCGTTTTTTTGTTGAGCGTGAGCGAGCGACTTTTATAATGGGTCTGAGCGCCGACCCTCCTCCGCTCCGAGCCGATCCTGTTGGGGCCGCGCGCCGCATGTTTCCAACAAAACAGTGGCGAGTGGAAAGGTCTCCAAGTCTCCATCAAAGCCGAGGCTCACGTTAGCGCAGCCATTTGTGTTGGGAACACACTGGCAAAGGAGAAAGTGTTTCGGACATGGTAGCAAACTACTTTTTTGACTCTGATTGACGGCCCTGAGCGGAGCGTGGAGCGAGAGATGCGAAAATCAAGTTGAGCGACGGAGCGGCGGGGAGCGGAGCGGCCCGGTGGCCAACCAGAGCGACGAGTGAGTGGGACAAGAGCCCTCTGGAGCGCGGAGCAGCTTTTGTCATCGCTCCACTCCGCTCGTGTGCTCTGGCAGTAAGAGAGCTTATTTTGTCATTACGCATTGTGGTCCTTTGAATCTCTTAACTCTTATTGTGCCAATCCCGAACTAGTTCGGGATAGTTTGGACCTTATTAACGTTCAGGGTGCCAATCCCGAACTAGTTCGGGATTTTTATTTTTTACGAGCCGGGCCGCCGGCCGTCATCTGTTTACACGGCCACACACATGCAATCCAGGATCTTTAGAGCTCATTTTCTCTTTTCCATGCATATCCATGAGGTGTGCAAGGTTTAATCATGGCTAAATCGCCGAAAATAGGGCTTCTAAAATGCTTGGTAGCCAATAGCTAACTTCAAGCTAACTTCATCCTGTCCCTGTTCATGCACAAAGGAAAGTGTTCAGGCGCGTCATGGCTGCGCACGGCTTGTGCATATACAGCGTATGTCTATGGTGGATTCTATGGCCATTGGGCGCCCTCTAGTGGTGATTCTGGGCACTGAAAGGGTTAATAGTTAAATCTAGTCTCCTTACTTTATCAGCTGAAGCTCTATAATTCGGCGTTATGCTAAATGGTAAAATGGTGCATTTGTATAGCGCCTTTATCCAAGGCGCTTTTACATAGATTGTGAATTACACACACACACACACACACACACACACACACACACACACACACACACACACACACACACACACACACACACACACACACACACACACACACACACACACACACACACACACACACACACACACACACACACACACACACACACACACACAGTCTTGCTCAAGGACTCTTCGACACCAACTCTGGGGGAGCCCAGGATCGAACTGGTAACCCTTCAGGAAATCTCTGTTATATGACGGATTCTCTACCCCTGAGCCAATGCCACCCCTGAAAATGTCTCTCTCTTCAACAGAGACAGTGACGTTTTTAATTAGCCTACACGTCATTCATACAGGTTGTCAGCAATATCTATCTATATATCTATCTAACTTTTTTTCCCCCAAAGAAGCGCTTGTTGTGCAGCTTGTTTTTGAGAAAGAGGCAGGGCACGAGGGACCGCAGTGTGAAAGAGGCTCGCATCACTGCCGCTACAGGGCGCTACCCCCCCAAGCACTGATGTTTAGCATACAACACTCCTTAACTGTACCTTTCCACACACAGCTTGCTGTCCACGTCCCACACCGTCAGCAGACCACCGATACAGCCAGCAGCAAGGAAGCGGCCACAGGGAGACCAGACCACTACGTTAATGGGCTGAGAGAGAGAAAGAGGTTAATGAAAGAGTGACTGATACACAGAGATTTCAAACAAACCTATGCTTAAACCAATTATCCTAGATTGTACCAGGAAGTGAGTCATAAGACAAGGTCACAGACTACATAAGATCAGAAGTAACACTCTGAACTGTCATTCCTCACACACATCATCAATAGAGTTGTCCCTCTTTATTAGTGTGGTTGCTATAGGCAACACACTGTTGTTCTACAGTCAGAGCACTTTTATGCCAGATAAAGTGAACCTGTTTTTTTTGTTAACCTTTTAACTGAAGTTATCTGGGTTGTAAGGCCAGATATCTTGGACAATATAATGTCAAATCAGACAGGATTGCTCCCAGTGGATTCCTTGCAACTCACGTCAGTGCAACCACTGTACAGGTGCAATTTCCTAGAATTGCACCTTTCTAGTTAGTGTGGTTGCCAGTAGGGCAACCACCCTATTGTTCTAGTCCGGAACAACATAGCATAAACATAGCCAATCAGGAAGCAGCAAAATGATTACGGGCAACATAGCCAATCAAGAAGCACCATTATATAGAGTAAGTCTGTCTGATTCTGATTGGTGCAGTTATTGTAGTTGAGTTCTATGGGGGTTCTATGAGGGAGTGGTGACGTTCTGGCTATCAAGGCAATAAATATGCAACCACACTTGCAATTTCCAATTGTATCTTTTCTAGTTTCCTTTTGCTCTAGGCTTGGTTTTATTAGTTAATTCACCAGTTTATTCAGGAAACCACTTTGTAACTGGTTCTGAAAAAACACTAGATGAAAAAATTAATAGTGTATGCCCTTCTACACAAGAAAAGGTTATTTGTGGCATGAATGACTAATGCTTAATAATACAACAACAGATGAAGGGAACATGGAAAACAGGAGTTCAGCTAAACTGGGGGCAATTAAAGAATGAGTGACTGGTGGAAAACCTGCATTTAAACACTGTAAAAGATGACCATCTATTAGCCAATAGAACTCCAGAATGATAGTTCAATCTGTGCTTCAAACAAGTCAACATTTCCACTTGGTTAATGATGCTGCCATGCCTTCATAGTGATATGTGGGTGACTGAGTTTATGACAGATCAACTATAATTACAATTTAGACCATTACATACTGTATATCGTTATAGTTAACACAGCATTGTTTCCAGATGATAAACTCAATCATGTTGGTTTTAACACCATTAAACTAACAAGATTTGGACTCCCTTTTACTGTGAGCGAACTCTCAGCTGAAGAATGAGATTATTTTTCTAGAAATTGAAGCTCACGTCTACAGTTTAACCAAACCACTTTGACTCTTTCAATCTGAGCTGCTTGAATAAGACCCACTATTATTTTAATACAGTATAAAACAGTGGTTGGAGGTAATGTCCCTAGTACCCTACACTTCAATTGAGAAATTCCCCAGTGTCGGGTAGGACACTGCTGGACAATACACTCCATCTTTAACGTATTTTGAACATCATTGCAGTTACATTGCTGCATCTGGAGGGGGAGACCATGGAGACAATACATGACCTAAACTAAACTTTCACTGACATTTCACTGCATTTGTGTTGACAGCAAATGTTGACTTGCTGCATGTTACTTAGCCTCACCTCTTTGAGCAGGTCATCAGACAGAGTGCTGACAAGGCCCCAAGAATCCCTCTGATATAAGTGCACCTTTGTGTCCACAGGAACGGCAAGAAGCTGTGTATACATACACACACAATGGAAGGTTATCACACTGCTAGATAGATAGATAGATACCTTTATTATCCCAAGGGGGAAATTTAGTTGTCCAGTTGTAGCACAGCAGTATACAGTTATTTACAAAGTTACAGAGAAGTAGGAAAAAATAGATAAGAGTAAAAACAAGAGCAGTACAGTACCAAAAAAGAGAAGGTGCATCAATAGAGGGGGCGAATTAAATATAAGTATATATACATAAAGTGTCTTACAAAAAGAGACCAAAGCAGTCAATGCTAGTTAGTGCAACAAGTATCTCACTGTCATTGTTAAACAAGTATAAACAGTTTTGTGGAACATTGTAGATTCATAATAATATGACCTCATTAAGAATGAATTGTGGCCAACAAATCATCAAGGACAATGATGATACTAGGGATGGGACGATGTAAATTTCATCGCGATTGTGACCAAAGAAATCGTGATTTACGATATTATCGCAATAATCAAAATATCCCCAACATCCATTATCCTGAGGCGGAACATTTGCCAAAATGTAGCAGATCTACAAGCTCACAACGTTGTGAGCTTGTAGATCAGCTATTTTTTTGGCAAATAGATTTGGTAAACACAGTGAACAAACAAAACAAAAAGACTGTATCAAGTACGTATATTATAAGTATGTTTTACCAATAGAGGGTTTAAATGGAACTGGATATCCAGCTCGGCAAATAAAAAAGTGAATTGATCCCAGTGCATGACGGAGAACGATTTCACGACAAATTAAATCTCCACGATACGATTATCGTGAGTGTGTTTTATCACGATAAATGATAATATCGCTTATGGTCCCATCCCTAGATGATACACAAAACAAGAAGGAGAATGAATAAGACTACCGTTTCCAAACGCCTCTAATCTCTTAACTCATTTAGTGCCTTTCCCGAGATATCTCGCGAAATTCCCTTTGATGTTCGCAGTGCCAATCGCGAGATGTCTCGCGAAAAGTAATATATTACTGTAACGGCGGTTATCCTACCGGGTACATGCGCGGAAGGTCCCGAGACGATCTCCCTCGCTGATTTATCATCATCACGGATCCACAAGCACAAAATAGTAATCCCATAACATTGAGGCAGACGGGGAATCTCATCTTTAATGTCCATTATCTCCAAACAACACTTTCAAAGCGAGGATGGCAATAGATGCTCGCTTATAAAACACATGTTGAAAAGCTCCGTTCCGCCATTACACAACACCACGTGGACGATGACCGCTTCCTGTGAATGACGCGATGACGTCAAACCGGAAGTGTTTAAGCTATGGACTTCTGGCCTTCAAAATAAGAGACTGGCCGTTTATGGAGCCAGCGAGAGGCACTCTGGACATTTTAATCCGTTCATTTCTGGGGCACAAAATGAGTTAATAAACACAACAGAGTCAGACAGACACTGACCTTGGCGGTCCGGGGTTGCCAGGCCAGCCGACACAGGGACTTGGCGTTGCTGACATCAGTGGATTTATGCAGTACAGGCCAACTGATGACCTGAGTCTGTAAGACACACAGGGGCGTCACAAGGGGGGGGGGAGTGGGACTGAGTTAAATAGCAGATATACAAGCTCACAGCGCGGCACTCGGTACTGCGCTGCGAGCTTGTAGATCTGCTGACAAAATCGTGAGAATGTGTGCACATCTTTGAATATATGTATTTTTTAAGCGAACATTTGTAACTCAAATGTTGCTTCTGGGGGGTCCCTTGAACTAAATATTTTGAGATCGGGGTCCGTGGGCAAATACATATAATTTTGGAGGTCCTTCACATGAAAAAGTTTGAACCCCACTGACATAGAAACATGTTTTTCAAAAAGCCTTAGAAGGATTTGAAATATTCAAAGATTTTTCAAAAAATAGCAGATCTACAAGCTCGCAGCCGCGCTGTGAGCTTGTATATCTGCTATTTTTCAATAGTTAAAGTACCCAGGGCCCAGAATTTGGTGCAACACAACCTGAAACAACAACATACGGACACTCATATATACACACAAAGCCAGACATCATCATTTTTTGAGTGTTTATCACCGTTCAAAAAGCAAGTCAATTAAAGATATCAACGTCAGACAGAAATAATATAAAAAACTAACAGCAATCAATGACAAAATATGTGATTAAATCAGACCAACCTGTTCCTCAATGTTCCACACCACTACAGAGCCATCACAGCTAGCTGAGGCCTGATGGGAGAGAGAGCACATAACGTCATGTCTTGTCATTTAATCTCATTCTGTACAAACTCTTTTTCATTCCATGTTCTTTCTCCTGTAGTTGATGTTAGAATACTTATGAAACTAACTGTGTTAATTTGTACAATGTCTTAGTAAAATGTAAAAACAAAAACAAAACTATCAACAACCTAAAATGCTTTACTTAGTACTTAGTTTTCTATTTGCTGACCACTGCTCACATACAGTACTTCCATGCGTCCTTTACATTATTTGAGCAATATCCGCCAGAGGGCAGTTAAGAGTCAAGCGTTTCCTGATGTGATGGTGACCTTATGGAGAAAGACTGATACCCACCAGGAAGTCATCCTTGGGGTCAAAGGCCACACTGAGGACAGGTGCCTCATGGCCACGCAGTGTCTTCTGTTGACTGCTGTCTGACACCTTCCACCACCTTCACCATGAAGTCACTGCCAGGACATTGAAGGAAATAGCGTTTCTTTTTTTTCTTCAAAATGTCTAATATTTTGCAAACCCATTTTTTCACCCAGTGCCAATTATCTAAAGTAATCCTGGGCGCTACACTCCCTCTGCCAACCTGGGGAGACAGCGGGACTGACCTCATGCTTCCTTCTATCCTTCTATGAGGAGTCCAAGTCACTTCTTATCACCTGACAGGGGGGAGTTTCCCCGGTCAGACGTAGCACGTGAAACACGTTATTTCAACCAGTTCCTTTCCCCTCCATCAGGCGCCCTGGCTGGCCAGGGGGAGGCAGTATAGAAACCAAGACTACTGCATGTTTTTGTGAGGGTACCTACAGTACTACCTACCCTAGGAAACATGGGGAGAACATGTAAACTCCATACAGAAAGGCCCTTTTGCCAACCCCACCTAGGGTATGGGCACTGATGACGCAGAGGAGAGAACACGCCCGCAGCGCCCACAGCATCCTTGGCGGGAATCGAACCCGGGACCTTCAGCTGTGAGGTGACAGCACTACCGACTGCGCCACCTTGCCCCCCCATAGCGAGAGGTTTTCAAAACAAAATGTGTGTGGCTGTTGTTATGTTGGTTGTATTTATTTGCACACATGCCTACAGCGAGCAGCAAAACAATGTAAAGGGCACGTTACTCCGAAACGAACACGTAAATTGATGAATCGAAGGGACAGGAGAAACATAATAATCCTTATTTTCAAAAGTGCCCGTATCAGCCTCACATCCCAGAGTTTTCACAATCAATACGACGACAGACATTAGCTGTAGGTGAAAATAGCAACGTCAATACGGCGCCGTGGCCTGTGCTTTTATTGTGGTGATAAACCTGCTTAGAGCAAATC
>NC_137816.1:46154391-46169543 GCF_963921795.1 Nannobrachium achirus | reverse complement strand
ACTCACGTGTGATCTGCTTTGTGCAACTCATCTGGCACTGAAACAATGGAAGGAAATAAACCCACTATTTACCACACCAGCCTCCCAGTTCTGGGCATGTCATAATAATAGGTGAGCAAAATTTACGATATAAAAGCTCGCAATGCGTTGCGAACGTACGCTTTGGCATTGAAATTGTAAAAAACTGAAGAACAATATTCCTGGCTCTGTAATGCTGCGTTCAAACCTCAAGCGATTTCTTTGTTTCTAGTCGCTTCACTTTGGTCGCGCTGGTCAGAGTTGGAAAAAAAACATGTCACATCAGAATCAAGGCGAAACACCTGGAAAAAAGGGAGTCCCAAAACCAAACACCCAAAACAGAGTTGGGGGAAGCGAAGGTCGCTTCGCTTGGATTTTTCCAAATGGGGCGAGGATATCGATGTGCCCGTTCAGATGGTTCGGACTGGTTAGAACTATCCAAGTTTGAACGCAGCATAAGACAGGGCTGCACTAACCTGGAGCCGGCAGCGACTCTTGTGCCGGTGCTGTTGAACGTGACATGGGTGACGCTAGTGGTGAAGCGGGTCAGAATGCCGTCTGGATCCCCATCTGGAAACGTGTGGCTCTGTACAGTGTTGTTGGAGCCCGCTGTCACCAGCTTGCCCTTCTGTAGAGTGAACCAAGAGATACTGTATAAGAGTTAAGCTAAGGAGAACAGGAGTCAGAGCCAGTGTCTCTGGACTGTGTGTGATCCCACAACAATCATGGGACACAGGGGTCTTCAACAGGGGGTCCGGGACCCCTAGGGGGTCCTCAGAGTTACTACAGGGGGTCCTCTAAGTCTAAATCTTTGTGTGCATGCACTTTCTTGAACCCTAGTGTCATGAATCCAAAAATACACGTGTGATGATTGTGCTGTCAAACGATGAAACTATATGGAATCTATGAAAAGGTTGTGGGGGTCCCTGCTTTATCTCTCTCTCAACTAAGGGCTCTTTTGCCTGAAAACGTTGAAGACCCCTGATGTAACATTTGAGAACCAGATGGGAGTGAAAATAAGGAGCTGACTGAGTAGTTTGCACCAGATGCCAGGATGACACATTGAGCTTAGACAACACACTTCATATTTATATTTGGGTGTAGCTGCATTAGGAGCCAATTTTAATATAGGATTCAGACTAGGGCTTAATAGAATGAGGAAAATGTTAATCGCCATTTTGTCTAGTAGTTGTGTTTTAGTATTGGTAGTAGTTATTTGTGAGGATTTAACAAGACAAGTATACTGTCATACTGTTAAGTGTCACTGGATATCATGGATCTGTGTCATTTGCAACGAAGCTTCCTAGATAGCATTGTTTTAGGAAATATGGCTTCTTGGGAACTCACTGGACACGTTGGATGTCCCATAATGATATGCGCTGAAGCCAGAATTTACATCCGTTTGTTTTAATAGCTTATTTATTAATTGTAAATTCCTCCGTTTCTTTTTCCAGATAAAATAAGAGTAAAAGCTCCACATCATCCATTGTTACATTTTTAATGCATGTCCATTGGAGGCAGTCAGATCTGCTCCACAGGCGGCTTGATTTGTGCTGGTACTGTGCATGAGCTGCTCGATTACCATGGGAACCAGAGGCACTGCTGCAAATTGTACAGCAGTCACATGATGCTGATGTTTCTAGGTAGCTCCTTTTGGAAGTCAGACTCAGAACCCTATAAAGCTTTTTTGTATTTGGGATACAGTCATCCCAAATACCAAAAAAGGTCTACAGGGTTCTGAAAGGGGCTATGTTTCTAGGGTATCTCTTCATGTTACATTTAGGACAGAAGAAGAATGTTCCCAACTAGGTTTCAAGGTGAAAGGTTGCATCCTTGCTAATGAGAAAATAAATGAGTCCATAACTACCTCAGTGTATTATTCAAATTACAATTTAGGCATTTAGCAGACGCTCTTAATCCAGAGCGACTTACATTAAGCAAGGTAATACATCAATACATCAATTTATGCATAGAATTATCAATCTAGAAAAAATAATGTAGGTAGACCAAGCACTAATTAGTAAAAAACTTTATATAAAACCTAAGAATGCTATCTAGCTTTCATGTATGGTCATTGAGGGTCATTAAGTGCTGCGGTGCTAAGTGCTATGGGCTTCAGTGGAGTCTGAAGAGGTGAGACTTCAGGCCACGGCGGAAGCTAGGGAGTGAGTCTGTCATTCTAAGGGGAGTTTATTCCACAGTTTGGGGGCCAGGAGGGCGAATTGTCTAGGACGAGTGGATTTTTGTCCTGGGGTTTTTAGCGAGGGTTCTGTCATCATCCCTGTGTTGATCTGAGTGAAAACCTACACCATAGCAATAATAAATAACAATCATGTACAGTTGTACACCCTCCTGGCCTCCTCATAACCAACCTACCTTCAGGGCTACAGAGTAGGCCTTGTCCCCGACGTTGATGGACTTGGGGTCATCGTCGTCCAGACCCTCCCAGATACGCACATCCCCATCACTTCCACAGGTCACTATAAACCTGAGAAAAATGGTCAGTCAGTGGTTGGATATTTATTTTGCGTAACTGTAGTCCCAGGTCTCCAGAAGGTGGCATACTCGACAATGAATTGAAATATTCTATCTTCTTATAAAACACATTTAAAAGTATACTCTCATCTTAAAGAGGGGCAGAAACGCTTAGTAATAAGAGTTCACTGAATAGGTATAGTGACACTTGACAACTTCTCCTTAAACAATGCAATTCACCCTACACTGCTAGATTAGAGCACAACAGATGTCTCTGACCTCTCATGAAATACATGTGTTGCCGGCTAGTCGTTTTCATTTCATGAGACAAAAATTATTACATTTTACTCTTTCATAAATAACACTATAGGGTAACGCCTTGAGTTGTGTGCTGTGGTGAGGATGCAGTTTTGTTGATATGGATGATAAATGTAGACAAACTGGACATACTTTCCGCTGTCATCAAAACAGACATCGGTGTGTCCCTCTGAATGGCCATAACGCATGGGCTTTCTTTCACATGGCATTCTGACACAATGACCTGACTGTGGATGACAAGAGTACAGAACATGAATAATGTACATCACTATCAGAGATTATTATTATTATTAATCACTGAGTGGTAGAAATCTGCTTTGACAACATATGACAATTAAATAATGCAGACTAACTGACAAATGACATAATGATTGCTGAATATTTTAGACCAGTGGTTCTCAAAGTGGATTCCAGGGACTCTGAGTTCCTTTACGGGGGTCTAAATTGACCCATACAAGTCTGTAACTCTGACAGTGTACAAATGGAACAAAATGAACCCCAACAGGTCCATTTGGTTCCATTTGAACACCGTCAGAGTTAAGAGGAGACCTTGAAATTTGAAAGTTTGAGAAACACTGTTTTAGACAGTGGATGGATTGTTTATTTACAAGTACAGCTCCTTTCAGAACCCATGCTTTGTATTTGGGATGACGTGCCAAGCAAAAAGGTACATAGATTGGGTTCTGAAAGGCGTTATTTGTGAATCACAACCCAAATACCCAATACTGTACTGTACTTATTTGAGGTATTTTTACTTTACATGGGTATTTCCAATTGCCAATACTTTTACTTCTACTCTACTTACTTCTACCAAATATCGTAGCTCTGCTATTACCAATAGATCTTTATACATTTGAAAATTTGAAATGGCCATTCTGTAAAACGAGTACTTTTACTTTCGGTACTTTTTGATACCAATACTTTTGTACTTTTACTTATGTACATTTTTAATTACAGACTTTTACTTGTAACACAGTATTTCTATATTGCAGTATTGATACTTTTACTTATTAAGTAAAACATTTGAGTACTTTTCCCACCACTGCTAGCCATGGATCGTGAGTCTTCAAGACAATAGCATCTACGTTTGCTCACATATTAGCCCTGATACTACAGGACTGTCATATATTATATGACAGATGACCGTATTGTGATCCATATTCACTTGATTACTACCAAACAATGCAAAAGATCTTGCAACATTACAACAATCTGGCTCGTAATTCAGCACAATAAACACCTCAAGCAAACGTTTAGCGTAAAGCAAGTTCTTTGCTGATACTTTGTAACTTTGCACGTATGTGTTGTATAAACTTACGGTATAACTGAGCACGTTTTGGAAATAGTTTCGGTATTAGACGAGCCTGCTAAATGTCCCGCGTCCTGGCTGTCACTTGAAAACAAGGAACCGTGCGTGAGAACTCCCGCCAGCAACGTCACGACGTCATGACGCAATAACGTCAACACCCCTCCTTCTGACGCAGGATGACTGGGGGTGAGGCAGAGTATATATAAAAGGGGGTGAGGCTAGTCTGGGATCACTTCACTTTTCGGACTTGTAACCGGTCTGGAGCGGAAACCTCAAAACGTCATGTTGTAGTACTCAAAGGACTACAATTTGGCCGGAACTATCCACCGGAAACAGTTTTAACCCAAAATAATTCCCCTGCACTCAAGGACATACTTTTAAGGCCTACCTAATAAACTCCTTGATGCGGAGTAGTTTTGCTTTTGAAAAAATTGTTTGGTATATGCATCTTTTTTTAGTTCAACTCGTAGCGACTGGAAAGACTACACTAGGCTACTCGAGCATTTTAAAAAGTATTGGGGAAACAAACGGAGGGAACCAAATCAGAGCGACGCCGCTTCTTCTAGTCAGTGGTTTCCGCGTTGGGCGGAAACCAAACAGGCTGTTGTGAACAAATACCAGGCTTTCTCTCTGAAAGCCTGGTGGGCGAGGTTGGGTCCGCATCAGAGTTCCGACGGTCCGGTATTCCGACACTAAAACTATAACCCTAACTCTACCCCCAACCCTAAACCTAACCTCAGTAAACCTTACCTCAGTAACTAACCTGCCGACGCTAAGTAACTAACCTGCCTTACGCTAAGTAACTAACCTGCCTTACGCTAAGTAACTAACCTGCCGACGCTAAGTAACTAACCTGCCGACCATGTCGGAACAGCGGATAGTCGGGATAGTGAGCGCTTCCCGTCGAGGTTAGGGTGAGGCATGGGGGTGAGGCGACAGCGGTTTTCCCAGAGACCCTGAGCACAACGGTGGGGGCCGGGGAAGCAGCAAGGAGGTAAAAGTGAGTAAAAGTAAAAGTACTAAAGTATTGGCACCAAAAGTAAAAGTAGGATACTTACATGCAGAATGTCTCATTTCAAGTTTCCAAATGTTTGAAAATAGACTATTTTCAAATGGATGAAATGTATTACATTTAGGGTTGAAGCGGTTAGCCTATGTTTTGTTATAATCCAAATCTACAAAGTAACAGGTAACTAACGTTTTCAAATAAATGTAGTAGAGTAAAAGTACAATATTTGGATCCGATGTAATGGAGTCGAAGTAAAACTAGGCCTATTGGAAATTGGAAATACTCAAGTAAAGTAGCCTACAAACACCTCAAGATTGTACTTAACTTACCACCACTGATTATCATGGCATTGCAACACCAATTTTGAGCACTTAATTTGTGCCAAGATGTAGGCCGCTGCACGCTTCAGAGCCCCAACATTCAGTGGGCGTACAACATACTTTAGTTTGAGCGCTTAGGCCAGATGTAGGCCACGCTTCAGGGGCACGCAGCATTGTTCCGATCAGTGTCATTTGTCCGAGGTCCCAAAGTCCGAGGCTGGTGAAAGCTAACCGGACGACGCTGGTGAATGCTAACCTGCTGACGCTGGTGAATGCTAATCTGCAGACGCTGGTGAATGCTAACCTGGTGAATGCTAACCCTAACCCTAACCTTACTCGGACTAATGGGACATTTAGTGGGCGTACAACAAACTTGAGCGCTTTGTGCCAAGATGTAGGCCACGCCCATGATTCACGTCCTGGACAAAGACAGATGTTGGAGCTTAGGTCCTTCCAGGAGCACCGCTCAAAAAGTGCTTAAACGGAATGTGATTTTTATGTGTGTAGCTCTCTGTATTATTATTACTAGAAGCTGGGCCGCCCTTCGGGCGGCCCAGCGTCTAGTCGGCGACCTGGCCAACTCGGAACAATGTAAATAGGGAATGAATGCCCCGCCCTTTAATGCAAACCCCATTATACCTGTTTTCATAGGACCTGTTTTGACCATCTGTCTGCCTGTGTCCATTTATGCCCATATATGGAGATCTCTGTATCTGTCTGTCTGTGTCCCTTTTATGCCCGTATATGGAGAACTTTGTGATTCTGCGTCCATTGTATGCCCATATATGCCATATATGGAGATATCTGTTTATCTGCGTCCATTTTATGCCCATATATGAGATCTCTGTCGCTTTTTCAAACAGATGGTCAAAACGGGTCCTATGACAACAGGTATAATGGGGTTTGCATTAAAGGGGGAACCGGCACTGTGTCTGCAACACAGTCGGAGGCACAGACAGATACAGAGATCTCCATAATGGGAATAAAGGGACACAGACAAACAGATGGAGGAGGAGACAAACTTAATGCAAACCCCATTATACCTGTTGTCATAGGACCCGTTTTGACCATCTGTTTGCCTGTGTCCATTTATGCCATATATGGAGATATCTGTATCTGTCTGTCTGCGTCCACTTTATGCCCATATATGGAGATCTTTGACCATCTGTTTGCCTGTGTCCATTTATGCCCATTTATGGAGATATCTGTATCTGTCTGTCTGCATCCATTTTATGCCCATATATGGAGATCTATGCAGACACAGTGTCAGTTCCGGAAAATCCTGATGTCAGACATCAGAATCCGAACCTTTCGTGCTGGTTACAGAAAATCGTGTATCGGGTCGGGTCGAGGCCGAGCACTGCACTACCTGCTGCGGTGGGGAACGCGCGTGCCGAATTTGAAATAGGGAATGAATGCCCCACCCTTTAATGCAAACCCCATGAATGCCCCACCCTTTAATGCAAACCCCAATATACCTGTTGTCATAGGACCCGTTTTGACCATCTGTTTGTCTTTGTCCACTTATGCCCATATATGAAGATCTCTGGACACACAGTACCGGTTGTGGAAAACTCTGATGTCAGACATCAGCTCCGCATACGGGCATTCATTTTATTCCCATATATGGAGAACGCGCGTGCCGGTGGGACGAACGGTTCTCGAGATACGCGGATTACATACATACATACACACTCACAGAGATTTTTTGTTGACTCATGTGGCGTACGTGATGTCAGAGCCTTTTATGAGGTGATGTCACAAATCTCACAATGAGTCAGCGCTTGCACCGATTTCAGTTCTCAGTCTTATGCCCATATACGGAGATATCTGTCGGGTCGAGGCAAGATGCCCATATATGGAGTTCTCAGTATACGGAGATATCTGTCGGGTCTAGGGTCTGTGTCCCTTTTATGCCTATATACGGAGATATCTGTCTATGTATGCCCATATACTGTATGGAGATCTCTGTATCTGCCCATATGCCCATATATGGAGTTCTCAGTCTTATGCCCATATACGGAGATATCTGTCGGGTCGAGGCAAGGCCCGGCACTGCAGTGATGTCACAATGAGTCAGCGCTTGCGCCCGGCACTGCAGTGATGTCACAATGACCGATTTTGCGCCGATTTCCTCCGGAACAGCCTGATGTCAACAATCAGCCCCGCATAAGGAGATTCCGAACGTTTCGCGCCGGTTAGGGAAAACCGCGCGTCGGGACAGGTCGAGGCCCGGCACTGCACTCCGTGCCGCGGCGGGGAGCGCGCGTGCCGAATCTGAAGCCAGTGGGACGAACGGTTCTCGAGATACACGGATTACAAACACACACGCAGAGACTTCTCGCATTTATAGATAGATGATAGTAATCATTGCTGTGTACAATGTTTGCAAGTAACAGGGGATCTCTCTCAGCTCTTTATAAGGACATGCATTTCCAGGTTGAGATACCTATTTCTCCCAATCAGCAGATACTCGTGCAGGATACAGGATAAACAAGTGAACTTGGAAGTGATGGGAATGGGTTCTCTCTCCTGATTGGATGAAATTGGTGATCACTCGAAAAATAAATTAAAAGCTGGAGAGATTATTGGGGGGGATGCGCTAGATCAGAGCTCTACGATTATCACAGAGCTTTAACCTTTTTCACTAAAACATTTTCATTTAACTAAAAATAGGCCTTGCCCTTGAGGTTACAAAAGAGGACAAGACAACTATGCTTTAAACATCACCGTCAGGTCACAGTTACTGTAGTATGAAAACGGCCAGCTCATGTCCGTGAGTGAGTCAGTCACACCTCATGTCACGCTAATGTCCTGTCACATCTGTGAAAGCCACAGGGAGGCGCCACAGAGCTATGTGAGTGAGTGTGAAAGCCACAGGGAGGCGCCACAGAGCCATGTGAGTGAGTGTGAAAGTAGCAACACAAGAAGCCACAGGGAGGCGCCACAGGCACAGAGCTATGTGAGTGAGTGTGAAAGCAGCAACACAAGGACACCTTTCACCAAGGCAAGTACACGCGCGGTAAGGAAGTTATCCCCCGCATTTTCCCTCTATTGTGACAACTGCAACGTCGACAAGTTTGTTCCGTATATAGAAGCTCTGCGACCTGACGGTCGCTAATCGCCATTAGGGTGTTTTACTTGTCAGTACAATAATCTTAAAATCAACCAAATCCACTGTAGAGCCTATGCATCTATGCTTATTTCTATCCAACTGAGACTGGATCCATCAAATTACTTTTCACTGGTCCCATTTGGGAGTTATCTCACAGGATAATTTGATTAGCGCAGCACGTAGCAGGAAATACATTGCTACCAGACAGCTGTGTTCCTGCATATTACATCAATGAAATCTAATAGTCCACATTCTAGAAGAGTGTGTAAGCTGTGCGTGCGTGCGTGCGTGCGTGCGTGCATGCGTGTGCGTCTGTGTGTGTGAGTGTGTGAGTGTGTGTGTGTGTGTGTGTGTGTGTGTGTGTGTGTGTGTGTGTGTGTGTGTGTGTGTGTGTGTGTGTTTTTGTGTGGATGGGATGTCTGCATTCTCACTGAGGTACCTGTGGGATTGTAGAATGGCAAAAAAGATGCATGTCTCGGTCATAAGCTATTCATGAGTGCGGTGGGCCTTTACCATACATGGCATATATAAAAAAGCTAATGTTTCATTCCTCAGTTTTGGATTTCAAATGTATTGTATAGGCCTACTATAGTATATATCAAATATAGCATAATGGTTGATATATTTGATATGCTACTTAAGCAATGGCTAATATGGATCATACAAGACATCATTAATATTTCATATGCATGTGGTCCGGGCCGGGAATCGATATGTGTGGCTCCTTGCGCCGTCCATTGACCCAGACTGTGCATTGATGACGAGCATCATGGTGTCACATTGACCAGACTGTACACAGCAACGGCGTCAGTTCAGAAAAAGCTAAGGTATGGCAACATATTTGGTGTCTTGCACGCGTGCCCTCGCGCTCGTGCAAGACACCAGTCATGTTGCCATACCTTAGCAACAGGCACGATTACAGTACATTTTTATTATTTTCCCCTGTAGCCAAGGTATGGCAGCTGCCATAGCTTGCCATACCCAATTGACGCCTCTGGTACACAGTGAAAGGGATGAAGCCTAGATGGCCAAACAACACACTCAAACCACCAGTCATTGGATAAAGACCGTTTTTAGTGAAATGCATGAGGATATTACCGTAATGATTTCCATGTTTTGTGAGTCAGGGCTCTCATGATAAGTCCATTTACAGAAGAATTAAAATAAGTACAGTTTTGATACATGATACTTGAGGAATAGTGAAAAATATATTGTAAGTCAGTCTGTGTATGGGTATAGGCCTATAATAGAATATAACTAAACGCTTAAATTGAGGTATGTTAGTGTAATAGTGAATATTGATGGTGTTGAATAGAACACCCTGTAGAACACATACTATAAGGGCAATGCGAGATCTGAGGTTATTTTACCCAAACATTCAGACATGGAGGATGAATTACAAGTGAACAATTACAGAATCTGAACGCTACCCCGTTGAGAGGGAAATTGTCACTTTTGATGTTCTTATCTCTCCATTCTCTGTGCTCAAGAGTTGGGATTTAGTGGTGCCATCAGAGAACAGCGTGCCCAGCTGTTTGCAGACCCACTACAACAAAAGGAGATTTTTCTGTGTCTTTACCCTTTCTGATAAAACAATCTGCAGCCAGTGAACACCCAATTCTGATTCAACCATTAAGTGTGACCAATAATGTGCAAAGTGCATAGAGAAGATAGCTCTGAAAAGGGACGTGCAGAGAATGTTAGAGAGGCAGGGGCTGACATTTCTAAAAGGGCCTTTTGGTGAAGATATCGACCTCCAAACAGACCTCCAAGCAGACCTCCAAGCTCACAACGTGTCGTGCTGCGACGCGTTGTGAGCTTGGAGGTCGGCTATTTTCAGTACTTGATACCACACTGAACTAAGCATAAAAAAGCAATACTGGAGATGTGGCGTAACGGCATGGATTTCTACACAGTGAGGGCAATTCTTGTTAATTCATGTTCAGGAGAGTTTGGACAAGACAATTCTCTTGAATGCTGTCTTCAGGTATAGCATGGAAAGAGGGCATTTGCATTTCTTTCACTATAGTAAAAACTGCATTCATGGTCTGGAGAGGGCTTCTTTTTTTTACAGACGGATAAAAGGGCAGGGGCTCAAGCCCCCTTTCATGTCTATGTGTGCACATGCCTGGCTCTGAAGGTAAGCAATAAAGAACTGTCATGCTACAGAAGCAGTGTAAATGACATTTATTGGTCTGACATTTATTATGATGAAATACAATAATTTGCCTACCCAGGTGTGAAATCACATTGAATGTTGAATGTTTCTGTATCACAGCACATAGAGCGACAAAATATAGTACCTAATTGGACTGAAAGGGTGAAGATTTCAAGTACACTAGGCTTACATGGGCCATCAAAATGGTCATTAATTGTTATATTTTATCGTTTCGTAAACATTAGGGGCTCCAAGCAGCTCCCCTGGTTAAAGCACGTGACCATTGGCCCCAGCATGTAAACAATATCCAAAAAGCAATGCTTTTTGTTTAAAAGAAAGCTGTCAAAAAGTCTTTAATGTCATATGAAGTGATGCTTTCAGTCATTATCAGATGAAGTTAAGGATTGAATGGTGTGTCAAGTTGAAGTGAGTGGTTCTAACACAGCTTTGATCGGTGCACTTGTCCTGCCATCTTGTGGCCATAATGAAAAAAGGCACCCATGTCAGATCAGTTTAGTTGAGTGAGGTCATAGATAGATACCTATTTCCTCCCGCGAGGGAAATTCAGTATTTTCAGCCCAACCCAGCTGATTCGGAGCACGTAAGCAATCAGGGGTTAAGAGTCTTGATCAGGGACACACATCGACATTGCTACCCTGGCCTGGAATCGAACCTGGAACAACCAGGGGCTCTGGATCCCCAGGCGGGCTCCCTAACCATTCAGTTATGCCACCCCCATAAAGGTTACCAAAGTGGCTCCTGTGTCTAAAATAGGAGAACGAGGTGAAGCATGCAATATTTCTTGTCACTTTTTTCAACAGGTTTACACCAGATAATGTGCAGCAAGTCTTACTCTCTCTCTCTTTCTCTCTTGACATAAGGTGATATCGGACAACAAAAATGACCAGTTCTTAAAAGCCTTGTCCCCTGTATCTTCATAAACTATAAAGGAAACACGTGTGTTCAAATATTCATATGTAGGCCTACTCTGCAACAGTTCACGCTCACTCTATGTTCAAAGTCAATAGAGGGAGATATCGTCCGTCTGCAGTATTGTACAGCGATCATGTTCAGTTGTACTGTCCAGCTGATAAGTCAAAGCTCCTGGAAGTCCCATGGCTGTTTTCGCTACATTGCTAAGTGCTTGTGTATCTCTTGGTTTGAATGGGAGTTGGTAAGGTGAGCTAACGGGTAAAGAGATGATTCTAAAGTCCAAAGACCACAGATTCAAGCTCTGCACCAGCTGAGTGTCTTGGAGCAAGACACTTGGCTCTGAAACGCCTTCCCATTGCCATGGTGCGACATCTGCCCCCCCCAGACCATATTACACAGCACAGGCCCCATCACACTTGATGTGGTACTGTCGGAGGTAGTCCCTGAGTTGAGGTGGTAGCAAAAGGCACTCGATGCCCTGATAGGTGCTGCAGCTGCAGATGACAGCCCTGCACAGGTGCTGCAGTGAGAAAGGGAAGTTCCTGGGCAGCGGCCGTGAGAGGAGGGGCTCAAAGAACAAGCAGGCGGCGGGGTCGCTGTAGTGCCTCAGCAGCCCGGTGACGCTGGGGTCCCGGTACATGCACGGGTCACGTCCATCAAAGCTGAACCGCTTGCCATTCTGCTCAATGCGTGCGTGCAGCGAGCGGCTGTAGCGGCGGAAACTGACGGAGAAGAGGAACTCATCCTGGGCAGAATCTCGCAGCAGGAAGGTGCCCTCTGGCTGGCCTTCGAGCAGCTCCTCTGCCTCAAAGCGGTTCAACACACCCCAGTAGCATGGACTGTTGTTGATCTGAAGGAGATCCGGGACCAGGATGTAGTCGGTGTGACCGCAGACATCTTCTGCACCCGCATGGGCCCGCGATGGGTCCCAGTCGTCCAGACTGCTGCTTCCTGGTCGAGGGGAGCAGCTGATGTCCTCCCAGGAGAGGGGGGTCGGAGGTGGGGAGGAAGACAATGTCGGCGCAGGGTTTTTGCTGTGCGCTTCCAAACTGCTGATGGCACTTGGGTGGGTGGCATGCTTTTTAATAAGGTGCCAACAGTGGGCCAGTTCGGACTTGGGCGAGAAGGGGCACTTGTCCTGCATCAGCTCAGAGACGTGAATCTTGCGCTTGGACCAGAGGAGCACAGAGAAGGGCCGTGAGGAGCCCTGCCCTGGGTGGTGGTGGTGGTGATGGTGGTGATGGTGCGAGCGGAGGGGCAAACACTGGCCCATGGCATCTTGGAACTTCTGCCGTAGCGAGCGGCGAGACAGGGCTTTCCGACACGCGACGTCTGCGTCGGCATCGCCCAGAGCGCTGCAGCTGCACTTCCTCTCTCTGCGGCGGCGCGGACAGGACGTGGAGCGCACGCCCAGCTCCTCTACGCCCTCCGCCTCCATGCCCCCGAGACCCACCTCATTCCGGGAGCTCCGGGAGCGCTTCTTCACCCGCCAGACGTAGCTGTCGGCACTCCAGCTCCGGAGTCCACATTTGGGACGAGTGTCTGAGCCCCGGGATTTCTTCTCTGACATAGTTCGCTTCTCCTTGTTCTGTGGTGTATAAAAGGAAGCAATGCTAAATCATGACAGGGTTCAGTATGTGTCACAATGAGTAGGCTATATTAAGTTAAGCGGTCTTAAGTTACAGCTCAGATTGAGTGCAACAGCAACAAGCAGACTGTGAGTTGTACAAGTGCCAGAGTTATGATAAAGTTATGCTCCTATGCTGGATGAGTACAAAAGGGTAGCAATAACTATAGAAAAAGGGGAGATAAGTGGAGATGAAAAAACTGATTTATTTCACGTAAAAAAAAAAAAAAAGAAAAAAAATATATAAAAAACACTTCCCTTGTCATAAAGTATAGAACAAGTACATTTTATTTTCAGGTTGGGACTCTAATGTTATCCAATCAGGATGATCAAGTGAAATTGGGAGTGATGACACAAAGACATATGCTGACAAAATTGGAACCGGAAGACTATCAAATAAAATGTAAGCTGATAAATGCATAGGCTACTCTCTCCTGATAATCTGGAATTTGGCCAGCCACCTGAAATATGTAGCTATTTTCTGTTTAAGAGCTGGAGAGAGCTGTTTTAACTAAAACATATAATTTATCCTGACTTTAATCTAATTAAATCTAATTACATTAGATGTTTTGTAGGAGCGGTGTTTTAGGGCCACTCACTCAGGTTCTCTGACACACATGCTCAGAACAATATGTCAAGAAATCTCGCACAGCACGGCCACACAGTTAACAGTTAACAACACAGTTAACAGTAAGCACAGTTAGCTTTTCCCCACATCGCCTATTGCACAAGTATTGCAGCCTTGCATGCATCTTACCTTTCAAACAGGGTTAATTGGACTGCTCAACAATATCCATGATGACCAAGAAGTCAAGTAGACTGCATGTGCAGGACGTGAAGGAGCTGCGACGCCTGTTCAAATGTGTGGACTGGACAGTTCCGCTCTCCTCTCTATATAATGGCCAGTCCCCCTGGGAGCAGCCGCTTCCTCCCAGACAGGCAGGACAGGACCAAGGATGGATGAATGGAAGTGTGGGGGCGGGTCTCTGATTCATGTGATCGTGAGATTATTCCCTATAGGCTCCCTTACACATTCATTGACAAATTCTATGGAAAACAAGGTAGCCTTTTAATCATATTGTAATTGCAGTAGCCTATATCTGAAAGAGAGCTTTTTACTTTTCCTCAAGCCAGAGCTAATTTGATCAGTAAACTAAAGTTTTGATATTGGATTTTAAATTAAAGCTGCCTCATTATTTATGTTCAGTTTGCAGCTTAAGCCAATGAAGACAGATACTGTATTATACTGCAGCCTATTATGATTTTCCTTATGCCATTGATGATGATTGTTTTCAAATTAACCATATAGGCTACAGCCTAATCTATAATTATATTCAGAATTGTAGGCTATACCATAGGCACACCTGTGAAGTCACCCCAGCTATCTAATAAATAGATCCTGTGTAGCTATTGATCTGATAATCCATGTGTTTCCTGATCATTCCGCCTACATCCGGCAGCTAAAACACTTGCAAGTACTTAAAGTAACTGATTGATCCGGTGTCAACGTTAAGTCATAAGTTTTGTAATGATTTGCCGGTAGCTCATAATATACAGGACCAGTATAGCGGACTGCATTGATCTTTGTGTATGGAGGGGGCATAGAAACGGTGTGTGTGCCACTCTAACATGTCAGATAGCGACACTCATACTTCCCTTGAGCTAAATATTTAATGACTTCACATTGTCACACATGTTCCGATGTAGGCCTACAGCCAGCAGGTCAATTTATCAGACTCCAAACAACTGTTTCTCATCCGGCCCAGGATCTCTAGCCCATTTAGAGATAATTTGCAAATATTTTAGACAAATAATAGATTCTTTGAATCATGCTCTAACTGCACATTGCTCTAGTCTAGGGCACATATAG
>NC_137816.1:45889391-46149391 GCF_963921795.1 Nannobrachium achirus | reverse complement strand
ATTAAAGTTGAATATAAAATCAGGCATTGCGGACATTTTGGTACCAGGTACGTGTCTGTATCCATTTCAGTTCTTGAGATACAGCATATAGGTACACCTGAGTCTGTAAACGTACCTATATGTTGTATCTCAAAAACTGTAATAGATACAGACACATACTTGGTACCAAAATATCCGCAATGCCCAACTTTATATTCAACTATAATATGTTTATGGGTCTTAAAACCAATGCTTTTGGAGTTATAAAGGAAAAAACACTTTTTTGGACGGACATCTTGGATTTCGGGGGCCGCCATCTTTGATTTTCACGTGGCTCGGCTTCTTAAATCAAAGAGTGGCCTCCAAAGATGATGTGTACCAATTTTCACGCATGTATCACCGAGTGAACGATTGCTCTTAAGCTTCTTATTTCCTGTACTGCAAGACTCCTGATCAAGATCTAATCATTGTCAGTTTCTTCATTGTCAAATTATTTTTTGTACCAAGCTGCACAGGCACATCCATATGCTCCACTTCAGTAAAGCCCTCTTTTATGACAGAGACAATGCCCTATACTGCACTGGTTTACACTTGCCTGTAAGTGGAAACCAGTGCACAAACTGTTCCAAGCATCTTAAGAGGTTCTTACGTTTAAAGCTGGGGGACCAACCTGCCTTCTACCATGTGCCAGCCACAATTCATTGTTGAGGGGTTTGTGAATTTCCAAACGTATTACTGCTAATGTGGTAGTGAAATGAAAATGCAAGTAGGAAAGCTAATATTAGTTGATGCTGGCAAAAGTAATGGTGAATATTATTTCAAGAGCATGATGCCCTGGTTTGCTGCTTATGATCACAGACATGAGACAGTTATAAACCGTTGGTCCATCACCTACAATGAAGGTGTTTGTGGAACCTTGGCAGAGGATACCAGGTCATGTTTTGGACTGACACATGATGATGAAGACACCAAGAATCAAAAGATATCACATCATCCAATAGGAGAATGTTTATGATCTAGTGTCTCTGACAACTGGTGATGTTGATTCAGAAGACTAGAAGTTCGCGGCCGCTGCGCCCTAACGGGCGCTCATATTTAAAAAAAAAAAAAAAAAAAGGAAAAAAAAAAAAAAAAAAAAGTTGATGGTCAGCAAGGAACATGCGTTGTTGATTTTTGTATTATGTTTTTGAGACAATTGAACAACTGCTGAACGTGGAGTTGCAGATGCAAGACATTGGGACATACAGACATACAGACATACATACACACGACCCCATTCTGATTAGGTTGTGAGATACACTGAAGGACCTTGGAAATGCTGCAGTCTGGCAAGAAAATTATCATGTTGGGAACCCAGTCAACCCACTTACAGGCAAGTGTAAACCAGTGCAGTATAGGGCATTGTCTCTGTCATAAAAGAGGGCTTTACTGAAGTGGAGCATATGGATGTGCCTTTGCAGCTTAGTACAAAAACGAATTTGACAATGAAGTAACTGACAATGAAGAATTAGATCTTGATCAGGAGTCTTGCCTCATACTATAGTACAGGAAATAAGAAGAGCAATCGTTCACTCGGTGATACAAGCGTGAAAATTGGCACACATCATCTTTGGAGGCCACTCTTTGATTTAAGAAGCCGAGCCACGTGAAAATCAAAGATGGCGGCCCCCGAAATCCAAGATGTCCGTCCAAAAAAGTGTTTTTTCCTTTATAACTCCAAAAGCATTGGTTTTAAGACCCATAAACATATTATAGTTGAATATAAAGTTGGGCATTGCGGATATGTTGGTACCAAGTATGTGTCTGTATCTATTACAGTTTTTGAGATACAACATATAGGTACGTTTACAGACTCAAGTGTACCTATATGCTGTATCTCAAGAACTGAAATGGATACAGAGACGTACCTGGTACCAAAATGTCCGCAATGCCTGATTTTATATACATTTATACATTTATGGGTCTTAAAATCAATGCATTTGGAGTTATAAAGGTAAAAACACTTTTTTGGACGGACATCTTGGATTTCGGGGGCCGCAGAGGTCAATTCAGAAGTGCTTCCACGTCTGAAAACAAACTTCATAGTATATAGAAACACTGTAGAAAGTTTCATGCTTCTTTCATAAAATGCACAATTGGTTTGGTTAACAGCCCCACTACCAGTGCCATCCTGTCTCTTTCACTATTACGAAAGAAAAACAAAACAAAAAACAATAAAACAGATTCATAGACTTAACAGTCTGTTTTGATGTGTGTACAGTATATTTACACACACACACACACACACACACACACACACACACACACACACACACACACACACACACACACACACACACACACACACACACACACAAACACACACACACACACACACACACACACACACACACACACACACACACACACACACACACACACATATATATAAAAGTTAACTCTTATTGTGCCGATCCCGAACAAGTTCGGCTTTATTTCAATCCAATACAATTTTTTTTTTTTTTTTTTTACTTACCCTGAGCTGCTTGTAGAGCCGTGGGTGGTCCTGGCTCGTCCTACGCTTTCCAGCGAGCCATTTTACATGGTCCGACGATATATTCCATTAAAAATGGTTTAAAATACATTTTTGAGCCCCCCAATGTTCACCGAATGTTTTTTTGAGCCCCCCAATGTTCACTGTACGACGTCCAGTGTGCCGATCCCGAATTAATGTGGCTTTTTTAATGAAATGAATAAAATGATCCGAGGCCTACTGAAGCCCAGGCCTAAATTTTCCATCCAGTGACCGAGATCCGGCCGCCCCCCGGCCAGCCGTAAACGAGTAACGCCGCCGCGAATCGCCGCCGAATCCAATGCAAACCCACATCTTTGAAGGTCATTTTCTCTGGATTGTGTTTTTAGGGAGGCGGCGCGAGGTTTATTTACGGCGAAATCGCCGAAAAATGATCTTTTAAATGAGAAAAAGCTAATAGCTATTTTGTAGCCATTTTCATCCGGGACCTTTTCATGACGTGCACGAACGTGAGCACGCGCGTCACTGCAACGTGAGTCCCCGGATGCTAATGCGCTCGCCTATGGAAGATACCCTGGCATTCTTTGGCACCCTCTAGGGGCTGGCACTGGAAGGGTTAAGTTCTATTTAATATTCTAACATTTTATCATTGGAGGAGAGGACGGGATGTTTGAAAGTGGCTCAATGAGGTCAGCAGATGCTGAGCAACAGTCACTACAACATTGGTGCAGAAAAACTTGGATTGGAGGGATGGCAAAAAGAAATAGGTTTATCAGGTGAATCCGTGTTCTCAATGTTTCATGATGATGGTAGTATTGTAGCTAGTAGGACAAGGTCATAGATATTACCTCGAGTCCATTCATCCACCTAATCAACATTGCAGGCAGCTGGTAGTGGTACAGTACAGTATTAATTCTCTGTTGTAGGCTACAAATGGTGTCACGGGACACCATGCACTTTACAAAATATAAATCAGGCTAGTAGTGTGAGACTGTGAGGTGTGTTTTTAATGCACACATTTTGGATTATCTTACCAACATATCATCATCACCAGTCAGATGCATATTTTATGACTGCATTTCATCTTTCAGTACAAAAATGTGGTCAAGATTTTGAGCACTGGTCTCCACCAGGTCAGGTAGGTTATTGTGGCCTCCTGGTGGCGCTATAATAGGCCAACGTGAAAAGGGTGCCTTTTTTGGCCTTTCACGCCAATCGGACGCTCCTTGCATCATTTGAGGCATTTTGTTCCAAAAATATGTTTTGCAAAGGTGGACGCTATAACAGGCCAATGTGAAAATGTATTTTATTTTGTATGACATTTCATGGAAATCGCAAGTTGCATTCATGATTTGAGGCATTTTGTTCAAAACGGACCAATCCTGCAAACTTTGGAAGCCAATGTTAGCCAATTAGGACGGATTCGATGGAATATGAAAAATCAGTTTTGATCACATGACTTTTGAGATACTGTACCGATTTGCGTGAGTTTTGGATCAAATCTGAAGGACTAACATAAAAGAATTGGTTAGTGCCCACCTGACCCGTTTTCAACACCTTGTGTGTACATGTTGTGCCCACATCCAGATGAACCAGGTCTATTCTTAGGTGGTGCAAAGCTTTAGGAAGGTGCCCCTAAAGTTCTGTACACCATGGAGGACAAGAACTGTATTTTGAAGATATCAAACAGGCTAATAAGTGAAAGCTGAGCCTGCTGGCAAAGGTAGAACAAAGTAGATTTAATGTGAGTCACACCTGATGATGTCTTGGAATCAGGATGCTATATTAGAGGATGCAATCTAATATCCCACGAGATGACTTGTTTCTGTGTCATGCTGTGTCACAGTGACTGACCACCATCCTGTCCCATGTGTCTTGTTATACTGTACACCCCCCCCCCCCCCTGAAAAGTATCAGTGTAAGTGGTAATAGATAAAGAGTGAGCTTAACCACTTAAGCTGACACATCATATGAGGGAAAATAGCCAATCTACAAGCTCACAGCACGTTCTGTTGCAATGTGTTGTGGGCTTGTAGATCTGACATTTCCCCAGTGTAAGACCAGTATATACAGTAGGCCCAGGCTATTTTTGAGAATCTCCCCCAAATATTGAAACCAAGTTTAATGTACCGGTAGTTAAACAAATGGGGTGGCATCAACACAATACAATATGGTTTCTTTTCATGTTGACTTGCACATCAGGCTTATTGTACTGGTGCTTGTGCTGTATGATTAGTCAGGAACAGGCTATAACAAGAAAAAGAGTTTATGAAAATGTTTTCTAAAACTAGAAAAGTGTGCTCCTTAGAGCGCAGATCCCCACCAGGCCAGGCTACCTATAGCCAGGGCTGGGTTGCGACCCATTTTACTATTTGCCATTTCACTTGTTTATAAGAATCAGGGAGGATGAACACATCCATAAATTAATACTCAAAGTGACCAAAGACTGATTTGTCTTCCTCTGCTCTAGCTGACAGAACCGGAGACCACAAGGTCCCTTCATAGAGCAGTTTTAATAGAATATAGGATCTCACTGATTTGTGGAAATAGGGGTAGAGGGCTAATGTCTAAGGACCAGACAAGAATCATTAATTTGGATAATCAATATAGATTTTATTAAACTGCTACACAAGAAAATAAGACGATCCAGTTCAGCATAATTTCAGTTGTAATCAGAAATGTAATCACTTAATTGTCAAAATAGGTTTTGCACTGTTGAGGATCGCATTCTGTGTATAGACTAATACACACCCATGATTTTATCTACAGCATCCTGGTCACGACTTTAAGTTTAAATTAAGATGTCAGTCTCCGGCTATCAGACTTATAGACAGACATACAGGCAGTAGGTCAGTCAGTGGAACAGAACGACAGACAAAGAGATAGACGGAGATTCCCTGACAGCTTTTCCATCTCTCATTCCTCCCAGAGCATCTTATCTGCCAGCTCACATCCTGCATGTTTCCTGACCTCTAATGCATGGGAGGGGGAGGAATCGTTGCTGAAGGCTTGTATGTCTCTGCAAGTCATGTAAATGTTCACAAAGACCACCGAGAAATCAATAGCAGAGAGGCAAAATTCCAGTAACTCTGGTGTCCGTGTGTGCTTCGCATGCAGCTTGTCTTATCTTACAACGGAAGCACAAGGTCCTGGTGACATGCAAAAACATTAGCATCCAGAGCCATTAAACATAGCCATGATACCGTGCAAGGTGTTTGGTCAGCAGTGGTATTAATGATGATGTGCATATTTCTCCTCAATGAAATAACCTTGATATTATTATAAAAATGAAATGTCACAATCTCCTCAATACGCAAGATCATGATTCATTTTAAAACATTTTTTATTACATTTTTTCTACATTCTACATCCACAAAACATCAAGAAGAGACTTACAAATTCTTAAATCAATAAACCCCTCTAATGTTACACGGCGCATACATCATACATGGTTTTGTTTTTCCACATATATAATACTGTTAAATGTCTTTCTTTATATTTTGAAACATAACCGTTAAGGTTTCAACATTTCTAGACAAAGTCCAGAGGGTTTGCAAAGGTCCGTGCTTCAGTTTCTGGGGAAGGTTATGGGTTTTCTGTAAAACCGTCTGGATGCCAGCATCAGGATGAAAGCTTCAAACGCTTTCAGGATGTGATTAAACTCTATGAGAAAAGAGTGACCAAAGGTTTAAAATCACTGGTCTAGGTCATTACTCACACTGGGTTAGGGGGTCAACCAGGTTGCGGCCACCAAAGAGGGCCGGAGAGGGCCATAAATATGTAGATTTGATTTTCTTTAAAGATTTGTTTTTTGCTTTTATGCCTTTATTGATAGGACAATAGACTTACAGGAAATGGGGGGAGAGACGGGGAGTGACACGCGGCAAAGGTCGTCCGGATGGGGAATCAAAGGAAAGGTTTTTCTCCAGTGTGTATACGCTGGTGTATACGCTGGACTGGTGTATCTTCAGATGACCCAACTGACCCAACCTAAACTCTTAATCTAAGCTAAAAAAGGGCCTGACCCAAAAGAAATTGCAATAGTAATGGTTCAAGGTTTTTTATGATCCTTAGGGTCATCCAAATAACATATTAAAAGTTGTGAATTATATATTTAGTGGATCAAGGTGAATTCAGGGGGTCCATACAGGAAAAAAGACCCCCAAAATATCTTCTTTAAGTAGCATGTGAGGGGTCAACTAGGGGTTTTTCATGATTCTGAATCCATTGCAAGCATTTGTTTTGCACAGAAAACATTCCTCTGGCTAAAAACGGACACCACAAAACTATAGTTTAGTGATTCATCACAGTGAGTCATCACATTTCTGGGGTCAGCTCCGTTTTGTGGTGTCCGTTTTTAACCTGACAAATGTTTTTTTGTGCAAAACAAATGCTTGCAATGGATTCAGGATCATGAAAGACCCTTAGTTAGACCCCTCACATGCTACTTAAAGAAGATTTTTTGGGGGGTCTTTTTTTTCTGTATAGTAAGTGAAGGGACCCAACTTGAACACCCTGAATTTACCTTGATCCACTAAATATAGGGTTAGGGGTTTGAATATTTTGAATATGTTATTTGGATGACCCTAAGGATCATAAAAAACCTTGAACCATTACTATTGCAATTTCCTCTGGGTCAAACCTTAGATTGACTGGCATAGGCGTTGTTGTTATTTATCAGGTTGCACTTGTTGGTGGTGATGTCACCAAGAACGCTGCTCCTCATTGGCTAAAAGGCCCTGCCTTTGTACTGTCGGTCTTTTTTCTTAGGAGAATAAACTATAAATAAACTATAAAGTTTTGGTATAACATACTGGTCTCGTCTTTCAGACGAGCCCACAACTAGAAAGATGCAATTGGAAATTGCAAGTGTGGTTGCCTATTTATTGTCTGGTTAGCCAAATTGTCATGTGAAGCTTGACCAATCCTCAAGCTAGCACCACTCCCCCATTGAACTCAATGGACTTGACCACGAAGAAATTGATTATAGTAAATGATTACGGAAGGCGACCCAAATGCATCAAAATCAATGGAGGTACATTTATTGTAATCACATAAAATAAAAAAATAAAAAGATGTAATAATGTAATATTCGTATTATGGGTAAAACGCAGGCAAGCTGCATACTCTGAACATAAGAATACATTTGCTAGACTATTGTCAGTGTAATCCACGGCTTCCTCAAAGAAAAAGAAGGAGGGGGAAAAGCGGTGGGAAATGTAAGGGTCGGGCCTCGGCACGGGTCGGACACATTTTAATGATTAACACCATTAACACCTCGCCCTAAAGGGAGAGGTTGCGCCAATTCTTGGCTATCTGGCCAGTGATGTATATCGGACCAGTTACCCAATCTCAACAGTGCCTGTTGCAGAACATGCCCATGTATGGGCATTACCAAATATGGGCATTCCCATTATGCCCTTAATATTGATGACATCGGGACAGGGATCTCCATACATGGGCATAGAACGGACAAGGACGTAATTAATTTGCAAGTGTTATCTGGGAATGCCCATATATGGGGATGTCAGAACATGCCCATATATGGGCATTCCCAGATATGCCCTTAATATTGATGACACTGGGACAGGGATCTCCATATATGGGCATAAAACGGACAAGGATGTAATTAATTTGCAAGTGTGATCTGGGAATGCCCATATATGGGCATGTTCTGATATCACATTGTCGACTATATATGGGCATAAAATATTTGGGCATAAAAGGGACATGAAGCCAGAGCAGTAAACCCATTCTGTTAAGAGTGGTTCCCCTACATCACAGTGACATCAGAGCATGATGTCAGAGTGATATCACAGTGACAAGGGAACCAATAGACTGTAAAAATGTGTACTGACTGAAGGAAGGATTGACACAGACGGAGACAAGCTGCGACATTTCTCATGGTATACTTATAATTAATTTAGGCTTATGTAATGATTAACTAATGAATTCACCGTTTGTCAGCCTTCTGATTGGTCCCTGAGACTCCCTGACTGGCCAACCAGAAAAAAACATTCACTTTTTGCTATCGGGGGTGGAGTTTGTGCAGTGGAGAATGTTGTTTCAGGCTTTCAAAAACTGTCCGCAGTGCGGAGCACGACCTTCGTCCAGTATGGCCGCGGCAGTAGGGGGCGATCTCGCTCATCATAATGAATAAGCTTCAACAAACTAGTTCACATGGACCTTATCAATGGTCTAAGAGTCACGATTGGGTACATATCTATCTATAAATGCGAGAAGTCTCTGCGTGTCTGTCTGTCTGTCTGCGTGTATGTAATCCGCGTATCTCGAGAACCGTTCGTCCCACCGGCTTCAGATTCGGCACGCGCGTTCTCCGCCGCGGCGCGGAGTGCAGTGCCCGGCCTCGACCCGACCCGACGCGCGTTTTTTCCGAAACGGCGCGAAACGTTCGGAATCTCCTTATGCGGAGCTGATTGTTGATTGTTGACATCAGGCTGTTCCGGAGGAAATCGGCGCAAGCGCTGACTCATTGTGACATCATTTCATAAAAGGCTCTGACATCGCGTACGCAACATGAGTCAACACAAAATGCCATGGTTATGTATCTCCATATATGGGCATATGGGCAGATCTCCATATGGGCTACATATATGGGCATATGGGCACTGCTGACTCATATGGGCATAAAGGGGACACAGATATATGGGCATAAATGGACGTATCGGCACAAGGGCTGACTCATACAGAGATCTCCATATATGGGCATATGGGCAGATCTCCATATGGGCTACATATATGGGCATATGGGCAGGGCATATGGGCAATCTGACATCACTTCTGCTGACTCACGGCGCAAAACGTTCGGAGGCTGTTCCGGAGGAAATCGACCCGACGCGCGTTTTTTCCGAAACGGCGCAAAACGTTCGGAATCTCCTTATGCGGAGCTGATTGTTGACATCAGGCTGTTCCGGAGGAAATCGGCGCAAGCGCTGACTCATTGTGACATCATTTCATAAAAGGCTCTGACATCGCGTACGCAACATGAGTCAACACAAAATGCCATGGTTATGTATCTCCATATATGGGCATATGGGCAGATCTCCATATGGGCTACACAGATATATGGGCATAAATGGACGTATCGGCACAAGGGCTGACTCATACAGAGATCTCCATATATGGGCATATGGGCAGATCTCCATATGGGCTACATATATGGGCATATGGGCAGGGCATATGGGCAATCTGACATCACTTCTGCTGACTCAAAGACAAACAGTTAAACAGATGGTCTACATATATGGGCATATGGGCATTCTGACATCACTTCTGCCGACTCAAAGACAAACAGGCAAACAGATGGTCGCTGACTCATTGTGACATAAAATGGACGCAATTTCCGTATATGGGCATAAAGGGGACACAGATACAGAGATCTCCATATATGGGCATATGGGCAGATCTCCATATATGGGCAAGAACCGTTCGTCCCACGGGCACGCGCGTTCTCCATATATGGGCATAAAATGAATGCCCCCATATATGGGCATAAAATGGATTGCAGACAGACAGATACAGATATCTCCATATATGGACATAAATGGACAGAGGCAAACAGATGGTCAAAGATCTCCATATATGGGCATAAAATGGACGCAGACAGACAGATACAGATATCTCCATATATGGGCATAAATGGACACAGGCAAACAGATGTTCAAAACGGGTCCTATGACAACAGGTATAATGAGGTTTGCATTAAAGGGGGAACCGGCACTGTGTCTGCAACACAGTTGGAGGCACAGACAGATACTCCATATATGGGCATAAAATGGACGCAGATAGACAGATATCTCCATATATGGGCATAAAATGGACCCAGAACTATAACTGCAGTGATCTCCATATATGGACATAAAATGGACAGCGACATACAGACAGACAGATACAGATAACTCCATATATGGGCATAAATGGACACAGGCAGACAGATGGTCAAAACAGGTCCTATGAAAACAGGTATAATGGGGTTTGCATTAAAGGGCGGGGCATTCATTCCCTATTTACATTGTTCCGAGTTGGCCAGGTCGCCGACTAGACGCGGAAGGGCGGCCCAGCTTCTAGTATTTTAAATGGGCAGAATTACGAAAAGCCAGCCTATTATGTGAGGAGAAACATTATAGTTCTGTCCTCTTCCTACCCAAGATGCAATGCGCTTCTCTTTCTATTTCTATTCTATCTCTGATCCAGAGGATTAAACTAATTAAAACATTTATTTTCGGGGGAAAACTACTGTTTTGCTATGTAATTACTGTACCTTTTTCTTCCCTTTTTATTAATATCACGTAGATGTGTTTTTTTTGGTACTTTATATAGCTGTAATGAGGCTATGAAGAAAAAAAAATCCCATCCACTACCATTATAAAAGAATCTGCAAAGAGGATTCTGTCCCACTGGGATTAAACAAATTAAAACATATATTTTCGGGTAAACCCCCTGTTTTGCAATGTAACTACTGTACCTTTGTCTTCCCTTTTTATTAATATCACCTAGATGGTTTTCCTTTGGTACTTTATATAGCTGTAATGAGGCTATAAAAAAATTAAAAAAATCCCATTCACTGCCACTATAAAAACAATCTGCCCAGGGTCAAATGTCCCATCATAGTAACAGGGCAGAATGGGGCGGGATTTGCAAAAGGGAGAATTGGGCCTATCCAGTGAGTCAGTTCAACTTGGGAGAGCCCCGTCAGCTAGCCAGCACCTCACACTGCACACAGCCATGCACCACATGGAGGGTTTGGGACCTCACCACCAGAGACAGACTCTCCTCTCTACTCCTCCCTGCCATGACCAGTCAACCATGGGCATAGTAGGCCTATGTAGAACTAAGAGAAGCCCCCGAAAAAAGTAGTTCTACAAACCCACCAGTGTGGTGTGGCCCTTATGATATAATGATAGGATATATTAACTTTGGTTATGTTATAATGACTTCAACCTTAATTAAAGGGCAACCAAAATGACTTTTTTTCTTTCAATTACTCACCCCATGGAGAATTGAATTCATGTTTTTTTTTTGTCGCATTCCTAAGCCAATCATTTAAGGAACAAAGCAGGATCTTGTGTCTCCATATATAGGGAGGGTAAACTATCCCTTTAACAGGAACTTATCATTAATTAAGCCAAGCAAGTGTTAATTAGGTGTACTGCATAGTACTGTGTTCTATTTGTCTGTCATTCAATGTTATATGAGATACTTCAATGGTTTCCAGTGGAAATAAGCTTAGTCTTTTCATGGATCTCCTTTTAGTAGACCTTGTACCAGTGAACTGTACCGTCATGAAACTGTACCTTTTCCTATGCAAACTTCTAATAAAGTCTTCAATCAATCAATCAATCTTCAATCAATCAATGAATTTGCCAATAAGGAAACGTTGCTGTTTTTGCATGTAGATTTGAGGGTAGCCTACTGTGTAGGCTATTTTTCAGAATAACAGCATGTATAGCAGGTGTATTGTTTCTCCTGATACAGTAGAGTATAGGGCCAGACAGTAGGCTATAGTTGGGTGACACCACGACACCAGCACTAAGCTAAGCCCACATATTTATCTGTCTAGCCTACTTCAGCTTAAGCACTGTGCTTGCGAGCATACAACACAAGATGGCAGCAGAGGGCTATCTGTCAGAAAATGTTCTCAACTATTTGTTTCTAGCCTAACTTGGCTATCAGTGGTTTTAATCCAGTTAATACATTCTAGACTCTAGACTCACTTTTGTTCAAATTGGTTCTAGCCTATACTTTTCTGTCCTGGAACAATTTAATTTTTTGCTTTAGTTTCTTATCTTGTTGCCGGTGTAGACTGCAGATCAAAGCAGCTGCGCTGGCAGTCTCCCTGCTGGTGTGTCCCATGTGTGTCCTCTGAGCATCGATGTCGACAGTGTCTTAAAAATCACACCCGTGTGAACTGAGCGGTGGTTTACTGTACTCTACTGTACCTAACTGTACTGTACTGTACATATTCTGTGTTCTATATCTATGAATTCTATGTGTTCTAGATCTATGAATTCTGTCGCCCCCCCCCCAGGCTAGTCTCAACAGCACCCTCTTACCCCCCCCCCCTACCCCCCTCCCCCCTTCCCCCCTGTGTGTGTGTGGTGTGTGTGTGTGTGTGTGTGTGTGTGTGTGTGTGTGTGTGTGTGCGTGTGTGTGTGTGTGTGTGCCTGGCCTGGCCTGAAAACAGCGCCCCTCCCTTAACATGTGTGGTCATAAAAGGTACTGTAGGGCAGGCTACATACAGACAGACACGGACGGACGGACGGAGACAGACATACCCACACACACGGCCACGTATAGGAGCGTTGTGACCACCGCTCAAAAACACGCAGACAGAACAGAAACATATGGTAGCAGAGACAAGTATTAGGCCTAAACAATTTCCGCTAAAGATGTGAAAATTAAGCCTTTTTGTGATATATAGCCTATAGCTAGCCCATAGGCCCATATTATTTTGGAATTAAAACGTACATTGCATTTCATATCATTTTTATATATCCATCCTAGGCTACATAACTCACACAATTATATATTATCTTCTTTGGTCTGGTGGTGTCTAAAGCCGTCTACAGATGTGATTTACACTGCAAGACAGAGAGAAAAGCCATGACATTTTCTCTGCCTCTCAAAAACCTTGTGTGTCTGTGTATGTGTGTGTGTGTGTGTGTGTCAATTACTTAATTGTCCGTCCCTTTTTCAATTAACCGAAGAGACGCTGTTATCTCCAATCTAACGGACCTATGTGTTTTGTACTGACACTCTGTGCCAGCCATCCAGCCACGCAGCCTCTCGGCCCCCGGGCTGTCGTCAGTAGAGTGATGTAAACGCCACTCAGACGGATTCCCATCACAACCAAAATGGCGTCGGAGCGTACGCCAGCAGCCGGTGGGTCGGCATATTGAGGTGCTCGGGAACACAGAGAGGCGTTTAAAACGTTATCCCCGTAACGGTTTATTATGCACTGACAGTGCTGTAATGCAAGCGTGTTATTGAGCGATATACCAGCCGAAGCTGTGCGGAGGACCAATTTCGCGTTCACAAAGTGGTGTAAGTATGAAATGATGTGATGATGACTGACTGAACTGAACTGACTGTGGACGGATTTACCGAACAGCTGCCGATTACTATTGTGAATCACTCGGAACATGCTAGAAATCCTAGCAGGGAGAGAGTTCCAAGCAGCCTGGCTGTAGTAGCTGTGCCCGTACTGATAGGGCAATCTAAATTACTTGCAAATGAACCGTGCACTGGGCATAATTGTTGCAGATGGCATGCATGCTGACAGGCTCGATAAGATTTGACCCAGTCATTGCCATGCTCTGGTCTGCTCTGAGTCTGAGCTCGCCTCGGCTACGCATGTGCCACAGGTTGTTCTGAATCTATCATTACTAATCCCTATAGATTGAGCTGTGTATACACTGTATGTGTATATTATGTTGTTCGGTAAAAAAATGCAATCGACACTTTTTGGAGGCAGGTCATACACGCTCACAGGTTGTCAGGCAAGCTGATTTACCCACCACACACCATACTGTCTGCGTCGGTTTAATAGCCCTAAAAATAAATGTTAGTTGTGGTGTTGTTACTCCTGCCTTAAGAAGAGAAACATGTTCTTAAATGCCAGATGATTTATTCAGTTCATTTACATATTTTTACTTTTTTGCCATCTGGAAATGCTAAAGGTTTTTAAATCAATGTCAACAACATTTCAGTGTCCCTCACTGGGTCTTCTTTAATTGTGGTGGTAGTAGCCAGGGACACAGATTTAAGGACTGTGCAGTTTGCATGCATAGTTGCCTACTATGACTGGCAGCTACTATATCGAATCAGCTCGGAAGATCTCTTTATTCTGGCCCTGTCCGATATTGTGGTGGATCATTAGATATAAGAATGCACGGGGAGAAGAAATGAGCTGTTGAGAAGTGACCCAGCTAAGCTTTCATAATGGAGAGAGTGGAGACAATGGATTTCTTGGCATTTTGGAGGTATGCATCTCAAAAATTCCCTCACTGTGAGTTTAAGTGGTGACACACAGGACAAGCATGTCTGGTCAAATCATACAATACAGAAATACTTCCAAGCCTGTCATTTAAAAACCTCAGATGTGCATGAAGGTAGCCCTGGAGCCTGCAAAGAACCCAACATGGACATATTTGTGAAATGATTGGTCTCCATAATTCGTGAAAAAACTCAGGCTTGTTTTCTTTTATACATTATGGGCAGAATGTTTGTAATCTCTTTGCCTTGCCTATTCTTGTTTGGAGCCGTGATGACTGCCACATTGGAATGTCAAAGAGGAGACATGGGTATGCTTGAAATGAATACTGTCGTGTCACACATTTTGAGTTTGCACACGTGGAACGTGCAGGCAGTTTACTGTAACCAGGTTACTGCCCCCATGCAGTTCCAGGACGAGGAGGGTTCATTGCACCGAGTAAAAGATCAAAGAGCGGTCTGGGATGCACAACATCTGCTTAGCACCTTTAAGACCACATGAATGACCCTGATGCCTTTGCCCTAACACTGACCTAAGGGTCTCTGTTTATAATGCCAGCCCAAGAAGTATTTGATCTGTTTAGGCTAACTGAAATAAGGTATTCCTTACTTGTCAGTAATTGTCAGGCATTTCAAAGAGACGACAGAGTGGAGGACAGATATATTATGATTATTTGGTGTGGTGTGAGGTCTGGTCTGATTGAGATCTAAATGAGTTCCTGATAGGCAGGTTAGAATGTATGTCATCCATTTGTACTTTGGGCAGAGTTGAGAGCCATTGGTGAATTGAGAATGTGTTTTTTGGCGAGGTCATACGTTAGGATAGAAAAGATGGTCATCTCTCCTGTTACTAGAAGTCTGGTAGTAGATACTTACTGTAGATTAACAAAGGATTTTGGTGTTCTTTGAACATGCACAGAGCAATTACATGACATGATTTATTAACGCAGTGCATTTGGTCCGGTATATTCCGAGTTCTTTCTCACAAGTATCCAACTCATTTGCAGAGATGATCAACAGAGTGACCAGAGTCAAGTGGATGTGTGTGACAGGCTGTGTAGGCTGCTACACCAATCTGTATTGTCTCGTTTGGCTCTGAGACTGTTTGGTCAAATCCTGATTTTGGAAAGTCCTAAACCACCATTTAGGCATTTACTGAGGTTTTTAATAACATAATCACAGTTATAAATACATTATAATGCACTTACAATGCTTCATAACACTGGTTATAAATATTTATAATCATGTATGACAAATTTTAACAAGGTATATGAAGTATGGTCAAAATGCATTATAAGCTCAGTGGAACAGCACCTTATAACCGCCATACAGCATTATATACACTTAATCACATGTTATCTATGACTAAGTTAGGGTTATAATGTGTTGTTCTGCTGAGTTTGTATTCCTGTTCCTTTAATCTAATTTCTCCCACTACATTTCCCCCATATTTCCCCCAGTTATTCTGTGTTGTTATCGAAGTAGGAGCAAAACAAACTCAAATCAACAATAGAACACAAACATGCTGGGATGCTACAGTTGTAATCATTTGTGGGTTGTTTTGGGGGCATTCAGGTTTTTAGACATGTTTGGGGGACCCCCTCACTGTGACTAGCACCAAGAGTTGAGGAATTACATTTTGTATAACACGGTTCTATTGTGAAAATGACTGATCTACATGCTCACAGTGCCTCGCAATGCGAGGCATTGTGAGCATGTAGATTGGCTATTTCCACAATTCCTGCCTCTAATATTTGACAATTTGGCCAATGTTTAATTTGTCATTTTAGAGGTATTAAAAAGTCCTTAAATTGTCACTTTAGAAATGTGTAGATACTCTTTATACACTTAAACGTTATGTTGGTTTGTTCACTGTTGAGTGAGAAAACAACATTGCACATTAAGTTAACCATCTGGGGACCCTCTAAAATAATTTGGGGATCCCTGTGGGGGTCCCGACCCACAGGTTGAGAACCACTGCTTTAAATGACACCACACCTGACACCTACCTACGCAGGGTAGGGTTAGGGTGAGCCTGTATTGTTTTTTGTTCTTTTTAATTATTATTATTGTTATTTTTGAGAATTATTTCCCTAAAGGAGGATATTCATGTTAGCAGGATCAACACAGCACAGCATTAGCTGTGTTTTCATAAAGGTTTTGGGCGAAATGAGACCCTGCGTTGGGAACGGGGCACTGATGTAGATTAGTTGGCATGAAAATTGAGCACCTGGATTACATGAGCCCAGGAAGTCCTATCCATAAACACTAATTACTCATAAACTCAGAGGAGAGTCGACTAGGCCTATTCTCTGGATTGAGAGGGCAGGATGTGTTCTTAGTTGTGGGTGGCGTCTGGCTTTCCACCCCAGGAGTTAGGGTGGGCTTCAGTATTAAATGACACATAATAACAGTTCCCAGTCCTGGGGTTGTCCTTTTTGTGTCATTTATATTTAGATTTTGAATACGTTTATCTTCCTAACTCGTGAGAACGAGATAATATGTAGGAGAAAAAAAGTTGGTGGAAAGAAATACAACCAATTTCTGATTATTATATCATTCTTTTGTAGATCAGTGTTTCCACGAGTTAGGAACTCATTTCCACAAATTAAAAAAAAAAAAAATCTCCTTAATATTATCTCATTCCTGCGATTTAGGAACGAGAAAAATCGAAATGAAAATAAATCCAAAAATATTTGTAAAAAAAACCTTTTAAAAAACGCATTCATCAACCGTTTATTTATTTATTTTTTCGGTTATTGGAAACAATTGGTCCGACTGACTTCCCAGTGTTCCCACTCGACACCGCACACTTTCAGGTCATATGGGACACACATGCCAAGATTGAGGTCAATTGCTCATGCAGATGCCACCCGCCACCGAGTTATGCCCAGGACAGACACACCGGCAAAAGATTGGTTAATTTATAGATAGATGTTTATAAGGCATTAATACATGGGCTATAGTGTTAACCAATTTTCTCTAATAACATTGGCAGAAGACACAGTGGCTCAGGAGTCAGGACTGAGGTAGACAGAGTGGCCACTTGGGAAACAGAAGACAGAAGGTTCCCAGCTCGATCCCTGGCTCCCCCTGTGTTGGTGCCGAGGTGTCCTTGAGCAAAGGTGCTTATAGGACAAAGGCATTTATATAAATGCACCATGTACCATTGATTTACTTTACCATTTTAACACAGGTTATTAGTGAGGGCATTGAAAGGGTATCAACCAGAGAGACACGTGTGATTGATTGATTGAAGAATTTATTAGAAGTTTGCAATAGAAAAAAGTACAGTTTCATGACAGTACAAATCACTGGTACAAGGTCAACTAAAAGGAGATCCTAGAAAGCCGAGGCTTATTTCCACAGGAACCACACTTTAAGTATCTCATATAACATTGAAAGACAGACGGATAGAACATAGTACTTTATCTAGGATAATATCAGTTTCAAAAGCATAACATCAAATACAAAAGGCAGAATACAAAGAAAAAGGGGGGGGGGGAGCATGGGGGCTTAGTCTATTTACAAGTCACGGGTAGCTGCTGTCTGAAGGTGACTTTTCATACCAATTTTGAAGGAGGCTAGGGATTTGCTCTGAGTCACACTTAACTCCAGATCAGCAGCAGACACTGTGACCTGAAGCATGGTTTGTGTGAGAGTGAAGACAGTTGGTGAGAGATTCCCTTGCTTGAAGACATGGCTTTAATTCCTCAGGGGTTGGCACTCAGCACTTCCCTGTACCTCTCTTAATTAACAGAGGAAGCCAGGGAACCTCTGGTTATTCATTAACCCATTCAGGCCGGGTACACATTTTAGTGTATGGGAGGGGCTTACAGTACATGTACAGTATGTAGCAACATAATTGTTTTTGTAGGCTAATTTCTGATTTAGGCCTAACTATAGGTTAAAACGTATGGCACCTACCACCAAGGACCACAATGGAAATAAGTCACTGACTTCATTGTGTTTTTATCTTTGACGTTTCTGTGAGAAGCATGCGTTTCTCTCTCTCTCTCTCTCTCTCTCTCTCTCTCTCTCTCTCTCTCTCTCTCTCTCTCTCTCTCTCTGCAGTTGGTTTAATACGTTAATTGTGACGCATGTGTGCTTAACTAACAGTATATAACACTCATTTGATTTTACTGCTCAATTGCCATGAAGATGCTTGAAGCCGATGAAAGAACGATTGATGCGACACGTGAGCTTGTAGATCTGCTATTTCCACTATCAATGTTCTTTTTAAAGTGTAAAGTTGTCAAATGTGTCCTTCATTTCTTTGTATATTTAGGTTATGTGTCATATTTTAACTTCAAAGCCTAACAGAAATGTATTGTCAACGACAAAAACACAATTCAATCATTAATCTCAATTATTTGAGTGACAATTAATCGTCATGTAAAATGTAATAATCGTGACAGCCCTGGACATATGCAATAATAGTATAGGCAGGAATTAGTAATAGTATCAATAAAACCTCAAACGTGTATTCTAGTTGATCACTTTAGTAATGTGGTCTCTGTCAGGCTGTGCCCACCTAAGTTCTAACCTCTCAAGACAGATTTTGTTTACCGAATGGGTTCCCAGATTTCTGACCACCCAGCGGGGTGGGGTTTCCCATCCCTAAGTATGAAGTAAGAGCAAAATGGATATTGTGGGAATATGGTCAATAATCAACAGCAGTGTGCTCGAGATTTACAGTATGATTCTTCCATGCACTCATGGACATGGGCCATTAAATCAGTTGAAGTAACGATCATACATTCCCTGTCTGGGTCAAGGAATGATCCATCCAGCTAAGAGAACATACAATTTACTCCAGATTAAGGAGCTGGTGATTTTTTCAATGCAGTCTTTTCAAAAAGCTGCATTAGTTCAGGGGTCTTCAACGTTTTCAGGCCAAGGACCCCCACTACATATTGTATAAAATTGTGATGCAGATTAAAAATGTACATAACATGGATTATTTCTTATACAGTTTAGACTTGACAGCACTATCGTATGTGTAGGTTGGATTAATGTGTAATATTTTCATATATTGATATATTTAACTGACAATACCTACTAGTCTGCTCTTCTTTTCCCTCTACACCAAACCTCTGTGCCGATCTACAAGCTCACAACGCCTCACAGCGCGACACGTTGTGAGCTTGTAGATCGGCTATTTTTTGGCTAATGTTCCACTAAGAATAGGGATTGCTAGGGTTCAAGTGATCAAACATGATCACACAAAGATTTGGCGGACCCCCTGTAGTAACTCTGAGGACCCCCTAGGGGTCCCGGACCCCCTGTTGTTGCATTCCGAGTCTGCCGGGAATCGTGTTCTTCTGCGAGCATAGTCCAACAGGCATTTGTTTACTTTATGTAGCCATAGATGAAGCCATAGTTACCCTTTGAATTTGAATAATTGAGCATGAACATTTTTGAAATATGAAGTTTAGCATTTCATCTAATTCTAAGGATGGCCTAAGCAGCTGTAACAATTGTTTGATATGGCTCCTCCTTGTAAACATTTATTCGGTTAAAGAAAGTGTATCAAATGTAATTTTGGACTCGTTTCCATATCCAGTTAAATTCTGAACATAACATGTCAGCTAATCCCCAGCAGTGGTTAATGGGTAACTATGGACAACATGGTTGCACTTGCAACTTGCTAGTGAAACACAAAAATAACACAATAAAATACAATGAATAAATAATATTACATTTAGAATTATAGCCCTTGAATGATAGCTGGTTATCTACCAAAGAGAAACAGATTGACTTAAAGTCCCTTTTCCACAGGCCCAACACCACACCACTCCACACCGCCTACTTGTGCCAGGTTTTCCACGACAAGGACCTGGGTAGAGTGGTGTGAAAGCGGTACTAAATGTGGTACTAAAAAGTATCCAATCTAGAGTAGGTCTGAGCTAGGCCAAACGGGGCCAAACACTTCATAATGACTGATCACTCACTGACTTTTCATTTAGACCACCAGGATATAGTTGCAATACATGATAATATATTATATTGTGTTATAACCACTATTATAATCTATTATGGAGTATTATAATTATCATAGTAATACATTAATACTTTATAGTGTATTATAATCACAGTTATAATCCATTATAGTGTATTATAATTTAGGATAGTTGTAATAATAATAATAATAATCACAGTTAAAAGGGTCAATTTGTTTCTTACCGATAGGGGTACTTTTGTGTAAAGGAAAATGTAGATATTTTGATGTGGTGCGGTGTGGTGTAGTGTGGTGTGGTGCTAAAGCTGCAGTCGAAAAGGGGCTTAAAGCCCCTTTTTAGTGTCTGTATAAGCCAACATTGGACAGATTTCCCGCCCTGCCTATGTGTGTAATCTTCTCGTTCCATAGCCCCCAGAGGTCATGCTGTGATAATTTATAGCTTACTATTAATTTGCATGTTCAGAGGCCAGGGAGTTGACATTACAACTCAGTCAGGCGTGTTACAGACACCCTTGTGGGCCAGTAGATCATCTCAAGCAGCACTAGTGGGTTCCTATCTCAACATTCAGCTCACATCGCCTAGCTCGCATCAAGGAACCAGAGGTGTGCTGCGGATCACGTTCTGACGTGGAAAAATAAACTGCATATTTCCTGCTGGGTCATCAGCTTCTTCCTTGCAGACAAACATGACCCGACGGTGTCGATGGAGATGGGGAAACATGCGCCTGTAGCTGGAATTACTAACTGGAAGCAGATGCTTAACCCCCGTGAAAGCTTCCTACTGGCTTGTGTTTGTGTTCTTGTGCATTCCAGCGAACCCCCCTCCACTCTGTCGAACCCTGCTGTGGTCGTAGCTCTGCTGGATGTCGGTCCAGCTGGAGCCAAGGACACCAACAGAGCTGTCAGGGTGTCGGAGGGGTCACCTTATGGGCTTTCATTGGTCCCGGTTCTTCCTGAAACTTTAGACAGCTGGTAAACGTTGCCGTGTCATGTTGTCTTTAGTAGTAACCCTCCCCCCACCCAATAGCAGATATTGAAGGCTTGTGGCGCATTGAACTTCTCCCTGAAATAATGTCATACAAACCAGGGTGTCTGGGATGAGAAGATTTGTCTTTTAAGCCTCATTTACTGCTGGCAAGTAGCCATTAGTTATTAATGAATTGCATTTTATAGAGCTTTTCTAAGTACTCAACAGGGCAGGAATTTCAGGGAGGCCATGAAGGCCATGGCCGTTGTTGCCCCTCAGTTGGGCCTTGTGCCCCTTGAAAAACATTTGAGAACCGCTGGGCCACTGGTGCCAGTACACCCAGAAATGCCATTGCAGAGAATCATACCAAAAATGCCAATGAATGATCTAATTTTAACAGTTTAAGAGCTACGTTTCTCAAATGCCCTTTGACATTAACACTCAAATAAAGAGCCCAGGTTTTTTATGCAAATGTATAATGACCGGTAGATGACGTCAATATGACAATTCTTCTCTAATTTTCTTTAGTGCTTTGTAAAGTTTAAAGCCATCATTTAGGAAAAAATAGAAAGTGAAGAAGGTAAGAAAGAAGACAAAAGTTCAGAGATGGCCATAGAAATAATACACTTGACTTTTAGAGCAATTTTTGAAAATAGGTTATAAATTGCTGCATCTACGCTTCCCTCTCAGCTTTCCGAGAGGGATGAGGACTAACCACTCTCCCTCTTTAAAAACACAGCATGTGTTCTCCATCATGTCTACTTGACTAGTATACATTTAGTATTTTATTCATGGTATGGTAATATTACTCCTTTTGTATGTCCGTGGCAAAAATATATTTTGAGGAAAATGTCCATCACAAGCCCAGGGGGTTGATGACCCCTGACCAATGCAGTAGGTTTTTGCAGGTTTCTTTCACTGCAGATAATCAAAATTTCAAAACAAAATCATCCTTAACCCTTAAATTCAATTAATTCTTTCAATGGACTAAACCTTTTTATTTATTTTATTTGATGGCCTTCCTGCCTTAGTATTTGGCCTTTGTGCCCTCAAAAAACTGACAACACCAAAGGACAATTGGCCTTGCCCCTAAAACGACAAAATTCTAGGCCTGGTACTCAAAACGCTTTACAATTGTTAATTCATACAAGGGTGGGGGTGGGGCTACAACATATATTGTACATTTATGTATAAAATTGTGTTTCATGTGTATACAGTACATACACATACCATGACATGTTATTGTGCATTCAATAATATGCTATTCAAATAATAGATATATTCATGCTTTTATTTTAAACTTGCATGTACAGTACAAGTGGCCTTACAACTGCCATTTATTAACATACCTTATTAACTGAACCAATGTTAATACTATCAATCTATCACTAACAATCTGTCAGTTGCACAATAATCATGTATACCGTATTTTCCGGACTATAAGGCGCACTTAAAAGCCTTTAATTTTCTCAAAAAACTACAGTGCGCCTTATAGTCCAGTGCGCCTTATATATGGATCATTCATTGACATTGACATTCCCTTTAGCACAGCTCCATCTGTTGGATGCATAACGCAACGGTAGCGTCTATTATGTGCGCCTTATAGTCAGGTGCGCCTTATATATGAAAACAGTTTGAAAATAGACCATTCATTGACAGTGCGCCTTATAGTCAGGTGCGCCTTATAGTCCAGAAAATACTTACTATAGCTATTCAAAAGCGACAGAATCATGTTTTGTTATATTTAAAGTCAAATTTAAAAAATATATATATATTTTTTATATATCCTTTTTTTTCTTTTTCAACAATTCTGGGGACCCGCTGCAGTATCTCCACGGACCCCTTAGGGGTCGTGGACCCCCTTGGGATAATAAAGGTATCTATCTATCTATCTATCCTGCATTACACACATTGCATTTGGGCATTTGGGTCTATAGTGCAGGTGCGCTCTATTGTCAGTGAATTATGCATGTCACATTCAGCACTTGAAAATGCTCTGTAAGCACACGCTGATATAAGTGTTACAAAGACCAGTGGGTAGTGGTACAGTAAGCAGACGACGCGAAAGCCCCCATTTTATGGAATTTGTGCTGCTTTTTCTTAACAAAACCTTCATCATAAATAATTCAGAAAGGCATACATATTTACTCAAGTGGCACTGGACCCCGGGCGGAGGACTTGACTGATCTTTTTTAAAGAGGCTTGCGGCTCATCTTTTTCTTCAGCAGTTTTGTACCCTGACTCCCTGAGAAATCAGCTGTGTCTTCATTCACTGTGTTTACCCCAAGTTCAAGACACAATTTCTTAAAGGTTCGAGCTGGTAAAAGGAAGTAGGGCTGCTAGCAATTACGTTTCTTGGATTAGTCCCATTACACTAATGTGGAGATGTTATATTCTGTGGCAGATTCAGAATGAGTCATGATTTGGGCTTGTGTGTTGTGCAGTTCTCAGCAGGGGATCCATCCAGTTATGATCTGTGCTTTGAAGATGCATGATGTAAATCTGACAGAATGTGGGATATGCTTTCTGAGCAATACTCAACAAAGGGCATAAACTCAGTTAGTCTATAGTTCCACTATAATAGAACTATGGAAAAATAATAGTTCCACTCGGATAATGGCAGTTTTCTGAATATAAAGCTTTTGAGTTCCAAAAGAAGCATGTATTATTTGAAAGTCATTCCCTATCTGTGGCCTTTCCTTGTATGTCTCCAGTTTATTATCAAATAAAGCAACAACAATACAAAATGTTCTTTTCTTGTTCTCTAGTGTAGCACAAAAATACCATCTCACCTTCCCAGACATCAAGTACAAACGTCTGTTTGAGTGATGGGTATGCATTTTTCATTTTGTCTTCAGTGTTTCCATTGTGAGCTCAGCTGTGCTGATTAGGGATGGGACGATAATCGTCGTTATCGTTTATCGTGATAAAGAAATCGCATTGTGGAGATTTACATTTCTCGTGAAATGATCCTCCGTCATGCACTGGGATCAATTAACGCACCTGGAAATAAACAAGTACTTCATACAGTATTTTTTTCACTCTCCACCAAATCTCTTTGCCAAAAAAATAGCCGATCTACAAGCTCACAACGTATCGCATTGTGACACTTTGTGAGCTTGTAGAACTGCTAGTTTTTGGCAAATGTTCTTCTGCCCCAGGATAATGGATGTTGGGGATGTTTTGATTATCACAATCTTAAATCACATTTTTTTTGGTCACAATAATCGGGACTTTCATATCGTCCCATCCCTATCAACAACAATAAAAAAAAAGTTTTGTATTCTAGTGTAACCTAAAAATATCCTCTCGCCTTCCCAGACATCAAGTACAAACTTCTGTTTGAGCGATGGGTATGCATTTTTCATTTTTGTCTTCAGTGTTACCATTGTGAGCTCAGCAGTGCTGATGCACCCCAGAGAAGGCAGAGGGTTGAATACAGACAGTGGGGTGGTGACTATGAGTGGGAAGCGGGAGCCCTGGATTTTGTGCTATATATAGTCTTTATGTAATGTGTGTCACGGTGCTGCTGGTGTTTGGATGGTATTATATTATTTTTAGTAGGCTGACAGCATGGCTCGGATGAGTTGGATTCTTCTGGTCTTTAACGTTGCGCTGTGCTCTAAAACGGGAGCACGGTGGACCTTACGGGGTCAGTGTTTACTATTTCAGAGTTAAATAACACTTGTGGTTTTTCTGTGTGCTTTGGCTCAGTTTCAATCCACAGAAGTGCAATAGGCTATATAATTCATCTTCATTAGCTTATTAGTGTGCGGCATGAACGGCATGTAAACAAAAATGTCTTATCTCTCGGAAATACTAAATAGCTCTAATTTTTACATTTAATAACTTCTTAATAGTCATTTACAATTAGCCAGGTAGCTGATACGCTCTATAGATTGCTCTTTGCACTTCATTATGTGAATGCATTCTTTTCAAGGTCTTGCTTTTAGTAGTTTATTTTAATGAAGAGCAATTTATAAGCTTGAGTTAGCTTTGAACGTTATAATAGTGGAGGCTAATTGCTAAAACCACACATCACGTGTGCTCATTCACTTCTCATAGCCTGTGAAGTAATGGAACACACACACACACACACACACACACACACACACACACACACACACACACACACACACACACACACACACACACACACACACACACACACACACACACACACACACACACAGGTGCTGGTGTCAATGCTGCTCACAAGCATGCTTTAATGGCAGAGGGGGCAGGTAGAGGTGGACAGGATTATAGTCGAGGATCCACATGCCCAAAAGCTCAAGGAATAGGGTTGAACCGGTGATGTTCTGCTGCACTTTTTATTTCTGTTTTATCTATTAGTTTGGTCATTAAGGTCCACAGAATTAGAGGCCTGCTCTGCCGGAAACATCGTGAAAAAAAGTTATGGCCATTTGTATATTCACTGTCCCATTGACTCCACTACACGGGAAAGGAAAAAAAAAAATCAAACTGGAGGGTTTTCATGATTCTGAATCCACTGCAAGCATTTGTTTTGCACAAAAAACATTCCTTGGTCTAGAAAACGGTTACACCCTGCCACTCCAACATGTCTCCTTTCCGACATGTCTCCATTCCGACACTAACCCTATCTCTAACCCTTACCCTAAACTTAACCCCTATGGAAGTGTCACCACTCCGACAATAAAAAGTCAATTTCGGAGTGGCGACATGTCGGAATGGAGAGCGACACCCTTAGAAAACGAACCAGCAAAACTGTGAAAAGTGATGACTCATCACTGTGACATTTTTGTTGGTCCGTTTTCTAGCCCAATGAATGTTTTTTGTGCAAAACAAATGCTTGCAATGGATTCAGAATCATGAAAACCCTCCAGTTTGACCCCTCACATGCTACTTAAAGCAGATATTTTCTTTTTTATTATATATTTCATTTCCTGTGTAGTGGAGTCAATGGGACAGTGAATATACAAATGGCCATAACCTTTTTTCGCGATGTTTCCGGCAGAGCAGGCCTCTCATTCTGTGGACCTTAATGACCAAACTAATAGATAAAACAGAAATAAAAAGTGTGGCAGAACATCACAGGTCCTCTCCCATTTTGAGGGACTGGATCCCCGGCTATTAGGAAAGTGTTTTTGTGTCCGACTCACCCAATGCTACTGATGGGATTTCTTTGTACCCCATAACTACTGTGTTCCTGATGAAATGTTAATATAGAGAGCACAAATGATGAGTAACCCTTCAATATATATTAAACCACGGTTAAACCACACTATTATAGTACAGTTATCAACAGTGTAAAACTGTTACCTTTTGAAACTGTTCAGTCACATGATCAATACTGGTCAAACTGGGGAAAGATCCTATTTGTGGTTCGTTATTGTGTTTGAAGCTATTGCTGTTTGATCTCCCAGGCCAGAGGCAAAAGAGACACGCATAGTCGCATACATTTGGCTGGCAATCCAAACCCAGGAAAGACTCAGGAAGTACTAATAAAATCCTGCTATTAACATGGCTACTCATAAAATCCTGTGCTTCTTCTCTAAAGTAATATGAGGGGACAATCTTTAGGAGGCTGTTGTGTATTGGAGTCGTTTTGGTCACTGTTCTTTGGTGAATTACTTATTTCACAAATGCACAAAGTTTTAACAATCAAGCACCAGTAAGACTCCCTAAATCGGGAGATAAGCGACCACCAGGTTGCATACACAAACTTTAGAAGGCAATGGTAGCCAATCAGGAGGGAATATGGGAAAAGGGACAGATCCATGATACTGACATGACTCTAGTCTAGACATACTGTGTACCGCTTTGCGTGATTTTAGGGCAAAATCTGTTGGGAGCAGTGTCCAAAAATGTGTTTTGCAAGAATCGGCCTCATGGTGGCACTAGAAGAGGGCCATGTGAGAAATGAGGGTGGAGGTTGTGGTTTGGCAGCCAAGGAGTGGGGCAACGGTGGCGGAGATACCGTATGAGTAGGGCAAAAGTGTGACGTGACGTGACGTGACAGACAGACGGACGGACTGACGGACAGCCGGTGAAGGTTTTGATAGTAACTGCGACCTGACGGTCGCAAATACCCTACCAATAGCAAAAAGGCGAGTAAAATCTACTGTGTCAGGGCTGAACATCTTTGTGAAGCGTAGGACAACTTACAGTATGAATCAGAGGTCCACATTGACCTGCCTTATCAGCCATGACCAGCAGACCCTGTTAAGCACAAACTCATCCCCGCTGGCTTGTCACTGTGGGAAAATGATGAGGTGAGAGACATTTGTAATCTGAGTGGCCGTGCCAGAACACAGTGAACCAGCGTTTTCTCAGCATCTGTCAATAGTTGGGAGACAAGACAAACTCGCTCTCATCCCTCACATATATTATTGCGACCGTAGGTCGCAGTTACTTGCACACTATCCAAACCTCCACCGGCTGTCCCTCCGTCACTCCCTCCGTCACTCCCTCTGTCACACGTCACACGTCACACTTTTGCCCTGCTCATATCTCTGCAACCGTTGCCCCGATCCATGCCAGATTTTGCACACACACTCCTTGCCTGCCAAACTACAACCTCCAAGGACCCCCGGAGTTTCGGGGACCCCCAGGTCCCTGGGGGACCCCCAGGTGTAAAAAATTACCAAATGTGCAAAAATGACCAAATGACCACCCCAACGGGGCTGCTCACGGGGCATTCCCGGGGACCACCCACTCCTGGTGCTCCAGAACGGATGCAAAAGTGGTGGCGCCCCCAGTGGAGGACCCCCTGCCACTGCAGCTCACATAAAATGCCGTAACTCGGGCTAGGAGCGACCGGGAGAGCCGGGGCCGGTACCTATTCGTCCGCCTTGGCGGCCAGGAGACCCCACCCCTCATTTCTCACATGGCCCTCTAGCGCCACCATGAGGCCGATTCAGATTTTGCCCTAAAATCACGAAAATCACTACACAGTATGTCTACACTCATGTCAACAACATGGATCAGGAAGATTTTGGAAAAACAAATTTTTGCTCTATTTATGGAGATAAGCGACCAACGGTCGCTTATCTCCCGATTAGGGAGTCTTACTGGTACAGTATTGTGGAAGTTGCACTCCCTGACCTTGCAGGGATTCAAAGGTAATGCTTGAAAAGAATACCAAGGCTTACATGAAAAGAGATGTGGCTAGAATTAGGCCTGCAAGCCCTGCATTCACCTAATGAATGGTGAAAATCAGTATGTCTGCTAGTCATGGGTAAAAAAACATTAATGATTGTGTTTAAAGGAGTAGTTCACCCCCAAAATGACTTATTTTCTATTGATTAGTCACGCCATGGAGACTAGAGTTCAATAATATTTTTAGTTTTTTGTCACATTCCTAAGACAAAAATGTGATAACAATAAATTTACCCCCATTCGTTCCGGATGGGGACCCGTTTCGAAACGGGCCCCCATCCGGAATCAATGGGGGTAAATGTACTGGAATCAATTTTTTTGGAGCAGTGAAACTGCCTCCCATAGAACAGCTTTCAGTCTGTGGCTGGCTGGCTGGCCGTCCGTGTATGTCCGTAGCCTGACAATACCTCTAGTGGCCACACACACTAAAGGAGGGGCGCTGTTGAGCAGGCTAGGCACACTCTCCCTCACACACACACACACACACACACACACACACACAGGGTATAGCTGCTCAGATTCACTGCTCCACTTCGAACGAGGTTTGATTTTTTCTTAGGAATTCGAACTCTACTCTCCATGGCGTGACTAATCAATAGAAAAAAAAGTCATTTTGGGGGTGAACTACTCCTTTAAGTGAAAGAAAAATCACACCTGTGTGAAGTGTGTGTGTGTGTGTGTGTGTGTGTGTGTGTGTGTGTGTGTGTGTGTGTGTGTGTGTGTGTGTGTGTGTGTGTGTGTGTGTGTGTGTGTGTGTGTGTGTGTGTGTGTGGATCATGTGTACCGATTTTTGTGACATTTGAAGAAAATATGTAGGAAAAGGAGCAAAAAGTGTGTTTTGGAGAAAATTCAAGATGGCGGAAAATCTATCCTGGCGCAAATGGGCGTGGCCTATATGGGGAGATGCGTCTTGACCCAAGGAATCCAGGGAAAAAAGAATTTTAATTTTCCGATCCACGGTTCAAGAGTTACGGGGCAAAACGTAAAGTGGGCTGTTATAGCGCCACCATGAGGCCGAGTGATGTAATTATTTTTCGATTCATTCTTAAAATCATTATGAATCTCCTCTCCGAGGTTTGAAACTGTAGCTCCTATGGTTTACGAGAGAAAAATACTTGAAAGTGATTTCTTGCATTGTCCCATTATAAGTCAATGGGGACAATTAAGCGTCGTTTTTTGCCGATTACGTCGGCATGGTAAGGCGGATCGGAACAAAAGGTAATAGAACACCATTCCCGGCCGAGCCGCACATTTTGATGTATATATTGCGCGAGTGGCGTAAATGGTGCGGCACTAGTTACGCGCCGAAGTCAGGCTACATACACACACACACACACACACACACAGAGACACACACAGACCCACACAGCCACGTATAGGGAGCCTGTGTTCCACACAGCTCCAAAAATAATTGGGTTAAAAAGAACATGACCACAATAATCAGTTTCCCCCTATTACAAGAGGGAATAGGCTATATGCACACACAGCAGCATCATTGGAGTGCTGAAAAAGGTTGAAGCTTGCGCAACGTTTTTATATTAAGGCCAGTTTTTAACTTCATGTCGCTGGCTTCCATTGAGAATAGGCCTGACTGCCCTGACATTGGCTTGTAAGCATGCTGCTGCTAGTGTGAACGCAGCATAAGCGTGAAGCTGCTTCCCCTATTGTTTTGTAGTCTTTTGTCTTTTGTCACTGCTAGTGAATGCAGCATTGCCAAAACGCACCAATGCAACTCCTTGCAACAAAACAGTTTTAAGGCATCCCATGTAACACCAATGCAACTCCTTGCAACTGCCTTTGGGGATAATGGTTGGAAGTAGTTGCAAGTAGTTGCATGCAATGGTTTTGTTGCAAGTTGCAACTAGTTGCATTGGTGTAGACGCAGGCTCACGTGACAGATAGAGAAGCCAGCAACACATGGCAAAACTACAGCCAATTTAATACGGTTATGTCACATGCAAAATCATATTTTAATATTTTAAACAAATTGAATCGCGACAATATTAAGTCAACTTCAGCATCACCAAATTCTTGCTGAGTCTGAGACAATAAAATAATAATATTCATTTGTATAGCACCCTTCATGACATGAAATGCAGCTCAAAGTGCTTTACAGAGCAAATATTAAGCACAAGTTTTTAACAGAAAAAAGTTTAAAAGATGAACAATAAAGCAGAAAAGAAAAGTAAAAACAAAACAACATTAAAAGCATAAGGACTCTACCACAAAAACAAAACATTTTCAAAACAGTGCGGACAGTATGTGTGGGTATGTGACGACACTTGGTTGGTTGAGTGGTGACGTCACAGATAGACAGCACTCGCCTTTGTACTGTCAGCCGGATACAGACAGCGCCGATTGTGATTACAATAGAACTTGCACACTTTGCTGACGCAAGTAACTAGCACCAATACAACTCTTGAATTCAGTGTTAAAAAGAGCCAATAAATTGTTGATGAAAGATGCTATGAATGGTCAAAATCCCACACATAAAGTGCTTAATGTAGGTCTTGTGGCGCAACTTGGCGGTTAACTACCATAGCATCCCACAAACTTAGTTTGGGCTTAGTTGGCTGTTTCATGCAGCCCTCGGCCAACACATTAAGCAAGCTAGCTAATACACCCGCTAATTAAACCACTCCTCCCACACCCTCTGACACCATATGCCTGGAATCACAGGCCATGTCTTGCTGGCTACTACAGCTGAAATCTTTAGAAATAAAATAAACAGGCTCCCAGTTTAGAAAACGTGGTTGTAATAAACGCTCTTTCTCAAGGGGTGTGGGGTGGGGTGGGGGTTAATAAAAGTACAAGGTTTCGAATGTTAGCCGACCTGGTGTCCACCCAGCCCCGAACACTGCTGGAGAGTCAGCATGCCTCCGCTCTCCAGTTTTGACATTCTCTAACTGTCCTGTGTGTGCAAACCTAGCCTCCCTCAGGAAGCCTCTGGGATGGGGTTGAATTGTGCCAAATTCTGGACAGCGTCCAGTTTGCACACATGCTTTGCAGGTACAGTTATACTCATTTCCCTACTTCCGTTCCCAGTGGAACTTGGGAAGTGCATAGCCAGCTGCCCCAGTTCTTTTCTGCAAGATTGAGACTGAGGAGACTAGAGTGGTAGGAGTAAAGTTGCACTTTAAACCCACAGAGACGGGCTACTCTCCTTGGGGCTCTGTTGTCAAGAGGTTGAGCGATGAACCTGAGACAGAATGATGAAATGTTGAAATAAGACTGGTCTACCACACCCAGAGGCTGTAAAGGAAAACGGCACTTGGACATAGAATTCACATTTATATGTACATTACATTATTCCTATGATACAATCTTTGTATGTGTGATTTGACCAGTGTTTCTTCATCCCTCAAACATGCGTCACAATATCAGACACGGTCATCGACAAAGACAACGTTAATAACAAAATATTGTGCTGTTTAGTTTTGTTCCTTACTTACTGTCTAAACACAAAATCCCGATCCCCACTGCTCTGTCTCCTGAGCCACTGCCGCCCCAGTGAATGAATGAATGAATGGGGTACTGGTTTCAGACTGTGTGGAACTGTTGTTTTCTGAGCTTTGACAACTAAAGGACCGGTGCTATATAAGAATAAGCTACTTCCTCAAAGTTAGTTTTTGGAGGTTATAATTGAAATGACAAAAGTGAAGGTATCCTGATTAAACGTCTTTGCTCACTGCTGCGTTTTTTTAAGAAGAAAATCCAGTCGTTATAGGCTTCTAATCAAGAGGTGTTTATGGTGTGAGGAGGAGAATACACTGAAACATCATTACATCACCAAAAGCAAACATCTATTTGCACTTGGATAATGCAGGCACAGGCAGTGTCACATTGGTTAATCTATCTGGAAGAACACAACACTTGATATGACATTGTTATGACTATTAGAATGATTTTGTTCTAAATATCCAGAGGTTGACTAGACATAACTAATGTTCTTGCTTCTGGGAACTATTTGATATTGAGTAAATATCCATAGCAGGTGTCTTCAACAGGGGGTCCGGGACCCCTAGGGGTCCCCAGAGTTACTACAGGGGGTCCTCCAAATCTTTGTCTTTACATTTTGTGATAGCAAAATGTCTTTACCTAGCCCCTGGAAGTCACTTTGGCAGTGACGTCAGAATGGAAAGTGGATAAATGTCCCTTGATGATAAACGCGGGCGGTTCTCTCGGCTGGCTCCACGTATTCTATTGAAGTCAGTGGGCGCCGCCCCGCTCAGCGTGTAGATCATGAGGAATCAACTGCTCCTCCTTCCGTGGGCATTGCTAGTCGCTTTTTCGCCCCCCTTCTTTGGTTTGGGAAAGGCGATAAATGTGTCAGAAGGTGGATGGGCGGGCGGCACGAGGCTTTCTCCTCCTATGCAGTGCCCTCGCTATAGCAAATATGTGGAATCGAGCGCCACAGCCCACCAGCCCCCCCTCTTTTGTGCCTTGGTTTCATAGGGGGAGTGGTCTTCCTTTCTCCTCTACGGTTCTATAATATAGCGTACACAGTACACTGTCGTTTTACTCACGTTCAGAGCGATTTTTTGGACTATAGAGACATTGACAGCCAAGAAAAATCCATCAGAAGGACTTCGCCGTCGGAAAGTTCACTTATTATTAAGCACCGATGTGCTCGGATATTTTTAATTTTTCAACGTGTTACACCCATAGAGTTATAATAAGTAGTCTATAACTATGGGTTACACCACGGACAACCGCTTTTCGCTCGCGTCGCGCGTGTGTGTGTGTGTGTGTGTGTGAGAGAGTGAGTGAGTGTGCGTTAGAGAGAGCGACAGATACAGACAGCGTCTATAAAAACTGCGTGTGTATGATGTTTTAAGCATTGTTGTTTCCCAAGTACTGGGTCTCGACCCACGGGTGGGTCGCGGAATGGGACTGTGACGTGTGTGTGTGCCAATGTTGTGTATTGTAACTGCGTCTTCTACAGTGCTAAACTCTTCAATCAATCAATCAGTCTATACAACAACCTCGCGAATTTGCCTATACAGCCCCCACCCCCACACCACGCAAAAGTCCTCAATTCAACATATAGGCTACGTCAGTAAAAGTACAAAAGTATTGACTTGATTTCATAGGCAATTAATTGTTAGCCTACTGTCAAATCTTTTGTCCCAGTACAGTTTTTGCTGAAAGACTGTCAGCCCTGACTACACTGGACACCTTACACATGACAGTTCCTGGGTACCCAAAAAATATATGTAATGTCGGTACTGCCTATCGGTTCCCAGATGTGATGCGCAAAAAAAAAAAGACAGCACAAACAGCACAAATTGCACAATCCAAGCACCGTGATGCGTCGAAGCATAACGCTGGAGTGTCTCTGTGTTGAAGTTCGGCGGTCCTTCGGGCCACTCACCTCTAGAGTTCGGGCCACTTCTAGAGTTCACAGCAAGATACTGTGTGTGTGTGTGTGTGTGTGTGTGTGTGTGTGTGTGTGTGTGTGTGTGTGTGTGTGTGTGTGTGTGTGTGTGTGTGTGTGTGTGTGTGTGTGTGTGTGTGTGTGTGTGTGTGTGTGTGTGTGTGTGTGTGTGTGTGTGTGTGTGTATGTGTGTGTGTGTGTGTGTGTTGCTAAAATGAAACTGAAAGTGAATTCTCCCCAAACATTGGCAGGCCTATTATAGTAATAATAATAACACAATTAGGCCATAAATGTGCAATTATGCAACTGGAGACATATTACCTTTTATTACCCAATAAATAAATAAATAAAGAATGTTTAAAAATAATGTGTGTGTATATATAATAAAAAAAAGAAATCTCTATTCAGTTTCAGCTAAAAATATATATTTTTAACCATTTTGGAACCAAAATAGGAACCGTTAGGAACCGGAACCGATAAGCAGAACCGGAACCGGAATCGTAAAAATCCAAACGATACCCATCACTTGCCTGAGCACCACTAAACCCCTTATGTTGATCAAATATAGAGCAGTCGTGCCTGAGCGCCCACAGGGCGATCTGTTTTTTTTTCGACCCTGCTGTCCTCTGCCCAGCTCAGCCTCTGGCCGGACACCTAATTGTCCGGTTTTCAGAGTGGTGTTATTGCTTTAATGGTTACATTTACATATCTCTGCTAATCTCCCGTTTCATTGGTATAGAAAAATAGCAGATACACAAGCTCACAGACACACACGTGTGTGCATTTCATTTATAGAGCTCGCTCGGCAGTCATCGCTTACACTGAACGCTCCGGTCCACCGTCACTCCTCCGTCCTCCCACGCTTATTGTGGATGAAACCACGGCGAAAGTAGTTAGATGAACTGCAGCTCAGATTTGCCCAAAAAACGCCGAAACGAAACGTCATTTAGCCAACAATGGAGCAAAGTAAATTAGTTAATAAAGAAGCGCAGAATTGACGAGTATTATCATGCACTTTGCAGCACTGTGTGCAGTGGCGTAGGGGAGGGGCACGCAACCCCCGCAATGCAGAGGGGGCCCCCACACAGCACACACCCAAATGCTCCCTACTGCTCCAGTCTAATTCTCTCTCCCCCTCCCCCGCCTGCTGGCCCAGTCTCCACACAGCTGTGTGGAATGTAGTTAATGAGCACTCCTTTAGCTTTCCCTTACCAAGAAAGGAATATACATTTACTGCACCCAGCATTTAGCTAGTGGTCGTGTTGGAGCGCCTCAGTCCGCCAGCAGAGTTCATGTGCAACTTCTTCCAGAGAGATTGATTGATTGAAGACTTTATTAGAAGTTTGCATAGGAAAGGGTACAGTTTCATGACAGTACAGTTCACTGGTACAAGGTCAACTAAAAGGAGATCCTAGTAAGCTTTTCAGCTTATTTACATAGGAAACCTTTATGTATGACTCATATAACATTGAACAGATATAACTCCGTCATCATTTGCAAAAGGGCCCCCACCCCCCTCCTCGCAGGGGGGCCCCACAATTTTCAGGAATGATGTCAGCAAAGAAAAGGTAGAACGCAATGCATGTTTAGGTTTTCCTCTTGTCACTAGTAACAAAATAACTGCAGCTGAGCATAATTATATCCACAAGTCTCCCCTTCTCTTCCCCTCTCTCTGTTCTATTATTTGTGCTATGCCAGTCATGTGGATTAGATTTCTAATGGGACAATTTAACTCAAGAATAATTGCAAAAAAGATACAGTGTAGGGCCATCATGAAATAAAATAATTCATGAAGGGTATTCGGGTGCATAATAAATAAAGGAGGTAGGCTAGTCTTAGTTTCAGGGCCGTGCAGCCCATACAGGCAAAATAGGCAGCCGCCTGGGGCCCCACACAGGCTGGGGGCCTCATGAGATTTTTTTTTTTTTTTTAACTAACATGGGCATGGTGATTCAGCAGTGATTCATGGTGGTCCATTGGCTAATAAGTGTCAATTTAGGGGTCCTTGACATAAAAAGTGGTGTAACTTGGAGGGCGCTGGTTTAAGCTTCGCTTGTTTAGCCTTGGATCAAGACAGTCATAGGTCAGTCTTGTTAACTCAAATATTTACTTCTGGGGGTCCCTGGAACAAAATATTTTGGGATGGGCAGGCCATGGAGCCGCTCCGTGGACCAAATACATATCATTTGTGCATTTCCAGGGGTTAGATGACATTTGGTGGGTGAACACTAGGCACAATCATTGTCATTTTGTGCCATACATTTTAGGCAGATTACCCCCTGCGGCTTAACACATTAAGAAAACAACAAGCAACAAAATGTTATTATTGAAATATTCAATTCTAGTTTTTATATTAACCACTTGAACCCTAGCGTCCATATTCGGAGAACTTTAGCCAAAAATAGCAGATCTACAAGCTCACAACACCTCGCGCTGCGAGGCGTTGTGAGCTTGTAGATCAGATATTTTTTGGCAAAGAGCTTTGGTGTAGAGGCGAAAAAGAGCAGACTAAGTACAGAGTGAAAGGTCAAGTTTATTACGTATTGACAGTTCAAGTGGTTAAATATCTGAAAACACACATTGACATGAATCCAAAATAGCCTACACCGATGATTGTGCTGTCAAACGATGAAACTATATGGAATCTATAAACAGGTTGTGGGGGTCCCTGCTTCATCTCTCTCTCAACTAAGGGGTTCTTGGCCTGAAAACGTTGAAGACCCCTCAGGCCCTGATCCATATGACATTCTAACGGAAACACAGCTCTGCACGTTTGTTTAAAAACATGAAAAGGAAAGCATACGCCCCTCTGCTTTGCAATTAGTCAGTAATGTTCTACTTGACACGTGCTCTTTTGTGTTATGATTTATGAAAACATGTCTGGCAGCCATATGTAGCCCCTCTCACATTCCATTCACATTGACATTCATCTCAGCTTCATGACTTTATGATATTAGAATGTCCCCATCCTCTTAACCACAGAACAATACCGACACACCACCAGACACCACCACCCGTTGTTTTGCTGTTGTTTCCCTCTCATCTTCCCCTTCCTTCCTCTCCATTCTTCCTGCCTCCTCCCTCCCTCCCGCCTTGCCATGCAGGACGCTAGGGATGGGACCATATGAACATTAAAATGTCATGTCACGATCACGATTGTGTGACCCAAGAAATTGCGATTTACGAAACGATAATCAAAATATCCCCAACATCAATTTGTAATAGGGCAGAAGATTTGCCAAAAATAGCAGATGTAGCAAATTGTAGATCGGCTATTTTTTAGCAAAGAGATTTGGTAGAGAGTGAAAAAAACACTGTATCAAGGGCGTCATTTCCTATTACAGAGGGTTTAAAATAAATGGTACCGGGATATGCAGCTCGGCAAATAAAAGGTGGAATTGATCCCAGTGCATGACGGAGGACGATATCACTATAAATCTAAACCTCCACCATACGATTATCATGAAGTTTTGTTTTATCACGATAAACCATAACAACGTTTATGGTCCCATCCCATACACGCAGGTAGGGGTGGGCCCTATGGTGGGTGATAAATATCGTTGAGACGATACAATGTGTATATCGTGATACAATGAGGGAGCCTTGTAAAAAATCCTGTTGAATTGTTAATACATTGCAGAATTCATTTAAACCTGCATTTTGGTCTAAATCAGCTGTTCTCAAACTTTAAAAGGTGAAGTTCTCCCTTTAATTCCCTTACTGGTCCATTTGGTTTCATTTGTATACTGTCAGAGTTACATACTTGTAAGGGTCAATTTAGACCTCCCAAAAGGAACCCAGAGAGTCCCTGGACCCCACATTGAGGACCACTTTGTCTAAATGGTCTGTTACTGCTTTTTATTTTAGTTTTTGTTACCTTGAACTGTAGGTGGTTGTACCGTTAAGTAATTTGAAAAATACATAAAAACCATAAAAACCAACATGAAAAATAATCGTGATAAGATTGTGTATCGTGATACAACTTGGGAAAATATCGTGACATTGTATTTTTCCTTATCGCCCACCCTTACGTGCAGGACGCCAGCGGGGATGGGAGATGATGGAGGACAAAGGCCCTCGCGTAGCCGACTACTTTGTGGTCGCCGGCCTGACGGACTCCTCCACGCCGCTGGAGCAGGCGGTGCACTTCGACGACGCGTGCCACAAGACGGCGCGGCCCAAGGCGCCCATCACGGACGTGGCGGTGGTGATCCGCTCGCTGGGCGAGGAGGTGCCGCCGGGCTTCACCTGCGTGGAGAGCACGCCCAGCGGCCTGTCGGCGGACCTCAACAACGGCGGCCTCATGACGCCCCAGATCTTCCTGTGCTACCGGCGGGGCCGCGACAAGCCGCCGCTCACCGACCTGGGGTGAGTTGAGTTCACTTTGTTTTAACTCATTTCCACTGGGAGTGGGAACGCATTATTTAGGCATTATTACTTTAAAGTTATACTGTGTAAGTTGCTCAACTAGTGGTCAGTAGCGTTATAGCAAACCGCGGTCGCGTCTGCTTTTTTCGGCCGTGGACCGGGCCTTCAGACCACCGCGTCCGCCTCGCCGGCTCGCCCGCCTCGCCACGCATCCGTGGAGGTGTCTCGTGTCCCTCTGCGGACCGGCGTTGGGGAGTTACAGGCTAGACTTCTAGACCAGCGCAGGACCAGCGTAAACAAAGCTGTTGAAGCAAGCTATTTCCTGAAGAGACGTGATTGGCCGGTAGTGTATCATGTGTGTATGATCTGCAATGTGATTGGCCAACGTATACACAACGTATACGGATGATGCAGATGACGTCATTTTGCCGCGAAATCCCGCCCCTGTCACGGCTAAGTAGAAAACATATAAAGAACAGGCTCCCCCAGAGTTAGTGTGGAAGAGTCCTTGAGCAAGACTCTAAACCCCTAGTTGCTCCCGGTGAGCAGGTTGGTGACTTGCATGGTTTCCTCCGCCATCGGTGTATGCGTGTGTGTGTGTGAATGGGTGAATGTAATGCACAATCTCTGTAAAGTACCTTGGATAAAAGCGCTATATAAATGCACCATTTACGATTTACTGTCAGGTAAAAATTAGCAGCTTGTGTATTGTATTGTATATTGGAGCTGGAAAACAGCCATTGTCTATTACCGTCCAAGGAAATCTCCATAAGTGCATATTTGGGCAAACCTTCAGCCCAATCTGACATTGACTTCCAGTATGAAATTAAAAGTTATAAAAAGTAAAACTAATATTCGCAATATGTGAAAAATATTGGAACATTGGGGATTTACTTCCTTGACCTACTGGCAGTGCATGCTGTGCACAATACTTTTGGTGTTGATTGGACTAGTAGTTTTGAGATTAGCTGCACACACGCACAAACACAAACGAACACAGATAGAAACGTTTTTTTTTCCCCTTTTTTTTTGTAACCACTTGAATCCTAGCGTTCATATACAGAGAACTTTAGCCAAAAATAGCAGATTTACAAGCTCACAACGCCTCGCAGCGCGAGGCGTTGTGAGCTTGTAGATTTGCTATTTTCGGCAAAGGTGGTGTTTGGTGTACTGTAGAGGGGGAAAAGTGCAGACTAAGTAACACAGTGAACGGTCAAGTTTATTAAGTATTGACGGTTCAGGTGGTTAAATATCTGAAAACACAAATTGACATGCATGAATCCAAAATACACTGATGATTGTGCTGTCAAACAATGAAATTATGAAAAGATTGTGGGGGTCCCTGCTTCATCTCTCTCTCAGCTAAGGGGTCCTTGGCCTGAACACGTTGAAGACCCCTGCTTTAAGCCCTGACAGCGTGGTAGACGTGCTGGCCAGGCCTGCTGTCACCTCTGACTGACAGAAGCAGGTGGTGACAACACAGAACGGTGCTAACACAGTCCAGATCCACTGCAGACTAAATGCTTATCAAGCGCTTACACAGAGGCCGTGTTCACAGGGCCTCAGCAAACCGTATGTGCTGATAGGCTAAAGAGGCAGCACTTGCTGCTGATGGGGCTCGTTCACAGGTTTTCGGGGGGTCGTGGCCCCCAGAGGGGACGCCTGTGGGCGTCAGGGGGGCCAGTGGAACGTTGCGCTAAGCCCCATCCCCAGTGTCATATAAATAGAGAGAGTTATGACACTTAAGTTGACTCCCATTGTAAGCATGGAAAGCGGACGTGACGTCACCATTTAGCCTACTGGAGTCTGGTGATATTCCTGCTGCTCTTCAGCCTCGTCCACCTCCATTGTAACCAAGGCATTTTCACTCGCTGGTAAGTAGACTAAATCACATCTTTTCCCCCTTTTAACGCATTCACGGGCCTCTCCAAGTTAATTTAAGTACATTTTAAAGTCATTAAAGTAAATAATTTAAAAGTCAAATTTCTTACAATAAAGGGCCTCTTCACCTCTGGGACAACCCTATCTTATTTTATTGTTGTTTGGGACACGATCAACACAAACTCAGGATTGTGTTGATCGTGTCTCAAGCAACAATAAAATAAGATCGGGTTGTCCCAGAGGTGAAGTGGCCCTTTAAACATTAACTAGAGCCGATTATGTGAAATAATAATGTTGCCTACCTTGGAGAGGCCCGTGAATGCCTTAAAAGGGTGAAAAAGACGTGATTTAGTCTACTTACCAGCGAGTGAAATACAATGGAGGTGAACAGAATGAAACCAGGCTCCAGCGACACGACTTCCGGTCTGCGGTGAGATCAAAGTGTGACGCTACTCTCCTCCCCTGTACTACTCTGCCCATCCCCTAATAGCGATTGTCCAATGCTAATTTAGCATTTGTTGCTATTTGCTACACTCTGAGACGCTCAATTAACGGTTGCTTTTGTTGGCATTTGTGAGTCTCATCTCTACCCCATGCCTGGTAATGAAGTGCTTCTGATTTTGAATACATAGTAATTAGAATGTGACTGACTGAAGGCCGTTTCCCCGCTTCACCACAATGGTTTGTCAGATGAGCTGCCTTACCAATCAAGTAGATTCCACCCCTCAGTTGTCAATGACAATCAAGCAAATGAATGCTTAGCATACACCTAGGGCTGTCACGATTTATGATTATGATTATGATTATTTTACATGACGATTAATTGTCACTCAAATAATTGTGATTAACGATTCAATTGTGTTTTTGTCGTTGACAATTACTTTTCTGTTTGGCTTGTAGGCTTTGAAGTTGCACATGGCAGATATGACACATAACCTAAATATACAACAAAATGAAGGACATATTTGACAACTTTACACTTTAAAAAGAACATTGATAGTGGAAATAGCCGATGTACAAGCTCGCAACGCGTCGCATTACGACGCGTTGTGAGCTTGTAGATCTGCTATTACCTAGCTTGTAGATCTGATATTACCACTATTTTTTAAATGTTTGAACATATATACATATTTTTCATCATGTAAACGATTATGATGATTATCACAAAATAATTGTGATTATGTCAAATAATTGCGATTAGACGATTATGTAATAATTGTGACAGCCCTACATACGCCCAATGTTGTCCTCCTGTGCAGGGTGTTGTATGAGTGGAAGGAGCGGCTGAAGGTGGGCTGTCATCTCATCCAGACCACGCCCTGCGGTCGTCCTGCCAACATCAGCAGCACCTCGTCCCAGCGCATCTACATCACCTACCGCCGGGCCCCAGAGGGCCAGACGTATGCCGCCCTGGCCGTCACGGACATCTGCATCATCATCCCTGGCAAGGGAGAGACGCCACCCCACACCTTCTGCAAGGTGGAGAAAAACCTCAACAGCAGCATGGTGAGGTTTGAATGATCATGTACACGCTCTGTCTACTGTACCATAGCAATACAATTTTGAAAAATGGGCGTCTCAGTTATTGAAAAGGTCTTAAAAGTCCTTAAATTGTCACTTCACTGTCCCCCTGGGGGTCCGGACCCACAGGTTGAGAACCACCGCAATATAGCAGCACACCTATTAGTGGTGGCTCCAAGGTTGAGAGAGAGAGAGGGAAGGGGGAGAGTAGAGTACATTGTGTAATCACACAGCCCAGAGCTCTTGCACTTTCTGCACTCTCCAGCTGAGTTGTTTTAAGATTTAGCTGCTGGGTAGGATGCCCCAAAAAGTATTTGTCTTTGTTTTTCCAAGTGTGTGGTTTTGTGATTTCAAAAGCTAATAAATCTGTCTTTTCAATGAGAGAAAACAAGTCACTTAACTTTTCCCCTTTTTGTCTCCACCAGCCGAAGGCATGGGGAGTATGTTTTCCCCTCCGTCCGTCCGTGTGTGTGTGCGTCCGTGCGTCCGTGTGTGTGTCCTCGCAGTTTGTTACCACCTAATCTCAGTCGCCGCTGGCCCAGTCGCTGCCAAAATGTGCACACACACTCCCTGGATGCCAATTCAGAACCTCCTACCCACATTTTTCAAATGGGCCTGTTCTAGCGCCACCATGAGGCAGATGTTCGCAAAACACATTTCTGTACACTACTCTTACAGATTTTGTCCAAAAATCCTACAAATCGGTAGGCAGTATCTCGACAGTCATGTGATCGACATGGATCTGTCCGATTTGGCATATTCCATCCTGATTGGCTAAGATTGGCTTCCAAAGTTTGTAGGATTGAGCCATTTTGAACAAAATGCCTCAAATCACAAACGCAAAGTGCAATTATCATGAAATCACACACACACATTCCCACTAGGCCGAGGAGGAAATGCCACTTAATTCTTTTTTAATCAGCCTGATGGTGGCGCTATAACAGGCCGATTTGTGGTTTTACCTATAACTCCACCGATCAGTGTCAAACTTTGTACACGCACTCCCTAGAAGCCAAGGAAAAACCTTTTCACTGCATTTTTCACATCAGGCTTTTATATTAGCGTCACCTTTGGGCCGACTTATGTAAAACACATTTTTGGATATTACTCCTTCAGATTTTCTCCAAAAATTACACAAATCAGTACACAGTAGGGCTGTCCCCGACTAAGGATTTGTATAGTCGACTATGATTTTAGTCATTGTGTTGATAGTCGAATGGTAGTCGAATGGGCCCGTTTTTTTTTTCTTTTTTTCTAGAGGGTAAAAAGAGCAGACCAAGTACAGAGTGAAAGGTCAAGTTTATTAAGTATTGACGGTTCAAGTGGTTAAATATCTGAAAACACAAATTGACTTGAATCCAAAATACACTGATAATCGTGCTGTCAAACAATGAAACTATATGGAATGTATATGAAAAGCTTGTGGGGGTCCTGCTTCATCTGCTCTCAACTAAGGGGTCCTTGGCCTGAAAACGTTGAAGACCCCTGCTCTATTCCATGTCTCTCTCTCTCTCTCTCAAACGCACACACACTCACTTACTTAGTTTAACTATACATACCTTGGCCAGCTGCACTAAACGTGTCCTTGCTGTGTCAGCCAGGTCTGGTTTTATCATTGGGTTGAGCATGTCGGTCCATTGAGGAGGTGTGTGTGTGTGTGTGTGTGTGTGTGTGTGTGTGTGTGTGTGTGTGTGTGTGGCTGTGTGTGTGGGGCTGTGTGTGGCTGCACGTGTGTATATAGTATATAGTCCTGTAAGCCTAGAGGGAGTGAGCCAGGAAATGGAGCTGGGTGGAGAGAGAGAAAGCAAGAGAGACTATCAGAGACTTGCAGACCTATGCACGCACGCGTACACACACAGTACACACACACACACAGTACACAATCATTCTTGTTTGGAAAGCTTGGCAGATGTTTTTGAATATTATCATTATAACTCAGAGGTGGGACTGTATTTCATTACTTCTGCAAAGGAGGTACTCATTCGTCTCTCTGTCTGTGTCTGTCTATCTGATATCTTGAGCAGTTACAGTATGAAGGTATTTGCAGAGCAGTTGGTTGAAAGGTTGGTCCTGGGCCAGCAAGGATGAACCTTTCATGCTGATTCACATTTAAAACATTCACACATGCACATTGCACAATGCACATAACCTCTGAACAGATTGACATAACGCCACAATACTAAAGGGTTTATCATGAGCCCAAGAAGAAGCAGTTAACTTGTCACATCCTCCAAAGAGGCCACTGAGTGTCAGTACTCCACGTGTCGGCTAATGCATCATGAGGTTATAATTGGCCAAAAGGGGACACAGCGTCAGAATAACTGCAACACCTTATAGACAAACTGACACCTTGGTGGAGGTCTGAGCGCTACTGAGCACACTTAAGGATGATTTATTGTAAAGATAAATTTAGCCTCCAGGCAAAGGGCATCTTGTTCTTACCACTGTTGTGTCATACAGTACAGAGCAGCGTGGGCCCCCCTATGATAATATCACACTGAACACTCAACACATTCATTAAGCTTCTGTGTCATACAGTAGATTGTAGACCACATGATAACATCATACTGAACAGTTATTAAACAATAGCTTCTATAACCATGGCGCTGTAGAGTTTCCCCCCAACCTTTAAAACATAAATAGTTGGCTTTTTCTAACACCATTTCATGTGTCTTTTTGCAGTGGGGATCCTCTGTGTACCTGTGTTATAAGAAGTCTGTGGCTAAGACCAACACGATAGCCTACAAAGCAGGTGAGTGAGTGGCTTCCAATGTTCTCCCTCTGAACAGCACAAAGATCCAAAATACTAATGCTGGGCTGGCAATAAAATAATATAAACCAAATAATAACCAGTTGCATTTTGTTGATAACACAGCGTACATAAGATTAAATTATATAAAACTATGGGGGTAATGTCAGCTGCTCGGGAGAGGATATGTATGAAGCAACAGAAAGGATTGGGCAATGCAGATCGTAAAAGAAATGAAAATGAAAAGGCATAATCTCAGCAGGTGTGTATCTGCCGCTACAGTGCACAATCAATTTTACCCCTTACAACTCTGCATGGTATGTAGAAGATTATGTACAGGGTGTCAGTGTAAAATATGTGCAGCATTAATCCTGAACATGTACTGAAGGTGTACAGTTTTACGGTACACAGTAAAACAAGTGTAAAAGTGGAGCCATAAATAAACACTCATTATTCATAGCTTTGAATGGCAAATGTAAATGGTTTGCATTGCTGTAGCAGCTTTCTCCAAAGCACTTCACAGATGTGCATTTGCACAGCGACCGTGGAGGCAGTCATGCACGTGCTTCCATCTCATCTGGAGCGGTTAGGGGTTTGGTGTCTTGCTCAATGACAGTAGAACGCTTTGCTGACTGGCGCAAGTAATTCCAGAAAGAGGCGGGAATTGAACTGGGAATCTTCCCAAATGGCCGCTCTACCTCCCGAGCCACAGCCACATCATGTGAGGGATGTGTACATACTTAAATAATTAGGCCAGTACAAGATGTCCTGTCTCCTAGTTCCCCATTATCACAGGTATTGACCAGAGTTTCCAAATTGTTGTAAAGTACTTTGCCTGCTGTTGGTCTTAATTGGAAGGCTGCCAAAGAGGGTAACAGCTCTGTTTATGTCAAGTGGAAGGTAATAAGTGCAGCCAGTGCTGCTATAGATAGAGAACGAAATGTGGTTGACATGCAACAATAAACAGCTTTTAACATTAAATCACATTTTAAAATAAGTCAGTGATTGCTGCCACTAAGTGCATGTTCACACATGTGAGTGCACTCTTAATATGCTTGTTAAAATGATCAATTACATTTTAATTTGCATCTTCATTAAATGTAGATATTCCAGGGGCGCTCGGGTGGTGCAGTGGTAAAATACCTGCCCACCCACGGTTTGAATCCACCACGATGCATCCAGCTTTGTCAAGTGAACAGACAATTGGCATGTGTTCGGGGGAGGGAAGCCACCCAGGGAGGGTGATTTTTGTCACTACTACACCACCTCCTACGGTCTGGGGTGGCACCTGTCAGCAGGGAGTGTTGGGTGGGAGAAGTAGGAGGGACACTCTACGTCTTCCCGGTGGGGGCTCCTCACTGGCAGTTGAGCCCGTAGGATACAACAGCAGTGGCAATACACAGAAATGTGTGGGAGGAATTAATTGGTATAATGATGACTAAATTAGGGAGAAAACGGGGTAATAAGCACTTTTTAAAATGGATTAATCCATAGCACCTAATCTCAGTCGCCGTTGGCCCGGTCGCTGCCAAAATGAGCACACACACTCCCTGGATGCCAATTCAGAACCTCTGCCCCACATTTTTTAAATGGCCCTGTTCTAGCACCACCATGAGGCCAATGCTTGCAAGACACATTTCTGTACACTACTCTTAGAGATTTTGTCCACAAATCCTACAAATCGGTCTACAGTCATGTGATCAACATGGATCTGTCAGATTTTCCATATTCCATCCTGATTGGCTACACTTGGCTCCCAAAGTTTGCAGGATTGCTCCATTTTGATCAAAATGCCTCAAATCATGAACACAGCGTGCAATCTTGGTGAAATTGGGCGTGCACGTTCCCACTAGGCCGAGGAAGAAATGCCACTTTAAATTTCTCAAATCAGCCTCATGGTGGCGCTATAACAGGGAATTTTTGTGTGTTTTTACTTTTAACTCCTCCGATAAGTGGAAAACTTTGTATTCGCACTCCCTAGAGGCTAAGGATAAACCTTTGCCCTACGTTTTTCACATTTGCCTTTTATAGCGCCACCAGGAGGACAACTTATGTAAAACACATTCTTTGCTATTACTCCATCAGATCTTCTCCAACAATCATGCAAATCAGTACACAGTATCTCTATAGTCATGTGATCAAGTCCGATCCGTCTGATATTTCATATTCCATCCTATTTGGCTAATATTGGCTTCCAAAGTTTGCAGGATCCCTCCCAAAATGCCTCAAATCAACAACGCAGCTTACGATTACCGTGAAATTTGCCACACATATTCCCACTATGTCAAGGAACAAATGCTACCCTTTTCATATTGGCCTGTTATAGTGCCACCAGCAGGTAGACTTTAGCAAAACACATTTCTTTGAACACAATGCCTCAAATCATGCATGCAGGATGCAGTGTCCGACTGCCATGAAAGGTCTAAGATTGGCGAAGAACACATGCCACCATTTTTACATTGGCCTATTATAGCACCACCAGGACGCCTGGCCTGTTGGAGACCTGTGCTCGGAAGAGCACTGCTTCTAGTTTTCCCTGTTACTAAAGGCAGAGGAATACAAAACATATAAAGTAAAATCCTTATACCGTGGTGAATTGTTTATTCTTTATCAACTGTTATTCAATTACAGTAGCTCCCAACAACTAATAATTACAGAGTCAACACACTGAATTGGTCTCTCTGCATTTCAAACAAAACACAGTAATCACAGGGGAGTGTTTGCACTCGGTGAACTTCAGCGAATGGAGTTGTAGAGTGGTAATAATAATCCTCTCTAACAGTCTATCAATAATCCTCTCCTCTTTCCCCCCATCTCTAGGTCTGTTCAGCAGATATCCAGAGGAGGACTATGAGTCATTCCCTCTGCCAGAGTCTGTTCCTCTGTTCTGCCTGCCTATGGGGGCCACCATCGAGTGCTGGCCCGCCCAGACCAAATACTCTCTCCCCGTCTTCTCCACATTCGTTCTGACCGGAGCTTCCGGGGAGAAGGTGAGATGCGGGGATACACGTGACGTGTTGCTGTTTGTTTATCTCTCTATCTCCCTTCCTAGCTCTCTATCTCTCTCTCTCTCTGAAGCTCTATTGCTCTATTATTACTTGCGCAAGCAGAGCGTGCAAAGTACTGCATTTCGGCTGCGTATGTTGATAGGTATGTATGTAGGTACTAGGTAGGTATGAAGATAGCTGCATGTGTTTGAGCCTGGCTGTTAATGATGCCAACGTCATCATTTACAGCCAATGAGGGACCAGCATTTCTGGTGATGCCAGTGGTGATGTCGTCAGCGCAGTTTGGTATATAAGAGCATTCCTGGTGATGTCATCATTAACAGCCAACGAGGCAAGCAGAGCACACCTCATGGCGTGCTCTGCTGGCATGCTCTGCTCGCATGTTTGTGTCTCTGTCTCTCTGTGTCAACCCCATTTTTACACAGGAGTGGGAAGAGTAAAAGTGTTACTTGATGTAAATATTGGCCAAGTAGAAATGCAATTACAATTAGGTTGAAAAATACCAAAACTAAAGGTACAAAAGTAGCTCTCTTGAATACTATCTATGGTTATTTAGTCAATCATTAGTGTTAATTAAAGTATGTGAGTAAAAATACACCCACAGTCCATTTGCCACTGGGCCACTAGTCCCTGCATTTTACACTCCTAACAATCCAGTGATGTTCTTCTTTTTTTAATACTATTTTTATTTGAGTTTTGGGCATTCCAAGGAATAATTTCACAGTTATAAACAACAGAATATAAAAAAGGCAGCGATATGGTACAATGAGTAATATAAGTAGTAATATTAAATAATAATATAAGTACAAATATAACATGAAAGAAAAACAGACACAAACAAACAGTGACAAACAACATAGCAAACGACAAAACAAAAAACAGAACAGTAAATAAGACACTCTTACTCTCAGTCCTCCAACACGGATCGTGCCCTTTCTGTTATTCCCTCTGTTTCTTTAATCGATAGTGGTCTTAGGCGTGTTATACACGCCACGGATGTATTTCACTTATAAAATGAAACAAAGGGATATGGAATAATAAAACAATTAAAAAAAATGGAAATACTCTAGTCCTTTTTGTCTTTCTCATTCTTCTCCATCCTTTCCACATAGATTTTGATTATTATTATTTTCAATGATTATTATGTTGGGGGGGTCAGCTTACTTTTATTAAAGTGGCTGATGAAAGGTTGCCAAATCTTATAGAATTTGTCTTCACTCCCTCTCAATTCGAACTTTATTTTTTCTAATTGCAGATAATGCATAACATCTTTCATAAGAGCAGTATGTGTCGGTACATACACTTGTTTCCAATTTAACAGTATCAGCCTGCGAGCCAATATAGTCACAAACGACACCATGTTATATTGTGCACTAGTCAGTTTAACATTGGGCCCTTCAACCCCCAAAATAGCCGTTAGTGGATCCGGGTCAAAAGGCTTCTCAAGTATGTCTGATAGTGATTTGAATATATTTTGCCAATATGGTCCAGTGATGTTCTTCAATGTGGTGAGCATCTTTTAATTGAGAGAAGAGGAGAGAAGAGGTTCAAAGCATAACCCAGTGGAATATCCTCCTGATTGTGTCATACAACAGCATACTGTAAATGTAGGCTACCCCACAGTGTTGTGGAAGATAATTTGAGAATGTAGTTAAACATTAATTAACACTGAAAATAGCTACACTGAAAATAGCTAAGCTGAAACCAATGAGAGAGAAGTAAGCTAACTACATTGAAGCTACTTCATGAACAAATATTTAATGAATGAATGAACGAACATTTAGCTACAAAAATGCATTTACGAAGCCAAATAATAAGCAAACATGGATATTGTGAAAAGGGCAATGTAAATATGTTGGCTTGTCGCTTTAAAAAGGCTGCTGGTATGCTGAAGTCTCTTGACACTGAAGCTTGTTCCCACTAGCACTGGGATGTAGCCCGTAGGCAATACAGTTTGCTACTACACAACTTATACAACAGCCAGCAGCATGAATTTAAGCACAAACCAGTTGAAATCAGGTTGGCTTGTTTTTCAGTCATCAATTAAAAGCCGGCAGCAATGACAACATGGTGAAAATGAGCTGCAATGACTCATTTCCATAAAGTTAATGTATATTATATATAACTCTATGGCCGTTACTCTTCCAGCATCTCTCTCTCTCTCTCTCTCTCTCTCTCTCTCTCTCTCTCTCTCTCTCTCTCTCTCTCTCTCTCTCTCTGTCTGTCTGATGCAGAAGCCTCATAACATTCACTTGACAAACACTAACAGTCTATCAGTGAACAGACAGTAACTGCCTGCTCAACAGCTGACAACAGACGGCTAGAATGGAACAGAAACCACAACAATGTAGGATGCCAGGATGTAAACTGGGTCAGGCATACATATTCATGTGCATTGTGCACACACTCGCATACACATACTGTACAATATGCATTATATTCATTTTAAACAACATATTATCGTTTTAACTATGGAAGAGTCCAGAAGAAATAGGCAGGTACGACTACTAGCACAGTTTTTAGGTTTTTTGTATGATTTATTTTTACAGCTTTGCCATGCTTTATTCAGATAGTTAAAGTGAGAGAGAGGACATGTAGACAAAGAGTAGCGGGGTGACATGCAGTAAATGGTCTGACTGGCCTTGCCTAGGAATCAGATTGTGTACTCGCTGTCTGGCATTAGAGCCCATGTAGTATTAATGCCGCACGCAGACATACAGACAGATAGATATACTGTATATTAAGATAGATGTGATGAAAAATTGGCTTTATGTATACAGACAGATACGTGTATGTACACAGACAGCCAGGTTCAAGTTCAATCTCGAACCCTGGAAATATCTTCCACCAATATTTTCAGAGATTTCATTTTTAACCAGGAGGGTTATTATTAAGCTACTCTTAACTGTTTGCTGAATCCCAGCTTTCACCATGAAACGCCTACCTTGGCTTTCTCAGAGCCTGTGATGATATCTGGGCATGCTGCAATAGCAAGAGAGCTTGAAATTGAAAAAAAATTTCAGGAAAAGTTGTACGTTGTCAAGCAGCAAATTTGATAACAGTTTCTTAATATATGTAAATGACTGGAGTGTTTTTATGATTTTAAATGTTAATTTATTACCAACTTATTATCTGGTGGGTAACAAATGTTTTACACACATGGTTTGAATGTTTAAGAATGGGACTAAATAGGTAACAGACGGAGGTATTCAGTGCTTCGGGAGATGTAGACACAACACAGACATGAACTTAAACCCACGCCATAGAATAAAGGAGGCATCGTCTGTCAAGATTAAAATGTTGTACCATCTTGATAAATGATTTGTTTTGTTATGTTTTGCATTAAATGACACTCACTGTACAATACATTACCTTAACCTAAGTTGAGCAGTCCTAAATTATGTAAAGTGAATGCACATCATCATACATTAATGGAGCCACTAGTATATACAGTACATATACCTTCCATATACTTAATGCACTCATCCCTCAATACATTTATTCAGGTGTTTGACTGTTAGCCGTGGCTTCCCTGGACCCTGTCTGATCTTCCCGATTCTCATTCCTATACTCGGCAGAGATCAGGGCTTGAAAAGTGGGCCATGGAGATAAGACCATGTTGATACATATTTGCGCTGATGATGTGGTGTAATGTCTTTGTGAATGAAAAGCAAACATCACCCAAAGCCCCCTGCTGTTTAGACAGCAGTCAGTGAGTGAACGTGTTGGGTTTTCACAAGCCAAATAAAAAAGACCAGCTGACGTCAGACCTGCCGATGCTTGCGTGTGGGAAGAATCCCTTCTTCAGTTTGAGTGTTCTGTATTGGGGATGGGACGATATGAAAATGTCATGTCACGGTTATTGTGACTTACGGAAATTGCGATTTACGATATTATCGCAATAATCAAAATATCCCCAACATAGATCTGCTATTTGCCAAAAAATAGATTTGGTAGAGTGAAAAAAAGACTGTATCAAGTATGTTATTTCCAGGTCCGTTGACCAATTATAGAGGGTTTAAGTGGTACAGGATATGCAGCTCGGCAAATAAAAGGTGAAGAGTGCATGACAGAGGACAATTTCACGATAAATGAAATCTCCACGATACGATTATTGTGAGTGTTTTTTATCATGATAAAAAACGATAATATCGATTATCGTCCCATCCCTATTCTGTGTGTCTGTGCGTGCGTGAATGAGAATGCATGAGATGAGCTGAGTGTGCGTGTGTGTGCTGTAGCAAGCAGGGGGACAGTTTGCTGCTGTGAGCAGTAAGTGAGCTCTGTTTGTTTGTTCCTGGTCAAGGTCAGACAAGGCCCCCTGGGGCCCCCTGGGGCCCGGGCCCCTCTACTGATAACACACGACTCACTCTTGAACTAAGATGTCAAAATAACATAATAATATCAAATAATATCAATATTTTGAAATTTTCATGAAAATGTGTTATTGCGACCGTAGGTCGCAGTTACTTGCACACTATCCAAACCTCCACCGGCTGTCCCTCCGTCACTCCCTCCGTCACTCCCTCCGTCACTCCCTCTGTCACACGTCACACGTCACACTTTTGCCCTGCTCATATCTCTGCAACCGTTGCCCCGATCCATGCCAGATTTTGCACACACACTCCTTGCCTGCCAAACTACAACCTCCAAGGACCCCCGGAGTTTCGGGGACCCCCAGGTCCCTGGGGGACCCCCAGGTGTAAAAAATTACCAAATGTGCAAAAATGACCAAATGACCACCCCAACGGGGCTGCTCACGGGCCATTCCCGGGGACCACCCACTCCTGGTGCTCCAGAACGGATGCAAAAGTGGTGGCGCCCCCAGTGGAGGACCCCCTGCCACTGCAGCTCACATAAAATGCCGTAACTCGGGCTAGGAGCGACCGGGAGAGCCGGGGCCGGTACCTATTCGTCCGCCTTGGCGGCGAGGAGACCCCACCCCTCATTTCTCACATGGCCCTCTAGCGCCACCATGAGGCCGATTCAGATTTTGCCCTAAAATCACGAAAATCACTACACAGTATGTCTACACTCATGTCAACAACATGGATCAGGAAGATTTTGGAAAAACACATTTTTGCTCTATTTATGGAGATAAGCGACCAACGGTCGCTTATCTCCCGATTAGGGAGTCTTACTGGTTGTTTCTGTAACATATTTAAAGGTTCTACACCATGCATTTAAATTACCATTCCTGAATACAGAGCCCTTGTCATTTCTGCCTGGCTTTCAGAGCATTTTCAGATGCACTTGTCCTGAGTGGGAGGGCTGCGCTATTGAGCCAGTTTTGGCCCCACACTCCTCCCCACCTCCTGCTCAGCAGGCCTGTCCACCCCTCCCCAACCCTCTCCCAGCTCCTCCTGCCTCCTTCTCAGGCCTGCCCACCCCTCCCCAACCCCCACTCAGCACAACAGTAGCAGTGGTGGGTCCCGATTGTGATGTCACAATCGGTGCTAAAATCAGACAGCCTGTTCTGAGACCTGCTTACATAAACATTGCTCATAAACTGAGAAAGACACAATGGTCAGAAATAGGACTTTGTGAGGATAGAACGTGCTGGTGGGACACCAAAAAAAAAAAAACATACAAATTTGAAAAATGTAAATTCATGGTGTAGTCCCTTTAAAAGATATTACTACCACAACCCCCCCCCCCCCCCCCCCCCCCGTCTCCCACCCCGGATCTTTAATGCCCCCCAAGTTGGGAAACACTTTGTTATGGAATAGTCCTGTGTTTCCAGGAAGAAGAGGAGATCTGGCTGTCCTACTGCTTACTGGCAGCTACCATAGCTAAACCCCTGTTTGTTTGACTATAGCTGGCTGGCAACTGTGTGTGTGCAGCGTTCATGACCGATCAAGGTCAAACAGAAACGAACAGAAATGTTTTATCATTCTCATGCTGTGCTCATTGTGGGTTCCGTCTGTTGAACAACTTCTTCACGCGTGGCTTATTTCAGTGGTTCTCAACCTGTGGGTCGGGACCCTCAGAGGGGTCCCTAAATGATTTTGGGGGCTCCCCAGATGATTAACTTAAGGTGTAATATTGTTTTCTCTCTCATAGCATAAAGTTTTAAGTGTATAGAGGGTATACAGTATGCACATTTCTAAAGTAAAGTGACAATTTAAGGACTTTTTAATACCTCTAAAATGACAAATTAAACATTGGCCAAATTGTCAAATAATAGAGACAGAAATTGTGAAAATAGCCGATCTACATGGTCACAACGCCTCGCAACGCGAAGCGTTGTGAGCATGTAGATCTGCTATTTTCACAATAGAACTGTGTTATACAAAATGTAATTCCTCAACTCTTAGTGCTCTTCAGGGTGGGGGCGTCCCCAGTTAAAATATGATTATTTTGGGGGTCGCGGCCTGAAAAGGTTAAGAACCACTTGCTTATTTCAGTGAATCAATAGTCTTGTCTATTCCATTTCATCTTGTCCCATTGGCTTTTTCAATTGTCAAGTCCAAACCGGCCGAATGTTCAGTTTTTCCGTGTGCCACGTGTCCTTTGTTGCAGGTGTACGGTGCTGCCATTCAGTTCTATGAGCCCTACCCTAAGGAGTGCCTCACTGACAAGCAGCGCTCTCAGCTGGGCCTGCTGGCTCCAGAGCCCCGGAAGCAGGCTTTGCACAACAACGCCACAGCTTCGGCTGCCACCAGCAGTGCCACCGCAGCATCCGACATGCGCACCGTCCACACCATTAAGTGCATCTGCCTGCTCTCTCACTGGCCCTTCTTTGACGCCTTCCGCAAGTTCCTCACATTCCTCTATCGCTACTCCATCTCTGGCCCACATGCCCTGCCCATTGAGAAGTGAGCATCTCTGTCTTTTATTTTGATTATTTTAATTTAATTTAAAGGCTTTGTTTTTTCCCCCCGTTGGACAGCGTAGGAAAGGATGGCAAGAAAGAGATGGAGGAGAGAGTACAGATTGCATGTACTGTAACATATATACGTAGGCTGTGAGTCGGATTGGTATCCGTGACGTCATGGAAACACTAGACTAGATGATAAAAACTGACAAGCTACCTACTCCGTAGCTTGTCGGTTTTTAGCAGACTAGAGCTGTGTCAGGTTGATTAGAGTTACATTAGACATCTCTTGCTAGCATTTACTTTGTTCCATGCTATGCACGCTTTACTGCCTCTCCTAACTTAGGCTACTGTGCATTGATAGATGATGCCGCCGCTCACAGCGCCCACCCACGGCTATTTTTTATCTTCATGTGCTCCTAATTCTGCTTACTTTCAGACACATCTCTCATTTTATGCACAAAGTTCCCTTCCCTTCATCACAGAGGCCCCGCATCCTGGTTCAGGTAAGTTTAGGTGGCTAATTATGCATTTCATTCTGACAAAAATTATAATTGCAACTTAGATTTTCTTTACACATTCTTCTGTATGTACTGTATGTCCTTGGTGCATTTATTTTATGTTCATCCTGTACAGTACATACAAACAACTTGCAACTAATTTTGCACATGCCACGTTAATAGTTCTGTGTTGCTGTTTGGTGCATTTTGCACTGACAAGATGAAATTATACTGAAGCAGAACATTGTATGCAATGTGTGCCTGTTGGAAATAAAGCGTCTACAGTATTTGTGCCCTCTGGGCACTGTAATTTCTCTGCATAAGGTGCAGGTTGGAATGATTGATTATAATGACACTGCATAATTAGCCAGTAGCTATGCCCCTCCCGAAAAAGCTTTTGTCCAATGCTAGCTTAGCAACCGGCAGCTTGCCAAGGCTGTTGCCAAGGCAATCATTGGCAAGCAGGAAGTTACTCTAAGCTAGCATTGGACGACAGCTTTTTGGGAGGGGCATAGCTACTGGCTAATTGGAGCTCTCATCAAAAAAGTTACGGGTTTATTGCAGTGGACAATTTTCTTTGCCCAGGGTTTTGAACCTGTCAACTTTTGAACTTTCCCAGCTCTCCCCTCACGACAGTTTAATGTTGAGCCAGCCAGTGTCTTCTCCTTTACCACTGAGGTAAGACTCCATTTCCCCATACACACACATACAGTATATGAGTTTTAGACACTCCTGTAATGAGAAAATATATTTTTGCCAAATGTATCCAAAATGAATTGGAGAAAGTTTCCTGTGTCCAAAATATTTATTTTCAAATAGCATTGATATTGTAACTTGTTAAACATGCATGTACTGTATGTCTTTAAAATATAGGTTACCTTTTCACTTCCTCAGCATTCTATAACGGCAACCAACATGTGAATTGTATGGAGTATGAGTTTTGTTTTGTTTGTGTGTTCTTTGTTGCAGTGGTGGTCGCTTCTCCACGCTGCTCCAGAACCTGGGTCCAGAGAACGCGGTCACCTTACTGGTGTTTGCTGTAACGGAGCACAAGATCCTGGTCCATTCCTTACGGCCGGCCGTGCTGACCAGTGTCACTGAGGCTCTGGTGTCTGTAAGTAACTCAAGCTGAGTGTTAGGGGCCGTGTTGTAAAAATGTTTTACTTAACTTGCTTGCTGCAAATTGACAGAATTTTACCTTTTAATGTGCACGATGTGCACTGGTCATGCACGGATAATGCACGGATGATGCACCACACGTGTGCACGCCATTCACAGCTTTCAAACAAAAAGATCCACTTGGAAATCCGTCCAGGCATTCAAAGGATAATGGCTATAGTGTTTTCTTCAAATGGCTGCCATGTTTGTTTACCAAGCCTCTATGAGGCTGCTTCAATATTTACAAGCCGTTCTGGAGGCTTGGTAGGAACACAGAGAAAGGTTTAAACACAATTTTCTCTGTCAAGAGTTGTTTCAGTACCGTAGAGATTATGATCATCAACAGCTAACTGAAATGCATATCAAAAGTATGATTAGTGTCCCTTTAACGTTAAGGAAGTATAACTGACAAATGCATGTTGATGAAAGGTAGGATACAGTAGGTAGCAGGTACCAGGTTCCAGTGTAGCCTGTTGGACAAATTATAATATATGTGTAAATATTACATTATAGGGATTTACAGGTTAATGATGGTGGGTATGCTGGCCTCACAGTTTAGAGCATGACAAGATATTGGCTAATTAATAGTGATTACATAATAATCAGTAAAAACAAACCTTGCACTACGGCAGTGGTTCTCAAAGTTGATTTCAGGGACTCTCTAGGTTCCTTTATGGGGGTCTAAATTGACCCTGACAATTCTGGAACTTTGACAGTGTACAAATAGAATCAAATGGACGGGTCCATTTGGTTCCATTTGTACACTGTCAAAGTTGAGGCTAGACCTTCAAATTTCTAAGTTTGAGAACCACTGCACTACAGACCTCTGTGTAACAGAGTTGTGATTCCAGTTCCTCTTCTCTCTCTCGTCTTCAGATGATCTTCCCCTTCCACTGGCCGTGCCCGTACATCCCCCTGTGCCCCCTGGCGCTGGCAGACGTGCTCAGCGCCCCCTGTCCTTTCATCGTGGGTTTGGACTCGCGCTATTTTGACCTCTACGACCCCCCACCAGATGTCAGCTGTGTGGACCTGGACACCAACACCATCTTCCAGTGAGCACCGCCACAGTTAATGAGATTAGTTAGGCCAGTTGTTAGTACTCGAAATGCTCATTCTCAAAAAATGACGATGCCATTTATGCAGAAGTTAATCTCTCCGCTCCACCCTGCATTATTGAGTTGTTATAATGGGTATTGGATAAAGTATAAATAAATCATACAGTGCTCTTCTGTTCACTGTGTGTGGCATTGGAAGTGTATTGCTTCCCAAAGAAAATCTCCCTCAACTCTATTTCCTCTGTGGATTTCCTTTCTCTCCCCTGTTATTGGGATGACATCATAAACTGCTAGCTCATTTAGAAGTTTAGACACCAAGACCAAGGCATTTTCTTAGAGATGGGGAAAGAAATGGTTCTTATTCTGGTCTCTGTTGATTATGAGCTTGAATCAGTAAATAGAATTGTGTATAAGTATGTGAGATATCTCGCTCATAATATCTAAGAACCAAGGTTACGCTTTTAACCCTGCAAGACCCCAATTAATTTCTACTTGCAAAAAACATGTTTCAACCTTTCAGATGGTGCTGTAGGAGTCCTAATCAGAGGAAAATGTTAAAAAAAAAGTTTGTGTAAGGTTTTATAGCCATAAATCATGCTCTAATTTAAATTATGGGGATATTTTCACAATAATAAACATATGTACATGTTCTAGACATTCTAATGATCACCAAAAAGATTATTACAGGCATTTTACTTATGTTTTTGTGAGGAATAGCTTCAGTGAAAAAGCGAGATGTTGTTTGTCCCGACACTGGACTTCAGAGATCTTGAAGTTGTGTGAATGTCAGCCTCTGTGGGGGGTATTTATATGCAAATATTGTGGCCAATGGTATTGTAATACTAAACAATAGGATCCAATGGTTATGTTAACTCATTGAGTGCCAATCCCGAACTAGTTCGGCTTTATTAGCGCATCGTAGAGTACCGATCCCGAACAAGTTCGGCTTTTAAAAAAAAAGATTTTTTTTTTTTTTTTGAAAATTTTTTTTTTGATTTTTTTTTTTTTTTTTTTTTTGGGACCCCATCAAATCTGGTGAACATGATTTCAATCGCGATTTTGCATGTTCCACCCCCATACAACCCCATCTAACATACAGGGCAGCCATTTTTGTTTACATTACATGTAAAACATAATGGCGATTATCTCAAGAATGCCTGAACGGATTTCCAATCGGATTTTTTTGTTTGAAAGCTGTGAACAAACTGCACAAATCCACTCCAATGCAATCCAGGATTGCATTGGATTTTTTAGAGCTCATTCTTCTCTGTTTTTTTCCCATGCATGAGGTGTGCAAGGTTTAATCATGGCTAAGTTGACGAAAATAAGGCTTCTAAAATGCTTGGTAGCCAATAGCTAACTTCAAGCTAACTTCATCCTCTTCCTGTACATGCACAAAGGAAAGTGTTCAGGCAAGTCATGGCTCCAGGGCTTGGGCATGCATTACCAGCATATCTCTATTATTCTCTGGTCACTGGGCGCCCTCTAGTGGTGATAGGCTGGCACTCAATGAGTTAAAGGCACCCATTTTCAATATTATGTTTTATATTATATTAATTGTCATTAATATAACTTAGAGGAGTTCCAGTTCTAGTGTTGCCTAGAACTGGAAGATTGATTTTGGGGTTTGTATTGTAAAGTACAACGGTGTGATGTTGTACTTTACAATACAAACCCCAAAATCAATCCTCCAGTTCTAGGCAACACAGAAGGGGGGGAACTTTTTTTCTATTTCCACACAACTCCTCTATGGTATATTAATGACATAGTTCAATATTGAAAATGGGTGGTCTTCCCCTTTAAGGTGAAAAAACAGGAAAACATTTTTTTTAATAAAATATAGATGTTGCCAAAACGCATTGCTGGGCCTTGCAGGGTTAAACTATAGTTATTTCAATAGTGTCAGGTGAATTAAACAGAGACAAGGCAGTTTTCTGCTGTGTTGGGTCGGGTCAGTAATGGTTCTTTGTGGCCTCATGGCCTGGCAGCCAGTCAGACAGTGTTGTTAGCTCTGAGGTGGTCCCAACTCCCCCCTGCCCCTATCATGTTGCTCTTGGCCTCTGGGCATGTTCCAGTGCTCACATTGCTTTTTATGTTGGTTTTATTTCTGTCCAGCAATGATGATAAGCGCACAGTGACCTGGAAGATTCTGCCAAAGAAAGCGTGCAAAAACCTCATGCATGTGCTGAGTAATCTCTACCAGCAGCTGGCTGATGGTAAGTAACTGGACTGCTCCAAGGTGTGGGGAGGTTGCTATAACTGTTGCTCACTGAAGCGGTCACAGTAAAATTCTGAGTAAATTCACTTCCATGTCTGGGGTCATTTTAACGTCTACTCTGACTTTTGTGAACAATGTGCAAAATTTCCAGCTGTTAATTTAGAAGAAAACTTGGTTTCACCCCTATTGACTTCCATCAGAAAACTTCTGTGGCCTACTGGAAAGAGTGCACAAGTAATGGATGAGGTAATGCAATGTGAGCTGACGAAAAGACATAATGATATTCCTAGTAATCAGTCCATATGGTCCTCTTGCTTTAGGACTCCGGCCAGATGCTCTTCTGGACCTGAGCATGAGCGACTCCTCAGAGCTGAGCTGCGGTAAGAGCCTCCACACGCTGGAGCTGGAGATCCAGGAAGCCTTCCTGCGCTTCATGGCGGCCATCTTGAAGGGCTACCGTTCCTACCTGCGACCCATCACCCAGGCGCCCTCCGAGAAAGCCACGGACGCCAGCTCGCTCTTTGACTTACAAGGTACACCAGGCTAAACGTCTTTGTGAATTCACCACCGAAATAAGTTTGGCGTTGGAGCCTCTCAAAGAAACATACTGTACAGCAGTGGTTCTCAACCTGTGGGTCGGGACCCCCAGAGGGGTCCCCAAATTATCTTGGGGAGTCCCCAGATGATTAAATTAATGTTTAACATTGTTTTCTCACTCAACAGTAAGCAAACCAACATAAAGTTTAAGTGTATAGAGGGTATATGCACATTACTAAAATGACAATTTAAGGACTTTTGAATACCTCTAAAATGACAAATTAAACATTGGCCAAATTGTTAAATATTAGAGGCTGAAATTGTGAAAATAGCTGATCTACATGCTCGCAACGCCTCGCGTTGCAAGGCGCTGTGAGCATGTAGATCGGCTATTTTCACAAAAGAGCTGTTTTATACAAAATGTAATGCCTCAACTCTTAGTGCTTGTCAGGTTAAAATATGATTATTTTGGGGGTCACAGCCTGAAAAGGTTGAGAACCACTGATGTACCACCATTGTTACTTCCTCCCGCTGTTTGGAGGAGATTAATCTGTTTTGTGTTAACTTGTTTTCTGGCTTTGTGCTGAGTCATGTTGTATACAGTAACATGATGTTGCAATGGGCGATCTGAGTTAATTGCTGTTTGCTTCCACCTAATTCTATTTAGGATCGCATATGGAACCAATGTCACTTTATTCTCTTGCCTCATAAAGGCCCAAGCATGGGTTCAGATGTTTTTCATTTTGGACTATGACTTGTACGCTATGACTACCATATACAAGAGTTCCTATGGTACTTCTTCTTGTGCAACATCCTAGTTTATACTGATAGTCGGAGGCCTTAGGGAGATGGAATGGTAATTTCGTGCTAATCAGTCTAAAAGCGCCACATTTTGCACAGATGTAGTCCAGGGCATGCTCTAATGATTTAGCCAGGGCGCCCGAGTTGGCGACCTTCGGGGTTGCCACAGTGGCCAAATCAAGTAGGGCTCCCATTGACTTTCTATACACTGTACTACAGGAGGACATTTTTTTTTAACAATATATTTATTGAGTTTTCTTTTCTTTTTTTAACAGAGAACATCAAACATATTTTTTTTACAAACATAAAACAAAAACAAAAACAATCCCGTAACAAAACCACAACACAATATAAAGGAAAACAACAACACAATTACAAAAAAAAAACAATAACAATTTACATATTTTCTTTTGACATACAGAGCACACATACCAACAACACCCAGATTCCCATGCCACAAGGCCGTATAATTGGCTGCAGAGGGAAAACGTCTATGTAGGGACATTTTTAGCCCAAGGAATGTTTTTTGTGCAAAACAAATGCTGGCAATGGATTCAGAATCATGACAAACCCCTAGTTAGACCCCTCACATACTACTTAAAGCTTTTCTGGGTATTTTCCTCCTGTGTAGAAAGTCTATTGGAGCTCAACTTGATTTGGCCACTGTGGCAACCCCGAAGGTCGCCGACTCGGGCGCCCTAGCTAAATCATTAGAGCATGCCCTGGGCTACATCTGTGCAAAATGTGGTGCTTTTAGACTGATTAGCACGAACAAACCCTAAGGCCCCCGACTATGACCCCAAAAAAGCACCTAACCTTACAAAATGTTTAACCAGAACCCACAAAGCATTCCAGCATTCTGTCCATCACTAGACTTGTTGGTCTGTGAGTACCTTCCCTCTGCCGTTCAGTCCAGCTGGCCAGCCGGGCTCGCAAACCCAGATGGTGTTTAATACATGAGTGACTCCACTCCAAGTAAACACACACGCAAACAGTTTGGGGAGGAATACCAGGATATGAGAGGGATCTGGGTTCAAGGCTGTTTCTGTCCTGGAAAGATTTGCTTGCTCGCTTAGTTCTGCAGCAGTTAAACACCTCTTAGGGTCGGCCTACGGAAGCTGGCTGATCGCAGCTGAAATGTGTTAGGTTGATGTCATCGCTGCTCCACGGGAGGAGAGCCGTAGCCAAAGTCATCATTTCCAATGTGACTGTTTTTACGATATATAGCCAGTGATGGGCAGTAGCGAGCTACAAGTAGCGACGCTACATAGCTTAACTACATTTGTCAGTAGTGTCACGGTAGTGCCGCTCCTTTTGAGCCCAATAGCTTTTACTGTAGCTTAGCTATTTTTAGACCCCAGTACTAATAAGAAAAAATCCCCGGAGAAAATCCATGGTGATTAGTTGGTTTTAATGACGACTGACTTGTCTTCTTGGGTAAGACTTTTCAGAGAGGTCGTATAGAAAAGATTGAGATACAGACAAGGCTCGAGTCACTAGAATGCAATGCAATGGAATAAATATCCATATTATGAGGAGCCCGTTCACAATAACATTAAGAGCCTTGTTAAGTAATGGAGCATATCTGACGTGGTTATAACACAGGGTACAAGACATAAAAGAAACACAAAAGGCAATAGAAATCAATAAGAAAATATCAAATAAATAGTACATAACTTAGCCCACAGGAAAAACACACAGGCATTTTAGCCAGTGTACCCTTAAGCCCGTATCAGAGAGTAAGGTGGAGACCTATCCACCGCAAATTTGAGGTGGAAAGCTTTCCACCTCAAGTCAGAAAATAAGTGCAGGCCATCATAGTCACGGCCCACGGTGAAGTCCTTTACCCCGTCTAGACCGGTTCAGGTCGACCAATCAGTGAACGGGGTGTAGAGCCTGCCTGTCTGATAGTAAAAACAGAGAGATGTGTCGGGACTCACGGTGGAAAGCTCTCCACCGCGAGGAATGATGTAACGTTGTAGTTTCATGACTCAAAAAGACTCGAAAAGACTACACCGCGGTGTAAAGCCTTCCACCGCGGACTATGATACGGGCTTTAGTCTGGATGTATAGCGTGAACTGCTCATAAGGGGGCTTGAAAGCGCCACAATGATGACGTTAGTAGATACTGTACATCCAGACGTTTCATGAATTTGAACATTAATAGTGCTTTAAAAGTCCTCACTCCAGCAGTGACAAACATCTCACTAGCACTGCCCCCTCTGGTTTTTTTAAGGAGTATTCTCATAGCATCAGTATATGCATCTTGCAAGCCTATGCATACTAGATTTCTTATAAGATGACCATAGGTGAGCAGTATAGAGCGGTGTGCAATATGTCTTAAACAATGACACTTTCACTTTAGTAGAACATTGACTGAACTTACGAGCAATAGTGTTTGCTTGAGCATACCATTTTCTACACTGTCTGAAGATGTCATCATCATCAGTCATTTGATCAGTAATTATTAATATCCCCTGGCCCTGACTAATAACATTGCAAAATGCAAAGGTTGCATTTAGCCACATCTGCCATTTCTAGGCTGTTCAGAGTCAGACACATAACTCTTTTGGAACACTGTGTGCTGAATTTTTAAATGGCCGGCTATTAGAAACTAGAGTGGACACTGATGCACTGAAAGCTCATTTCCAAACGCACGCAATGTGGCAGTTACACAACGTTTCCCCAGCAGGAGCTGCCAGTGAGTTTATAACGCCACTGGTGGCATGTCAGGTGGCCTCACTGTTCAGCTGTTAAAGGTCAAATCATTGCACAGGTGGTAATAGTTGTAGCATGTGTGTGTGTGTGCATGTGTGGTCTAGGTTCGTGTGTGCTTGTTGTGTGTTAGGTTTGGTGTTTCCGTCAGTTCTAGCGAAGCACTACTCGGCAGCAGTGGTGGAAAAAGCACTCAAATGTCTTAAGTAAAAGTTCAATACTGTAATATAGAAATACGCTGTTACAAGTAAAAAGTCCAGAATTCAAAATGTACTTGAGTAAAAGTATGAAAGTATTGGCATCAAAGTTTACTTAACGTACCAAAAGTAAAAGTACAAAATGTTTGAAAATAGCAGATCTACAAGCTCAACAACGCGTCGCAATGCGACGCGTTGTGAGCTTGTAGATCAGCTATTTTCAAATGGCCGGGGTATACAATAGGCTATTATAATTATTTACTGTATATCTGCAAAGTAACTAGTAACTAATGTTTTCAAATTAATGTAGTAAAAAGTACAATATTTGGATACGAGATGTAGTGGACTAGAAGTAAAAGTACAAATGCCTCAAATTGTACTTAAGTAAATGTACTTAGTTACTTTACACCACTGCTCGGCAGGGACACAACTTGGCGCTTGGCTTACATTGCCTGCACAGCGAGCCAATAGCCATTCATCCTGGCTGTCTTTGGCCCATTACTCACTGCTGCTGCTTTCAATGCGCGTCAGGGAAGCCATTCACCATCTTGTTGTAACGCCGTAATCAACCATTATGCTAATAACACCTAGTTGGCTGAGTTTTCCAGAACAAGACAAATGTAACATTTCACACGGGGTCGTTGGTTGGCTAAAGGATTTTTGTTTTACAATGATTATATTAGACATTTCAGGAAGGTTCCCCTTAGGGCTTATGTAAAAGAGGAACTTGTTGTATTAGAGGATTTGTTTAAGTTTGGGATTTTGAGTGAACACACTTGGTACTATTATTTAACAACACCCAGCATGCTCGTCTGTGCTGCTGTCCCAAGTGACTAGAATGTGTCTTTGCTCTTTGTTGGGCTTAAAGGAGTAGCTCACCCCCAAAATGTTTTATTTTTCTCTATTGATTAGTCACACCATGGAGACTTGAGTTAAATAATATTTTTTTGTATTTGTCGCATTCCTAAGACAAAAAATGTATTATAGTAAATGTATGGAATGGATGGGGACCCAATGCATTTGGGTCAGAATCAATGGGGGTAAATTTAGGGTCAATTAAATTTACCCCCATTGATTCTCACACAAATGCATTTGGGTCCCCATCCAGAATCAATGGGGGTAAATTTACTATAATCTTTGTTTTTGTCTTAGTGCGACAAATACAAATAAAAATGTATTGAACTCAAGTCTCCATGGTGTGACTAATCAATAGAAAAAAAGTCATTTTGGGGGTGAACTACTCCTTTAACAATCCTTTTTTTAACGATCTATGTATGTATATATTCCGGTCAAAGTGAACTGTGTTTAAATAGCATATTTCATATTGGAAAAGTCAATTGCGTACAAGAAAGTTCATAGAAAATCCAAATATTATTTTGTAATGGCATAGAAATTTCCATGCAATTCCAAAATAATATATACCTTTTGGTTTTGATTGATTGATCGATTGAATACTTTATTAGAAGTTTGCATAGGAAAAGGTACAGGACAGTACAGTTCACTGATACAAGGTCAACTAAAAGGATAAAGACCACAAGAAAGCTTTTAGGCTTGTTTAAATGGGGGTCCCTTAAATTGGGGTTTTGTGCTGTATGCATAATATGGGTGAGGTTGGGGTTGATCCCAATAGAACACAAAACTCTTCTGGTAAGGGGAGAAGGGTGGAGAAGGGTTTGGGGGGAATGAGGTGTGCAACCCATTTTCTTGACTCTATCCCCCCATTACCACTAGGATTCCTGAAGAGTCGCGACCGCTCCCACCAGAAGTTCTACTCCATGATGACCAAAACCCAGATGTTCATCCGATTCATCGAGGAATGCTCCTTCGTCAGTGACAAAGACGCCAGCCTGGCCTTCTTTGATGACTGTGTGGATAAAGTGAGTTGGGTTTGAATGTTCTTCTCTCTAGTGCGAACCCTCTACTGCAGGGGTCTTCAACAGGGGGTCCGGGACCCCCAGGGGGTCCTCAGAGTTACTACAGGGGGTCCTCCAAATCTTTGTGTGATAGAAACTTGTTTTTCCCCACCTTTGTTATATTAACCTCTTGAACCCTATCGTCCATATTCTGAGAACTTTAGCCAAAAAATTGCAGATCTACAAGCTCACAACGCCTCGCAGCACGAGGCGTTGTGAGCTTGTAGATCGGCTATTTTTGGCAAAGAGCTTTGGTGTAGGGTGAAAAATAGCAGACTTGAAAGGTCAAGTTTATTATTTTAAAGTTATACCATGTAACTTTTTTTATAAAACAAATCTTAAAATTGTCCTAACTGTTAAATCGCTAAAGTTTTAGAACACCCACTCTGTTATTTTCAGCTTCTAAAGCCTTCTCTTTATATGTTTTTTATGAGTTGTGAGGGGGGGAGAATTTCCCGGCAAAATGATGTCATCTCCCACATGATACACTACCAGCCAATCACAGTGCCGATCATACACCACCGGCCAATCACAGCGAGTCTTGCTGTCTCTAAAGGAAGTAGCTTCCCTCAGCAACTGTGTTTACATTGGTGAAGGAATATTGCTTGCTACTCCCTCAATCCTGGTCTAAAAATGATGGGAGACGGCTCTACGGAATCGTATCGGCGAGGCGGAGGTGCTCGCGACGGCCGCGGTGGTCCGCGGACCCCCGTTCCGGTGGTCCGCGGCGACTCCGGCCGAAAAAAGCAATACCACTACTGACCACTAGTTGAGCAGCTTCCACAGTACAGCTTTAAGTATTGACCGTTCAAGTGGTTAAATATCTGAAACACACATTAACATGAATCCAAAATACACTGTTGATCGTGCTGTCAAACGATGAAACTATATGGGATCTATAAGGTTGTGGGGGTCCCTGCTTCATCTCTCTCTCTGCTAAGGGGTCCCTGGCCTGAAAACGTTGAAGACCCCTGCTCTACTCAATGTCTTCCTTGTTTCCCTCCTGCTTGTTTCTCGTTAAAAAACAACCGTGTCTCTCTCTCTCTCCTGCCCTGTCCCCTTTTTTCTTCTGTTTCTCTTTCTCTTCTTCCGCCTGCCTCTAATTGTGAGCAGCTCTACAGCTCAGAGCGCAGTGCAGACAAAGGAGGCAAGGTAAGTTAGTGGACTCCAATGTGGTCTCTTTTGGTGCATTTCTATTCTCTCCACCCATGCATTCAGTGTACATATAGATGTGGCTTAGGCTATTTACAAATAGATGTGGCGCCCGCTGGCCAAGTGGTCCATGCGCATACCACATAAGGCCTGTCCTCCATACCCTCTTGGAAACCAAACTTTTATTTTGAAAATTACCCATAGAATTATCCATATCAAGTTGGGCTCCCATCGACTTTCTATAAAGGAGGAAAATACCCTGAAAAAAAATCTGCTTTAAGTAGGATGTGAGGGGTCTAACTAGGGGTTTGTCTTGATTCTGAATCCATTGCAAGCATTTGTTTTGCACAAAGAACTTTCCTTGGGCTATAAATGTCCCCCAAAAACACCCACAAAACTGTGAAAAGTGACTCATCACTAAACCATCGTTTTGTGGGGCCATTTCTAGCCCAAGGAAAGTCTTTTGTGCCAAACAAATGCTTGCAATGGATTCAGAATCATGACAAACCCCTACTGTAGTTAGACCCCTCACATCCTACTTAAAGCAGATTTTCTTTCTGGGTATTTTCCTCCTTTATAGAAAGTCGATGGGAGCCCAACTTGATATGGATAATTCTATGGGTAATTTTCAAAATAAAGTTTGGTTCCCAAGGCTAAAATCCATCGTTAGGTCCTAAAGAAGCCTTAAAAAAGGTTTGGCGCTTTTATCCGCTTTGTTTTTCGATAATTTTTTTAAGCCAACCCACTATTTAGGCTTGGATGCCTGACAGCGTGTCACAGGGTTCGAATCCCGTTCCCGACGACCTTTGCTGCGTGTCACTCGCCATCTCTCTCCCCAATTCCTGTCAGTCTCCTGTCCTATCAATAAAGGCATGAAAGGGGGCGCCCGCTGGCCTACTGGTCCAGGTGCATACCACGTAGGTATTGCCACATAGGCATGGATGTCTGGCGGTGGCGCCAGACATCCATATAAAAAAATTAACATTGTGCAGAAAACCGATAAAATAATACGAAACTCAGTTGATCCTGTGGGACAAATTTGTCTGATTATAAATTGCTCATGACAGAAACAAACTAACTTTTGGGCCTGCCATACAATGTCTCACAATGTCTGGAAAAAGGCCACGTATCGCACTGTGCACCAGACCCTGCGGGGCTTCCAGCCTTATGCTAGGTTTGGATGATAGGAGCTCAGCTGTCCCACCCTGCTATCAATCCATGAGTTCCACACGAAGCACGCAGTTGGAATCATTAGCAGCCGTTGGTTTTGATTATCACCTTTTACCAACATCAACCCATCTCTTTAATTTACTGTAACAGCTGTTTGACAGGAATCTCAATGCCTCCCGAATTGATTGAGATGTACAGTAAGTCCTGGGTTGGTTCCAGTTTAACCCATTAAGACTTGGAACACATTATTTTTATGCTTTAACTATTAAAAAATCACACCCGTGTGTGTGTGTGTGTGTGTGTGTGTGTGTGTGTGTGTGTGTGTGTGTGTGTGTGTGTGTGTGTGTGTGTGTGTGTGTGTGTGTGTGTGTGTGTGTGTGTGTGTGTGTGTGTGTGTGTGTGTGTGTGTGTGTGTGTGTGGATCATGTGTACCGATTTTTGTGACATTTGAAGAAAATATGTAGGAAAAGGAGCAAAAAGTGTGTTTTGGAGAAAATTCAAGATGGCGGAAAATCTATCCTGGCGCAAATGGGTGTGGCCTATATGGGGAGATGCGTCTTGACCCAAGGAATCCAGGGAAAAAAGAATTTTAATTTTCCGATCCACGGTTCAAGAGTTACGGGGCAAAACGTAAAGTGGGCCGTTATAGCGCCACCATGAGGCCGAGTGATGTAATTATTTTTCGATTCATTCTTAAAATCATTATGAATCTCCTCTCCGAGGTTTGAAACTGTAGCTCCTATGGTTTACGAGAGAAAAATACTTGAAAGTGATTTCTTGCATTGTCCCATTATAAGTCAATGGGGACAATTAAGCGTCGTTTTTTGCCGATTACGTCGGCATGGTAAGGCGGATCGGAACGAAAGGTAATAGAACACCATTCCCGGCCGAGCCGCACATTTTGATGTATATATTGCGCGAGTGGCGTAAATGGTGCGGCACTAGTTACGCGCCGAAGTCAGGCTACATACAGACACACAGACAGACACACACACACAGACCCACACAGCCACGTATAGGGAGCCTGTGTTTCACACAGCTCCAAAAATAGCAGATCTACAAGCTTGTAGATCTGCTATTTTTGAAAAATCTTGAAAATCTGTGCAAGTCTTTGAATATTTTGACGTAGATGTCTTCTAAATCCTTCTAAGGTTTCTATGTCAGTGGTTCTCAAACCTTTTCATGTCAAGGACCCCCATCTCAAAATATGTTGTTCCAAGGAGTCAAGGACCCCCAGTAGCAAATATTTGAGTTACAAAGGTTTGCTTTGAAAATTATATATATTCAAAGATTTGCACACATTTTCACAATGAAAAACAAATCTAGCAGATCTACAAGCTCATAGCGCGGCACTCGGTGCTCAGTGCATTGACTCATATCTCTTGCTTCTGGTGTTTGCAGGAGATGTTTATAACACATTATGAATCAGACCCAGATGTCTGCCTGGTGTCTGTCTGTGTATCTTGGCTGTTGTTGACACATAGTGGAATAATTTAGATAAGATCAAATGTGCTGATGGAGGGAGCGGCTGGCATGGTCTCTTGCCATATCCATTATTAGATTAGTTGTTGCATAACATTAACAGAGGGATGCTCTCTGTTATTAAAGCCATCGATAAATAAACTTTCCACTAAATCTTCTTATTCAACCAGAACTAGCCCCTGGTAGTGTCGTTCAAATACATTGTATTAATGTTATAATTCCAGCAAAAACAAAACAAAAAGGAGGAACATTGTTTGCCCACCTCTTTCTGATTTAAGGAGCATTGTGAGCTGCCATGGTTATGTTTGCCCTTTGCCCTCTAGTACACAGCAGTGGGGGTCGGATGAACTGCCGAGAACAGCAGACCTCCAAGTCCAAGCTCACATCGCTTCCTATTTTCGAAAAAGCTTTATGGAAACGCAACTAAGCACTCACTCACTCCATGCACACACGCATAGAAACCCACACACATGCCTGAACACGCACACATACTGACCTATCGGAGACAGCTCTTCTCTTTCTCTTAATCCCTCTTCCTCTCTCTCACACAGTCGTGCTAACATTACAGTATTTACATGCATCCACAAACTCTCTTTTGTACACAAGTTTATTTGTGTTGCACATTTCAACAACACATTAAAGCAGTGTGCAAAGACCTTTAGACTGTGTTCTTCAGTCATTAGTTAGAGTAAAACAGCCAAATCAGCTATTCAACATACTCTTTCGCTCACTTTCTCTTCTCACTCTTTCTCTCTCTATCTCTCTCTCTCTCTCTCTTTCACACTCACTCGCACACACACACACATGCACACACAAACACTGGCCTACATTCCCTTGGAGAGGGAGAGCATATCGGAAGCAGCTGAACTGAACATTCTTTAAAACAGACAAAAGAAGTAAGGCAACAAGTTCCTGACTCAACAGCTGTGTGTAGTTGTGTTTGGTCTTTGATGTGTGTGTGTGTGCGTGCGTGTGTGAGAGAAAGCTGGCAGAGGAAACACTCCTGAGACCCGTGTCGTCACAGCTGTCCGTTCAGGCTCTTACACATCCAGTAACTCCTACATATAAATTTGACGTTTCCAGAAACGCCTCAAAGTGCATATATATTATATCCACTTTGAAGCATTACTGGAAATGTTGAATCATTGAATTGTCTAACTCTAAGCAATTCAACTCTTGCATGTAGTTTGTAGAATTAGTACATGTTATGTTCTGTGATTAACACATTTTTCCCATTTATAGACCGATTTCTCAGAGCGGCAGCCTTAACTGCGGTGTCAAGCCGCACCGCTTCGCACAGTGACACCTCGGCTACACGGCAGCGCTCTGGAAAAAGGTCTATAGACAGCACATTTGTCATGAAATGCCGTAAAAAAGAAAAGCTAAATTGTACTTGAAATAGTAGATAATGATGAAGCTACCGTACTTAAACCTCAGGGAACCCTCTTGAATCAGCAAAAGAGCAGAACTGTTTGCGTCGGCATCTTGTGTAGTGTTGTTGTCTCGTTGGAGATGTTTATCATAGCAGATGTGTGTACGGTAGGCAGGGCTGTCACCTGTCACACCACATTCTGGGCTGCGGGCCCCCCATGAATGTTCTTCATAGGGGGAGGGGATTTAACCCATTTAGACTGGGAACGCATTATTACGCATTATTTTGTGCTTTAACTATTGAAAAATTGCAGATCTACAAACTCGCAGCGCGGCACTCGGTGCTTGTACATCTTCTATTTTTGAAAAAAAAATTGAATATTTCAATTATCCTTCTAGCTTTTTGAAAAACCTGTGTTTCTATGTCAGTTGTGCTCAAACCTTTTCATGTGAAGGACCCCCATCTCAAAATATTTAGTTCCAAGGACCCCCCCCCCCCCCCAGAAACAAAATTTTATTTACAAATGTTTGCTTAAAAAATACATATATTCAAAGATGTGCACACATTTTCACACGACTTTTCAAAAATAGCAGATCTGCAAGCTCACTCGGTGCCGCGCTGTGAGCTTGTATATCTGCTATTTTTCCAACAGCTAAAGTATAAAATAATTGAGGCCCCTCCACCTTGGGCCCTAGTAAGTCAGTCCCACCTTTCTCCCCCTTGTGACGCCCCTGACTGCAGGGAAATATATTTTTTCTACACATGGACTACACATTAACCCACGATCCCATGCAGTAGTCCTGGATAGGAGGTCCAAACGTACAAATAGTGCTGACACTGATCAATATGTTGTCCATCTGTTCACTCTGGGTGTTTTTGAACAGTGCTGCATTCAGTACTCACTTTCACCTCGATTAAAAATAGTATTTCTACTCGACCATTTATGTTTGTATGTGCAAGGAATCTGTCCCATTTGGTTGACTCTAGTCTACACACAGAGATGAAGAAATGCAAATGTAATGTAGTACTACTGTATATTTATAATAAAAAAACTATACTTTATAATGACCTTTATCTTATAATAACATTTGTAATAGATATTTGAGCCAAGAAAGAGGGTGTAGAGGCAGGGAAATGACCTTCATACTGTGAGTGGTAAGCATGCTAACTAGTTGCCCTTTTGCACTTTTTGTTTTTCTTTTTTAGATGTACTGTAGCATGCTCAAATATTGTCTCTTTCTCCTGTATGTTGCAAGGCCATGGCCTTCTGTTAATCTGAGCAAGCGAGCAGGTCCAATGGTTATTTTATTGCTCATAACCTCAGTTAAAAAATATATTTTTTTATTTTTTTAAGCAAATTATTTTGTGTCAAGCACCAGCACGGCACGTCTGGAAGCGCTTTCCTCAGAGTGAAACACAAAGCTACAGCTGAGCATTCACAAGTCGTAGCAAAGCACAATTAAATCTTTTTTATTTTTGCTTCATATTGCTGGTTCTTTGCGGCCTGCAGAGAGTCTTCAACATGGGAAAATATTGACGAGAACAAGAGAGAGAGAGAGAGAGAGAGAGAGAGAGAGAGAGAGAGAGAGAGAGAGAGAGAGAGTGATTACAGATGGTAGTGTAATCCTACTTCCAGCATGACAAAGTCAAGGAGCATTAGTACTCTGTGGCATGGTACAATTCACACATACAACATAATAATAGTAATGATGAGATGAATATCTCCTCCACCTTCATTACCCTTTTATTTTTACAGTTAAATAGTTGGAACCAGAGTACATGAGGTTGTATCGACTTCATGTGGTTTAGCAGGTCAGCCTTTTTTCAATACTTTATACACAGAAAAAAGGAACAGTGCGTGTGTGCCTGGGTGTCTGTTTTCACACACATACTGTAATACACCCTCCAGCATTTTTGGAGACTTAAGGGAAAAGTGCACAGAGTGCGAGAACAGAGTCTCCTCGGCATACGTAAACACACTGCTTTAATTTTAAGGCTACAGTCCACAAGTTTTACGTCCATTGCCCTCCTCTGCCGTTGAAGAGCGGTAATGGCAATGGCAAAGTCCGAACTATAAATTAGATGGCAGAGCATCTAGTGTCCAACCTGGTTCAAATAACTTTTGGATTGTTTTGGATTGTATTTTTAAAAGGTTTTGATGTACAGTATTTCTGTGGGAAGCTGCACCAGCAGTGTCAGCCCTCAGTCTGTGTTGTTTTATGTTGTGTTTTTACAAGATACGAGGCATTAAAAAACACTATCTCGTTCATTCTTCTTCTTCTTAACTGGTTAATTTATGTTGAGTAATTCAGATCTAAATCTAAAAAGTGTAGTAACTTGTAACTGAAGTTTTCAAATACTTGTAGTGGAGTAAGTGGGGTAAATATTTGCCTCTGAGATGTAATGAAGTAGAATTAAAGGTATTTAAAACTAACTCCAAAATGTTCATTTTCGGGAAAAAGGAGGTTTTGACCGAAGGGCTTTTTACTACTTTTCATTGGTTCAATATTATTTTAACCAACACACAGACGTAAAGGGTGTTCAAAAGCACATATTTATGAAAAAAAGAGAGGGCCAATCGGGTGGAGTTAGCTGGTTTGGCAGAAAGTGTGGAGTTAGGAGGTTTTGTCCCAAGCACCTTTTACTACTTTTCATTGGTTCAATATTATTTTAACCAACACTCAGATGTAAAGGGTGTTCAATAGCCCTGATTTATGCCCACAAATCTAAAACCTCGAAAATGGAGTTAAGAGGTTTTGGCCAGACTGTGACGAAATGTACTTACTTACTCTACACCACTGGCAATGGCACTGCAAAAATATCCACTTGTCTGCGTGTGTGTGTGCTCCTCCCGCCATGCAGGTGGACAGCGATAGGCCAGAGGAGACCAGGCTGATAGAGTTTGACGAATCACAGCGCAGCGAGCACACAGTGTTCATCACACCCCCAGAGCTGCCACCTCTCCCTGGAGGGGAGGAGCATCCTCTCTGCTACAGGTAAACACGCTACGTCACTACCACAAATAAATGTATGCAAATCCATCATGGTAACTGTTAACTCTAGTCTAGCACCTCAGCCTATGTTTAGTAGCTGCTAGACTAATAAAGCTATCATCTAACTATTCATTTACCGAATGTCTGTCTGTCCGTCTGTCTGCATGCTGACATCACTGATACTAGTGTTGCCACTATGGTAACAGCTGCATGCCGAAACAATGCCCAAATTTGGAGATGACTGACTTACATCACTGACTGACATCAAGTCAGCCCACATTTGGAGATGACTGACATTGCTGTTACTTAACAGTGCCCAAATCTGGAGATGAATTCATGACTGACATCACTGATACTAAACAGTTCCCAAATCTGAAACCGCATGCTGAAGCAGTGACCAAATTTGGAGATGACTGGCATCACTGACACGTCTTAAATCCTGCTATCTTACGAGACAATACTTTCACCTCAGTACACGACACAACCACGGGCAAGTACTAGTTATTATACATGCGCCAATTACACAACAGAATGCAGCTTCTCCCCTTTATTCTCATAATATAGCTGTTTAAATGGTGCAGGGATAATAGAACATAGATGGAACATCAAAGTGCAGAGAGTAAATTTGCAATGGACGTAATTTCAACTAGACCAATTGTATTGGTTGGATGATAAGTGGCATTCAATGTGACACACGTACCCTGGCAAAAATGAGCACAAGATTGAAGAGAGAGTAAATTGAACTGAGCGTGCCCAAAAAGCTAATTTCTCTGGAGGAGGCTGATTGAAGTGCAGCCGGCATGCCAGATCACATACTGGGAATATAATAAAAATTTACTGCCAAGCAGTGTTGATTTCGTCGACTAAAACTATGATGAAAAATGTTTGTCGACTGCGTTTTTTTCACTGACAAAAACAAAATAAAAACTAAGCTGTGATGACTAAAACTAAGACTAAATATATTGACCATTTCGTCAACAAAATAAAAACTACTCTAAACTCTAGACTAAAACGTTAGGGAAGGACTAGTGGAGAAGAGAGTCATTTTATGTTTGATAGCTCTCAGGTGTTGCGTGCTGAAAATAGCAGATCTACAAGTTCACACTGCGACGCGTTGTGAGCTTGTAGATCTGCTATTTTCAGCACACAACCAAGTATAAAATAAGTCATTACGATGCCAACAAGGCCTGCCAAAATACATAATCAACTGTAGATTTAGTCGCCTAAAAACGAATGATATTTAGTCGACTAAAATTAGACTAAAACTAAAACTTTTCAGGTGACTAAATTATGACTTAAATAAATGTCATTTTATTCAAAAGACTATGACTAAAACTAAATAAAAATTTGCTGTCAAAACAACATTGCTGCCAAGGGTTGCAGGCTAGAAGTTTAGAGTGGAAATGACAAAGTGATCGTGTGGACACATTGGTTCTCTCATCTTTCTTTACCTTTTGAACATAATTCATAAACCCTCCAGCTTCCAGGCCAGCTCTCAATATGAATACAATACATGAATACAAGTACAGAATGGCAGCCTGTGGCTTGTCAGACAAAAGACAAAACCTTATTAAACGTGACATTTCAATATGTATGGACCATATTATATTTGAAATGTCTAAATACTATGTATACATTACACAGATTATGTTTACAGTACATGTTTTCATTCGGTATGTTCTGAAATCTGACTTCTGAATAAACCACACAACAGAGAAATGTACAGTAAAGTGGTGATTTGGGGAAATACTGTACATTTTTCCCTGACACAGTTGACACTGAAAGTCTTTTTGATGCCTTGACTTTACATTTATCATATCATTCAACACTAAATATACTCATCAGACCCTCAGAACAGCATTCTTCTGAGCTTGGTACAGAGGCATGTATTTTCCCTCGAAGGACAGCCAGGCGAGGGAAGTGCAAAAGCTTAGCGCTTTAAGAGCACATAAAGTCATTGCCCGCCACACTACTGGTGCCTTCAAACTGTTAAAATGACTTGGCCCGGTCCATTCTCTCATCCTTGAGCTGCCACTAGAGCAGGGGTCTTCAACGTTTTCAGGCCAAGGACCCCTTAGTCGAGAGAGGGTGATGAAGCAGGGACCCCCACAACCCATATATACCATGTAGTTTCATCGTTTGAAGGCACATTCATCAGTGTATTTTGGATTCATGTCAATTTGTGTTTTCAGATATTTAACCATAACCACTTGAACCGTCAATAGTTAATAAACTTGACCTTTCACTCTGTACTTAGTCAGCTCTTTTTCTCCTCTACACCAAACCTCTTTGCCGAAAATAGCCGATCTACAAGCTCACAGCGCCTCGCGCTAAAGTTCTTGGAATATGGACACTAGGGTTCAAGTGGTTAATATATATGTTGAAGACTCTTGCACTAGAGAAGAAAGCAAAACTGTGGGATTAACAACCGGTGTTCCAAATGATGTGTTTGTGTCCACTAGGTATGATGGCTTCCCAGTGTTGAGTTTGGACCTCTTTGACCCTATGGAAGGACTACTACAGACACCTCAGTCTCGCCTCGCTGCCCGCCAAAGCTGTCCCTCGAGCCCTGCGCCCATGTTTAGACGCACCAAACAGGTCAGCGCGTGCACAAATAATAATACGAATAATAAACTTTATTTGTACCTTTTATGACATGAAATGCAGCTCAAAGTGCCTTACCGAGCAAAAAATAAATGGTACTCATTACATGGTATGGTACATATAGAGCAGTGGTTCTCAAAATTGGGGTCGGGACCCCAAGTGGGGTCCCCAAATTATTTTTTGGGGTGCCCAGATGAATAGCTTAATGTTATCTTTTTTCTCACTCAACGGTAAACAAACCAACACACAGTATAAGTGCATGCATACAGGGTATCTGCACATTTATAAAGTGACAATTTAAGGACTTTCAAGACCTTTTTAATACCAAACTGGCCAAACTGTCAAATATTTAACCCTTTAACTCACCCACCGCTATTTTTAAGACCCTTCTGAGGGTCCACACCGCCAGGATTTTGCCTACCTTTAACGTGGGCGCGCGCGCGAATCCATTGCGCGATGGTTCACCGATTGCATTCACAATACGATCCAGGCAGGGTAAGCAACAAAGCACTACAGCCTTCCATCGCTCAAAGCGAAACCGACGGAGCGCCACGCTGGTGTTGCACAACATTAAACCGGATGACATTTCGGCAGACAGGATACAGGCGTCGTTGTCCCGCCCCCCCATTTCCGTTCTGGAACATCCAGATCCGTTTTTTGTGAATAGGGCGGGTCCACAGAGCGCTATGGACGGCGAATCGGCGATCATACTTTTTTGTTTTATAGTTATTAAAGCTAATTGATAGCTCGTCATATTCGTCATAAGCAGAGTGGACCCATAACTATAGCTCGTCAAACTCGTCCAATGTAGTGGATGAGTTAAGTGCCAAAACCGAACAATTTCGGTTTTCTTTTTCAATCCAATCCAATATTTTTTTTTCCATTGAAAATGGTTTAGAAGAAAGTTTAGAGCCCCCCCAAAAAAACTCAATCTATGCTGTTGGCGTCGCGACGTATCCAGGGTGCCGATACCGAACTAGTTCGGTTTTTTAAATAAAATAAATTCATTAATCGGAGGCCTCAGCGAAGCCTCCGTCTAAATTTTCATCCAGGCCACCGACCGCGATCTCTTTCCACCGGCCCGTAATCGGGTAACGCTGCCGCATCGCGCCGCCTAATCCAATACATTCTCACATCTTTAGAGCTCATTTTCTCTGAACTGTGTTCCTATGGAAGCGAAAAAGTTTTTTTTGCGGCTAAATAGCTGCAAATCGGGCTTCTAAAATGAGTGATAGCCTATAGCCATCTTGTAGCGCTCTTCATCCGGGTCATTTTCATTCCACTGGTCAACGTGAAATGAAAAGCCACTGCTGCGTGGGTCCCCGTATGTTACAGCAGTGGTCTATGGGGGAATGTCTGGCACTTTGGCGCCCTCTTGTGGCCCTTGGCACTCATCGAGTTTTAAGTAAGCAAGAGGCGGACATTGTGAAAATAGCCGATCTACATGCTGTAGATTGGTGATTTTCTCTATATTTATCTATAGAGCCGGGTCACATTAAATATAGTATAACTGCAATTCCAAGTGCTTGTCAGGGTGGGGGTCCCCAGTTCAAATATGTTTATTTTGGGGGTCACAGCCTAAAACGGTTTGAGAACCCCCGATATAGAGCATTGTTGTCATGTCTGTCCATGCACATGTGCGTGCGTGTAAATCCTACTACTTACACACAACTTAACAGCTGTCCGCTCCACTTCCGCCAACAGGAGATCAAGTCTTCCCAGAAGATTGCCAAGAGATACTCGTCCATCCCCCAGCTGTGGTCCAAGTGCCTGCTGCGTCACTGCTATGGCCTGTGGTTCATATGCCTGCCAGCCTATGTCAAGGTGTGCCACTCCAAGGTGCGCGCGCTGCGCACCGCCTACGATGTCCTCAGGAAGATGCAGGTTAAGAAGCTGCAGCCCCCCGATGAGGTACAGCAAGCCCACTCGCCACAACTTAACTCCTCTTTCACAGGTCTGGTGTAGTGTAGTACGATGTGCTATTGGCAGGGGCGTCACAAGGGGGGGAAAAGTGGGACTGAGTTACTAGGGCCCAAGGTGGAGGGGCCTTAATTATTTTATACTTTAGCTATGGAAAAAATAGCAGATAAACAAGCTCACAGTGCGGCACTCGGTGCCGCGCTGCAAGCTTGTATATCTGCTATTTGAGAGAACAAATTTGTACTATTTACACGTTTCACACAGCATGCACTATTGACACGTTTCACAGATTTAATTTCTTTGCTAAATAGTTAATACCGGTATAGCGATTTTAAATCATTGAATCGAATCGTATCGTATCGCCATGACTGAACCAATATCACCCGGCCATGTATCGTATCGTCAACTATGTATCGTGATGCGTATCGTATCGTTGTTAAAATGTATCGGTAACAACAGTGTCCTGTCGTCTGCAGGTGTGCTACCGTGTTCTGATGCAGCTGTGTGGTCAGTACGGCCAGCCGGTCCTGGCAGTCAGGGTCCTGTTTGAGATGAAGAAGGCTGGAGTCCATCCCAACGCCATCACATATGGCTACTACAACAAGGTAGATGGCTACGTCCGTCGTGTGTGTGTGTGTGTGTGTGTGTGGGTGTGGGTGTGCGCTTGATGCTTTTTTCGATCGATCGAAAAAGGAAATCCTGGAGGGAACTGTCTGCTACATACCGTTGTTGTCGGGTGGAAACCTTGTATGTCCAAAACCGTTTTGTATTTTAAAAATAATTAAAAATTGTGAAAATAGATGGTCTACAAGTGTGGATCGGCTATTTGCACTTGTTTTGTGCGACAGTCATGTATGATGAAGCAGGGCTTTACTTTACAAAAAAAAAATCAAATCTGAAACTTGGAGATACAAGGTTTCTTGCCCGACGGCGACGATGCAGTAAACAACACCTCATCATAGTAAATCCTTGAACAGCTCTTTGCTGACATTTCCACTCACCTCAGGGTTATACAACATCCTTTGTAATCACATGCAGCTGTCTCTGCGAGTCGCGAGTGACTCTGTCTTGCTGGGTGGTGGTTTAGAGACCCATACCGGAAAGAAGATATTGTCATTATTATGAGCAGTATTATCTCCCCTAGCTGGAGATATTGCATTCAGTCTGTCTGTGGTTCCGGTTGTCCACAGCTAATCTCATTACCTACCCGGAAGATCAGCATCATCAATTCCCATCTATTTTTTCTAATTGGTCAACAACAACTATATGTGATTCTATTAATTAACTTTCCTAGAACAATCATCCCTCCAGGGTATGGGATCCAAGTCCCACATGGCTATGGCGACCGGAACTAGCCAAGCCGTCTGGCTTATGGGAACTACACTACTACTGTAGCTAATTACAGTCCGTCATGTCTGTTTGGCACATGGGATATACCAGTCCTAGCCAATCACAGCCATGATATATGCCAGCACAACAAAGCCTCCAGACATCAAATTGCATTGTAGTTCATAATCTATACATAGAAAAGAAATACTATATATTTTTCAGCAAATCCTTAGTCATATTTTTCATAGTTTGTCGGAAAATGCAATGCCTCCTCCTTTTCTTGTTAAATGAATATGTATTTTTTTATACAATATTTAGTTTATATTTTGAAAGATGTGGGACGCTTTAATGAAGTTCATACTGACATGTCATGTGTGGGTCGCAAGTTATGTTAGCTGGCTTGTTAGCTGGCTTGGAGGCAGTGGGTCCTTCCTGCTAGACATGGTTTTTATCTCTTCGGTGGTTAACACCAATCACTTGCATAGCATCCGGTGAAGTGGGATTTTATGGGGGTTATTAACTCATTCGTAGTTTACGGCCGAGGAGCCCGAAGATTTTTCTATGTCTTTCACTGCTGGCTTCTCCTACCTGTTAATGCGGGTGCTAATCCAGTTCCCATCGTGCGTGATCGGAACACTGCTATGCATCGTGTGTTCGCGTATTCCATCAGCTTCTCAAATCCGTTGAAAATTTTTAAAATGATCAATCCGTTCTCCATCTGTAAGCCGTGGTGTTTACACAGAAAGCTAACGGGCCGGAATAGAGGACGGACCATCCGCTTCCGGTTTGCGGCCTCAATGTTAATCGGTCCGCTCCATATTGTGTCCGTGTAGAAACCAATCCCGGTGCATTAGTTTTTATTTATTTATTAAAGCTTATTAAATCTTCGGGTTCCTCGGGCATGGCAGAGAAGCCCTACAAAGGGGTATTTTTTTGGCAGAGGTTGTGTTAACGTATGCTTTTACACGCGTTTGTGGGTGATGACGCAGTACGCGTGTTCAAGTGTCTGTCAAGTACATATTCTGACAAACAGTAGCTTAATGTTCCCACCCATGGTGTGCCTCTGCGCGTGCCTGGGTGCATTAATACAAACGTCCCTCTCTGACAGCGATTCCCCAGAGTAGGGCTCTGTCACCCCTTTAAACGGCCTGTGCTGTGGCCTGGAAGCGTGTTGCCATAACGATGGTACAGACGGCAGCAGCCGACGGTATATCGATCTCCCCGGGCGGGCGTCTACCTCATTTCACCTGGTCAGGTCCTGGGAGCCTGCAGACGGCACCGGAGCAAGACCGATTCTCAGCATAATGAACTCACTGCCTGCTCCCTCGACTGCTGCCAACGGGAATAGCGAATTAAGACCTGAAACGCATTATAACGCATTATGTACTTTAACCAGTGAGCTTGTAGACAGTGGCGGCGGGGAGACCCCCGCAAACCCCGCAAGGCGGGGGGGCCCCAGCAGAGGGGGGCCCCAAAGCCCCCCTCTGGCAGCCCCCTAGCCTAGCGGCCCACTGCAACAGTTGTTTAGAATGGACATATCAAACACAATGTCCAACAGATTGCTTTGTGTTTACAGCTGTGTTTCTAGTGTCAAGCTCCCTCTGGTAGAGTTGGCACTAATCATGTTCATACTCCGCTTGTTGGTGGTGTAAAAGTTGTGGTATTAAAAGCTTAATTGTGTATTTATATGTGCTCCCCTCGACCCGACGAGTCGGTAGAGTATCTGCGCATCATTTGCAAAAGGGCCCCCACCCACCTCCTCGCAGGGGGGCCCCACAATTTTCAGAAACGCCACTGCTTGTAGATCTGCTATTTGTTTTAAATCGTGACAATTTGTGCAAGTCTTTGAATATTTTTGACCCGATTCTATAAAAAAAAAAAAAACTAGGGTTTTTTGAAAAAACTCATCTCTATCATTAGTGGTTCTCAAACTCTTTCATGTCAAGGACCCCTTATATGTATTTGACCGCGGACCCCCATCTCCAAATATTTTGTTCCAGGGACCCCCCCAGAAGCAAATATTTGAGTTACAAATGTTCGCTTAAAAATATTTGCACAAATGTTCATGATTTTTCAAAAATAGCAGATCTACATGCTCGCAGCGCAGCACTCGGTCTCGGTGCCGCACTGTAAGCTTGTATATCTGCTGTTTTTCAATAGTTAAAGCATAAAATAATATTTAAAGCGGTTAAAACGTTCCCAGTCTTAATGGGATAGCATATAGTTTGGCAGCATGCCTTTGACTCTCTCTCGGGGAGATGTTCGAGTGGCTTTTTATGTGCAAGATAAATGTGAGATTTTGATGTCTGATCCATTAGTAATAGGGGGTGTGCTGTTTTCTTTTCCCTCCTATGTAATGGAGGGTGTGTGTGGTTGTGTACTATTGTGGTTAGATTTGTGTTTGGGGTTAACCACTTAAATATTGATTGGCATGTCTTTTTTTTTTAATTAGCATGAGTGTGTCGTGCTTAGTGCTTAGTTCGATCTTGAATTTAATGACCGTTGGATGAGAATTCCCTCCATTCCAATTGAATCAAAATATCTTTCACAGAAATGTTTTTCTCTCCCTTCCCTCCTGAGTTTTATTTTTGTTTTGTTGGAGGTTTGCTACATCAATAATGAGCATCTCTCACTCTTATGTGATCCTGTGGTTTAAAAGAAAAATAATTCATGAAGAAAAAAAGGTTTATCCAGTGTGCTGTTGTGTGTGACTGGTGTTGGTTTCCATGTCTTGTGCTCTCCTTTAATTTGCAATGGTAATGGCCTCATGAAAATGTATCTCTCCCTTCCTCCCCTCTCCTCCCAGGCGGTGTTGGAGAGCACATGGCCCTCCACCACCAGAGGTGGTTACTTCCTGTGGATGAAGCTAAGGAACGTGGTGCTGGGTGTGGCCCAGTTCAAGCAGGCCCTGCGGAGACACGGCCCGCTCACCCAGAGCCCTCTGTCAGGTAACTGTGACCATTAAACCTCTGTCTGGTCTTGTATTGTCCTCTACAGCACATGTACCAGACTAGAGTTAATGTGTAGTAGAGCAGGGGTCTTCGACAGGGGGTCCGGGACCCCTAGGGGGTCCTCAGAGTTACTACAGTGGGTCCTCCAAATCTTTGTGTGATAGAAACCTTTTTTTCTCCTTTTTATATTAACCACGCGCTGCGAGGCGTTGTGAGCTTGTAGATCGGCTATTTTCGGCAAAGAGCTTTGGTATAGAGGGGGAAAGGAGCAGACTAAGCACAGAGTGAAAGGTCAAGTTGTTTTAAGTATTGACGGTTCAAGTGGTTAAATATCTGAAAACACAAATTGACACTGATGATTGTGCTGTCAAACGATGAAACTATTTGGAATCTGGCAGGGACCCCTGCTTCACCTCTCTCTCTCAACTAAGGGGTCCTTTGGACTGAAAACATTGAAGACCCCTGGAGTAGAGGTTATTCGTTTGAGTGAATCGTGCCGTTTGTTCTATTGGAATGCAGTACTCCGACACACATTATGAGCAGGGGTCATCAATATGTTCGTACACAAACAAATGTGTCTGTGACAAAGATTTGGTATTTTTTACACACCAATAATGTTTCTATTTTGATCATAAGCCAGATTACTGAACGTCAAGTCTCCAGGTTTTCTTATGAATATGTATGACACTGCTTAACTATGGCACATTATGAGACCACTAGTACTAGTGGTTCTCAAACATTTTATTTGTAAGGACACCCTTAATTGTGTGAGTACAAATATAAAACTCTTAAAACTATGTAACTCTCAGAGTATTCTGAGCTGCTTGACTCACTCAACAGAAAACTGCCTAAAATGTCAAATTTATCGAATTTTATCGAATGCACGTGTGAACATCCAGAAACACACGATAAACACCTTCTCATGAAAACAACAACCCAGGCAGCTCCGTCTTCCTCGCATCTATTTTTGGTATTTTGGATGTGCCACCCAAAATAAGAGTTAACCACCTACAGTACAATGTCTGAATCTGAACAATTTTTCCCTGCGTATTCACTGATTTACCTTAAGCGCTAATACGAGTGTCCTGTCAGACTTGTCCCATTGTCAACCAAGTCTGTATTGGAGCATAACCTGTGATTTGGTTTACTAGCATGGCAATGAGTGGACCCCCCCCCCCCCCCCCCCCCCAAACGCAGAAACCCATAAAATGCATGCTACACTATGTTATGCAAATGCTGGCTTTTTATGCTAACTCCCTGTACCAGCATTGTGTTGCTGAAACTGCATGTCCCCTTACTGGTTTACTTTAGACTCTGGCTGCACAAATGATGAGTACCAGTAAACAATGTAGACCAGGGTTTCCCAAAGTGGGTGCTGTGGCACCCTAGGGTGCCGTGATGCCAGTCCAGGGGTGTCTCAGAATAATCTGATCATATTTGTAATTCATCAATATCTCTTCACTGTACTTGATGAGTTATTTTTTACAACGTGACGCGTTGTGAGCTTGTAGATCTGCTATTTTTGGTGAACCTTCCCCCCAGAATAGTGATGCTGGGGTTCAAGTGGTTAAACACCAAGTATAAAGTTATTTTCCGTCAGTTCTGATGGAAACGGGTATTGACAAAGATATGACATGGCCTACCGTATCTCAGGTGGAAAGATGTACATATTTACGTCGCGTATATTGATGCGTATAATGATGTAAGATTCTAAAAATGAACAGTGTGCCGTGGATGAAAAGGTTATTTACAGGGGTGACCTGAGTCAAACAAGTTTGAAAACCCCTGATATAGACATCCTCACTTATACACATATAGTTATAGACACAAAACACTAAGCACTGAGGGACACAGGTCTACTGTGTGACATTCGATGCGTTTCCAACGGGTCTGAGGCCTTAAAGGAGTAGTTCACCCCCAAAATGACTTGTTTCCTATTGATTATTCACACAATGGAGACTTGAGTTCAATAATATCTTTTTGTATTTGTCAAGACAATATTTTGATTATAGTAAATTTACCCCCATTGATTACGGATGGGGACCCAAATGCATTTGAGTCCCCATCCGGAATCAATGGGGGTAAATTTACTATAATAATTTTTTTGTCTTAGGAATGAGACAAAAAGCTATAAATATTATTGAACTCAAGTCTCCATGGTGTGAATAATCAATTGGAAACAAGTCATTTTGGGGGTGAACTACTCCTTTAAGCTAGATGCAGAATAGACCCACATGTAACATTTTTTAACTCAAATCTTTGCTTCTGGGGGTCTGCAGAACAAAATATTTTCAGATGGGGGTCCGTGGCCAAATACATATCATGTTGGGGGTCCTTGACAAGGCCAAATACATATTATTTTGGGGGTCCTTGGCTTAACCACAGGCCGATTCTACAAAAATCTTATGTTCAGTCGTTCTCTTTGTCATGTGAAGGACCCCCAAAATGATATGCATTTGTCCATGGACCCCCATCTTAAAATATGTAGTTCCAGGGACCCCTAGAAGCAAAGATTTTAGTTAAAAATGTTCACTCTAAATGTGGGTATATTCTTGCATCTAGCTTAAGGCCCCAGACCCGTTGGAAAACGCCAGGTTGCGTAACATACAGGGAGACAGATACACTTTCCAGCACTACTGACCTACAGTAATCTCTAATGGAGACAAAATAGAAAAACCTAAACGCACACAAATACAAACACTATCTCTACAAAACCCCCCCTGGAGCCATGTAAGGCGGCTCCCGGCCGTCCTTTAACGCCTTATTGTCTTTGGGCAGCAGATGGCAGCGACGCGGACGCCGTGAGTCACGGCAGCCTGGATAGCTCCGCCGACACTAACCCGGCCGAGCCGGCGGGCCGCTACGCCGCAGACCCCGTCAAAGTAGACCCCACTGACGATAAATCTAGCACAGGTACACCTGAAACACAACGGCTGCCGTCCCGACTCCGCTCTTTCCACGGGGCAGCCATTTTGTCTTGCATATCTTTTTTTTCTTGTTTCACTGACACTTTTTTTTGTTTGCTTTGTTCTTTCTCCTTTCCCCCCATGCGTTTTCCCCCTCTCCTTGCCCGTCTCTCTTTTTTTCTTTTTTTCCTCCGCTTTCTTTTCCATCCATGCCTGCTTCTGTCCATGCGTCCCGTCCTCTTAATTCTTTCCATCGGTGTCTCTCCTCGTTTTTTGTTTTTTGTTTCGTTGCCGTGGTTTCTGCTCTTGCACTGTCCCCCCTAACCCTGCCCTACTTTACTCTGGCCCTGCCTGTGTGTGCCCCTTGCATGCAGTCGGCCGTCTGGGCGGCAGTGTGGGCTTGCGGGGCCTGCAGGCGGCCCCCGCACACTGGTGGGGCTCTGAGCCCAGAGACCCCGGCCGCCACTCAGGTAAAGCCTCTCTTCTGTCTGTCCATCTTGTCTGTCTGTCTGTCTGTCTTTCTGTCTGACTGTCGGGTAGTTTCTCATTTCTGCTTTTTTATCGACTTTAAAGGACAACTTTAACAACTTTTTTTTTACAACAAGGGTTCATATTTTACAAGAAAAGATGAGTGTTAAAATGTTTTCATTTCTTTCTATTGGTTTTGCGCTTTTAATGATGTTGATTTCAGTGGGTGGGGGCATGTGTACTAAGTGGCTAAATGTCTTTTTAAACACAATAAGCCCATTCATGAGCAGAATAATCTTTCATGAGCAGACGTGACTTATGGGGGCTAGTAGTGTTACTGTAAATAGTAATGAAGAAATAGCCAGCAATATTTTGTCTAAAAAATACATATTTAGACACTTGTACGCATGCCCCCACCCACTGAAATCAAAATCGCTAAAACATTTGAAACTATAAATAAAAAGATTTTAACACTCGTCTTTTCTTTTCTCTAATTACAATCTAGAATATGAACCCTTGTTGTAAAAAAACAAAGTTGTCCTTTAACTTATGTAGGCGCCCTCTCTCATGCCTGTCTGATTGTCTGGCAGCAGGTACTTTGTCATTTATTATCTCCGTCCGTCCCGCCTGTCTTTCTTTGTTCCTCTGACGTCTTTCTGTTTGGAGTTCTCTCTTCTCTCCGTTTGTTTTCTGTCTGTCTGTCTGTCTGTCTGTCTGTCTGTCTGTCTGTCTGTCTGTCTGTCTGTGTGTCTCTGTCAGGTCTCTTCCCTGTAAATCTCACCCTTTTCTTTCTTTCTTTCTTTCTTTCTTTCTTTCTTTCTTTCTTTCTGACTTTTACTACTCTAGCCATCCTGTCATCATCCACCTTGCTCTACACAGTGTATGACCAGCCTCCTATAGTGTAAAGTTTACACACTGCACAGCATAGGAGGCTGCATGGACATACAGCCTTCATGCTTTATTCAGAGGAGTCACTGCCAGGGAAAGATGAAAGACGAGAGAAGATCAAGAGGAATCTGGTTGCCTGGAGACCCAGGGAGAGAGAGGGGGAGAGAGGGGGAGATAGGGGGAGGGAGGGGGAGAGACAAAGACAAACCAAGAAAGCCAAATGCTACATCTTTTATAATCTACCGCTGTCTCAGCCTTGCTTTGTTTGATGATTTTTGTTTAGATGCTTTGTTCACGTAACTTAAGTTACTGAAGCTCTGTGAATTGAATTAAACTGAACCGAATTGAAATTAATTGAGGCGAAGGCAGGAGAGCTTTTCATAACAGACACAGGAGAGTGCAGAGAATGAGAGAAAAGTCAAAAGAGAGAGAGAAGCAATTCAATACTCAATGTGTAGAGCACAATCACACCAAAGTATGGCCACCAGCTCTCTCAACTCTTTTTGTGCACGTCCGGTCCAACTGTTTTTCTGTCCCAGTAACCAGTGATGCACTCATTTTCTAGGAGGTTCACTAAGTTGAGCATTGTGAATAACTATGATTGATAACTGGTTCCCATGTGTGAAGATTTTAGTTGGCATAACGCTTCCCACAGTCTTTCTGCTCTCCTGCTGTATTCAGTTCCTCACTTGTGCTTCTATCTACCCCCCCCCCCCCCTTCTCCCTCCCCAGGGGACCAGTCCGATTTGGGCTACAACTCGCTGTCTAAAGAGGAGGTACGGAGAGGGGACCCCAGTGGAGGACGGGACATGGGCGCCGACAAAGACGACAAGAAGGAGAGCGACTGCAGCTCCTGTTAGTAACCGCTGCCGTGCATTTAGAATCCCCACACGTTTAACACAACAACAACACCTGTAGTTCTTATTTAAAATGGTATACTTGAAGAGTTAAATCAGCACTGCTGTGTAATCTATGCGTTAAAAACAACTACATTGCATTTGGGCTTGGCCCGGGCATTCCAACGAACATGATTGGCTGTGTTTGTGGACGGAAAGCCGGGTGGAGAGGGTGATCTCTTTCGCTCAATGTCAGGTCAAAAAAAAGAAAAAGTGTCTGGTGACTTCATGTGTAGATGTTAACGTTCTCTAGACACATATCAGTTTATCTGTCTAATGCTCTTTGGTGAATTTGCAAGAAGCTGCACCAATATTTAGACCTGAACGCAAATCTGTGTTACTTTAGATTTTAACCACTTTAAACGTGTGTGTGTGTGTGTGTGTGTGTGTGTGTGTGTGTGTGTGTGTGTGTGTGTGTGTGTGTGTGTGTGTGTGTGTGTGTGTGTGTGTGTGTGTGTGTGTGTGTGTGTGTGTGTGTGTGTGTGTGTGTGTGTGTGTGTGTGTAGTATCGGAGACAGAGAGCACTAAGGGCAGTGGGGACTGTCTACCGCAGCTGGACATGGAGGCTCCCCCGTCCTTCCAACCTCGCGGCATCGTCCGAGGCAACAACTGTCCCTTGGATGGGGCGTCCTGTCAGCCTAAAAGCTCCGCCAGCACAGGTGAAATGATAACCCACTGCTTTCATTGCATTTGATTGTATTAGAGCAGTGCTTTTCAACCAGTGGTGCATGGACCACCTGTGGTCCCTGAGGGGGGTTCCAGGTGGTCCCCAGCGAAATGATGGACAGTTGGTGACCAAATGGACCCTTATTGTGACCGTAGGTCGCTACTTAGTATGATTGCGACCAGATCCTGTCCGTCACTCAAAATCCCTCATTAGTTTGTCGCTCTCAGGAGTTACATTATTTTTAGACATCTGCATGACTTTAAGTCTACACAATTAGCGAATGTAGAAAATGTGTTATTTTGGTCAACGTTTGCTGGTTATCTCTCCTATGGCACCACATCAATACAGCATGGAATTGTGGACAGACTCTTATCTGACTATAACAAAATATAGGTACGTTTTGAGTCTGAGGGGCTAAATCTCATCAAATGGTGGTATCTGGCTCAAAATGCTGAATAGATAATGGACCTTGATACGAAAAAGGTTGAACACCACTGTATTAGAGGATTGCAAATACATTTTAATTGTTTAATTCTTCTGTACATGTTCCTTCTCTCTCTCTCTCTAACTTTCTCTCAGGTCACATAGCAGGCCTACTATTACATTATTATTATTACATGTTATCATTATATGCTCTAACTATTGAAAAATAGCAGATATACAAGCTCACCGCGCGGTGCCACGCTGCGAGCTTGTAGATCAGCTATTTAAAAAATAATAAATAAATAAAGAGCGTGAAAATGAGTTCAAGTCTTTGAATATTTTGACCCGATTCTATAAATGTCTTCTAAATCCTTCTAAGGTTTTTTGAAAAACTCAATTTTCATGGAGAAGGTTGAAAGCCACTGTATTAGAGGATCGCAAATGCATTTTAATTGTTTTAATTGTTTAATTCTTCTGTACATGTTCCTGCTCTCTCTCTCTCTCTCTCTCTCAGGTCACGTAGCAGGCCTCCTGTTCACCTCCTCGCTGGAGGAGATCGGGGAGGTGCAGAGCAACAGTCTGCTCCGGCGCCACCACAGTGCCCTGGAGGAGGTGGTGGGCAGCAGCAGCGGCGGCGGCGGTTCGGACTGGCAGGGAGCGCACCGCCGCAGGCTGAGCGGTGACACCATGGTGTCCTCCAGCGGCACCACCACCGTCCTGGGCCTGAGCATGAGCCGCGGCGAGACGGACCCGGCCAAGATCGCAGAGCACCTGGGCGACGACGCCAAGATCCTCTCGGCCGCCGCCAACTTCAGCCAGAGCAAGAAGAGACCTCGCTCGCTGGCGCTGGGCGCCTCCGAGGGCGCGTCGAAGGCAGCCGCCGCTGAGAGGTAGACAGTGCTGCAACAATATATCATTATTTATAAATAAATATATGGGCGAAATTGAACTCGGTTATTTGCTGTGACATTTTGACTTGAACATGTTCCATGCCAAACGAGAGTAGACACTTCAAAATAGGAGCGTGAATCCTTGAAAAGTAAGCGTTTTACTTTCGGTCAGAGAAATTCAAAATAAAAGTGAAACTGACTTAGAATATCAAATAAAAAGTGTAGGAACCCAATAGCATTGGCATGGATCAGATATGTAAATAATACCAATTTATCTATTTCACTGCAGATTAGGTTATCATCCCTAACCCTTAAATTCAATGAATTCTTTCAATGGCCCAAAATCTTGTGTTATATGATGGCCTTCCTGCCCTGGCATTTGTGTATCGATATAGAAATATTTGGCATAAATACCGAGATATGATTTTTTTTGTGCAGCCCTACTGAGAGGGACGACAGCGACGGAGACGACAAGGGCAACGCCGAGGCCATCTTTGACTTGGAGGATCTGGATTTGGACGGGCCTGGCCTGGAGGAGGAGGAGGAGCCGGCCGCTGGCCTCGCCAAAGGTGGCGGCGAGCAGCCGCGTAAGAGGACGCTAGAGCACGGCGCCAGCTTCGGGGGCGTGGCGGCCTCCTCCGCCGGGTCCAGGGGCGCGGCGGTGAAGCGCACGGGCATCGAGACGGGCTACGACCCGCTCTCCCTGCTGGCGGCAGAGTCGCAGTGCCAGCGACGCGGCGGTGGCGGCGAGCGGGAGCTGGAGCACGACGACCCGGGCAGCACGCCCACGCCCACCACCCGCAGACCCCTGGCCAGGGAGATTGAGCTCTACATGAGCCACATCGGTAGCCCGCTGAGCAGCCGCACCCCCAGCCTGGACCTCGGGGACCCCTCCAGCCCCCTGCTGCTGCACCCTTACTCCTCCTCCTCCTCCTCCTGCCTCTCCACCCCGCGCCGGGCCAGCCTGCCCCACGGCTCCCCCCTCAGGCCGGGCAGGGTGGTGCCGCGCTCCCAGACCTACCACCTGCCCTCGCCGTCCCCCACCAGCCCCTCGCAGCAGCAGCGCCTGTGGTCCTCGCCCCCGAGCAGGCGCTCCAGTGCCACGCCCAGTCCACTGCCCAGCCCTTACAGGGACCGGGACTCCCTGTCCACCAGCCTGGCGTCCCCCTCGCCCTCCTCCTCCTCGTTCGCCCTGGACACCCTGCTCACGCCTGCCAGCCTGGATGTGTTCAAGAGCAGCGTGTTCTCCGCCGGGAAGGGCGTGGCAGAGAAGGCCAGTCGCTGGTACTCTCGTCTGGCCACCTCCTACACCACACCCACCAAGGTACGGCACGGCACGGCACAGCACGCACTGGTCAGGTCTGGGGTTGTGTTGTATATAGTTCATTGTTTTAGGATTCACGCAGACACATGATTCTCCATTGGTTTGCCACTGAAACCTGAGCTGCGTTGTCCATGAAGTCAGGCCTTTGTAAATGAGGCCTACATACAAGCCCCCAGAACCCTGGGGGCGCCCTGAAACCAAATGGATATGTTGGCCGTTTTGAGGTACTGCAGTTGGGTCTACTCACATGAACGCGCGTCTAGGCTTCTTTGTATTGACGCGCGTTCATACCGGAAGTGCTCGTTCATGAAAGCGCGTCCATGAACACAAATTATGACGCAAAACGCGTCACAGTAGACCCACTACGTCACGGTTTTACTACGCGGAAGGAGGGGTGAAAACGCCTCATGCGCTGGGTGAGCAACTCAATGCAAGTGGACGGGCGGGGATATCTGGTGTCCTCTCTATTCTTATTATAACTCTATGCCTACATATCACGATAAGTTGTTCTTTGTCAACTTTAGTCATTGGTTGAAAAACAGAACTCTGGTGAGCCACAGAACGTATCTCTAATAAAACATTAAAACATTTTACCAGTCTTAATGCAGCTCTTAAGACTTCATAAGAACACATTTGGAGCACCACTGCCTCCTTGTGGATTGTTCAGTGTCTGACAACATGCCCTCCCATTGCATTGCTGAAACATTCTGTCTGATGTAATTCCTGCAAACTACTACTGTAGGCATTTGCCAGTGTTCTTCAAGTTTAGTTCCTACGCTGTTCAAATAAACAGACCAATTCACACAAATACTATTTGATATACTGTAGGGACAAAACCTTTGTCCCTACAAGAGAAATTACCCAAAAGAGAAATTAGACTTTTGCCCGGTACCCAATCCCAAGCTTGTGAAAACAGCAGATTTACAAGCTCACAACGCTTGTCGATCGGCTATTTTCACTACTGCTTAAACATTTACTTTCTAATTTATGTAATTTCTTTGATTTTTCTTAGATTTTTTTCATGAAATGACTGAGAAAAAAAGATTAAGGGACCCATAGAAATAAGTCCGCGACCCATAAATTTGTCCGCGATGTAGACATGTGATACTCAATACCTTCCCCCCACCACCAGGACAGTAACAGTGACCGTGTGAGCGTGTCCTCCCTGGGCATGGGAGATCCAGACTGCTCCTCCCTGCTGGATGAGGACGGCTGCAGAGAGCCAGAAGGCTACTCGCTGTTCCCCCAAAGGAACGGCCCTGTGAGCCCCCGCAAGAGCCCCAGACCCAGCCCCCTGCGCACCAGGCTGGGCAGCTCGCCCTCCTGCCCCAGCTCTGGGAGACGGACGCCCATGCATGCTGGTAAGGTCCTGGCCTTTGTCCATCGTCTGTGGAAAAAAGTACAAGTATCAATACTGGCAATGTGGAAATACTCTGTTTGCAAGTAAAAGTCCATCATTCAAAATGTACTGTGTCGAAAAAGTACAAAAGTGTTGGTATCAAAAGGTACTCATTATGCAGAATGTACCATTTCAAGTTAAAATAGATCGGCTATTTTCCAATAGCCGGCATGTATATAGGGTTGAAGTGGTTAATGTATGTTTTGTAATAATAATCAATCTACAAAGTAACTAGTAACCAAAGTTTTCAAGTAAATGTAGTGTAGTAAAAGTACAATATTTGGATCTGAGATGTACTGGAGTAGAAGCAAAAGTATTGGAAATTGGAAATACTCAAATAAAGTACAAATACGTCAAAATTGTACTTAGTAAATTTCCACCACTCTTTGTCGTAAGTAGTGCTCAGATGCTTGGCTGTTTGAGAACAGTCTTTCTAACCTAAAGTGTGTGTGTATTCTGTGTAAATAACAGTATTGGTGGTTGTGGCGTCCCTCTAGGCTCCCTCCTCTCCCCCCCTGGCTTTCCTCTACCAGACAAGTCTGACCTGGGCTCCTCGCACTACACCAGCAACACCAGCATCTTCAACAACTACGCCATGGAGGTAAGACCACAACCACACGTAGGCCCCTTTTCTACCGGGGTTAAACCTAGTCCTGTCACAGTTATTACATAATCGTCTAATCAGAATTCATTTGTCATAATCGTCATAATTGTTTCCATGTTGAAAAATGTTCATATATTTTCAAGCATTTTCAAAAATATTGGAAATAGCAGATCTACAAGCTCACAACGTGTCGCGTTGCGAGCTTGTACATCGGCTATTTCCAGTCTATCAATGTTCTTTTTTAAGTATAAAGTTGTCAGTAACTTTTTTGTATATTTAGGTTATGTGTCATATCTGCCATGTGCAACTTCAAAGCCTACAAGCCAAACAGAAATGTAATTGTCGAGGACAAAAACACAATTAAATCGTTAATCGCAATTATTTGAGTGACATGAGTTGTCATGTAAAATGTCATAATCGTGACAGCCCTAGTTAAACCGCTTCCGTTCTTTTTTCCCATATTGATATTGATCCTGTTCAGAGTGTTTCCACTGAAAGTGAATTGGTTCAGAACCCTAAAAGTTGGTTTGGAACTGGAACCAAAACATTTCCTCCGGTTCCGTGAAAGAACCAAGGGTCCTTGATATGAAAAGGTTTGAGCACCACTGACATAGAAACATTGTCTTTCTTTTTTTTTTTAAACCTTAGAAGACTTTTATGGAATCGGGTCAAAAATATTCAAATCTTCACGATTTAAAAGAACATAGCAGATCTATGCTTGCAGCACTGTGAGCTTGTATATCTGCAATTTTTCAATGGTTAAAGCATAAAATAATGGTTAAAGTAGTAATGTTTTCTGTATCTCTCTGGTCCCTCCGTGTAGCTGCTGATCTCCAGCTGCTCGCGCTGTAAGACGTGTGACGGCCTGGTGTACGACGAGGAGATCATGGCGGGCTGGACGGCGGACGACTCCAACCTCAACACCACCTGTCCCTTCTGCGGGAACCCCTTCCTCCCCTTCCTCAACGTAGAGATCAGGGACATGCGAGGACCCGGGAGGTACTACTGATGAGCAGTAGCTAGCTACAAGTAGCTTACTACTGTACATAGCTTCACTACATTTCTAAATAGCATAACAGAAATTTGCTACATTTCTCTGGGGATAGTTTGTAGTGTAGTTATATGTAATCAGAGTAATTAGTAATGTAGCTTACTACATATTCCAAATAGCTTGCCCATCACAGTTGGGAAAAATAAATAAATAAATAGAATAGAATAAATCAATTGCAGTAGTGTCCCCAGACTCCCCAATAGTGAGGGGACATTCAAGACCGTCTGACCGTCTGGTCGTTAATGTATGTTTTATAATATTATTATTTATATCTGCAAAGTAACTAGTAGTAACTAAAGTTTTCAAACAATTAATTGTATTGGAGTAAAAGCACACTATGTGGATCCGAGATGTTGTGGTGTAGAAGTAAAAGTATTGGAAATTGGAAATACTCAAGTAAAGTACAAATACCTCAAAAATGTAATGAAGTACAGTAGGTACTTAAGTAAATATACTAAGTTACTTTACACCAGTGACTATATGCTTACATGGTGAAATAATGCACTCACCAATGAGGGACCCTAGCTAACTAGTTGTTGTCAACTATATGTTAGAATGGTTTTAATGTCTGTTGTCTGTCATTTCGACAGACAGGTGGAACACATTAACAAATGTAATTAACTCTTTTACTGCTTCGGACGTTCCCGTTAGCCCCAATTTTGACCCTAGCTCCTTGCCAATACGAACGCTCGTTCTTTTACTTTGTCTGATGACTGTAAGCTGATGAGGGGTCGCGCGTGTACAGTAAAAACATCTACCGTAATGCTGCTTTCAAATCTCCACCACACGTAAACATCAGTGATGTCCAATTCACTTCCTGGCTGTTCTCTGTGGACCTGATCTAGATTATGCATTTCTATGCTCTGAATGGACGGCAAGCGGAGCAGCCCAATTCACATCCTCTCTTTGCATAAGGCTGCCCTCTGCCGCCAGCTTGGCTAAAGTACACATATAATAAGTCTAGTAAAAAAATCGTTTGGAAATAATGAATAGATCTTTTTCTACATCGCAAAGGTAAGCTGCTTTTTGTGACACCAGCCCCAATAAATACATAATAAATCTGGCAGTAGAACTGTTAATAGAGCAGCTGTCCAACAATATTATCCACATTTGCACACTAGCGCTGGCATTCTGGAGCCAAGTCCAACAGTTAAAGCCAAGGCTCTGGGGAATCAATCAAGCATGGTAATATTCGTCATTACTTGAATGTACTGTATGCTGCGGTCAGCACTAACTTTGCAATATTAAAAGCATTGGCAGAGGTGCATTACTTGACACATTTAAACAGAGCGCCTAGTTTGGTAACACATCTCTGTATGATACCTACACCCCACCCATACTTTGTAGGCTGAGTAATTAAGCTGGCAGGGAAAGCAAAGAACAAGTAGACATGGAAGCTTGTAGATCTGCTGTTTTCACTATTTTGGGTCCCGGGCAAATGTCTAATCTCTCTTTTGGGTCTCGGTCTCGGCCTGAACATTTTGGGAACCACTGTTCTACAAAGTTTACACAGGAGCAATATGTTATGTACACTAGACAGATTTTAGGTTTAGATTTGTGCTGTGGCGTGTTTGGGAGTAACACCAGAGAGCATTAAAGTCATATTCCACGCACGGTGGAAAGCAAATGAAGCTTTTTTGGCCGTTGTATGGGTGACGCCATCATTGTAGAAATCAACATTCATTGGTAGAAATGATACCATCTCGAATGCTATTGGCTGCCAACAGTCACGTGCAACCGCAGGGATACATGGGACATTGCTACACGAGCTTGCCGAAAATAAAGCACATGAAGAAGAATCATCACAAGTCTATGATCCCCTCCTACAGCCCCTCCTACAGCATACCCTGCTATAACATCAAATATAACATAAATTGGACCATATTTTCACAAAACACATATCATGGTGATTGAAACAAGGCTTTAAACTAGCGACAGGAACCATAAAGTATTTATGACAATGTTTATTAATTTAAGGTAAGAAAATCAAATGTAAACGTTTGGGGGAAATGAATGGAATCGTATGGAGAACATGTTGCTCCTGGTGCCAGAACAGCGCAACTAGCGGCCAATCATAGGAACTTTCAGTTCCTTGTTTGATTCATTTTAATAAATTGGGACAACTACACCCCTGGCATTATTCCATAGAATAGATCAGCTTTGGGGGAAAAAACTCTCTTAACACCTGATTGAGTTTTCTTTCTCCCTCTTGTCTCTTTCTTCCAGACTATTCTTGAAGAGCAGCCCCTCCGGGGACGAGGCAGGGACGTCGTCCTACTCCATCTCCACAGGCATGGACACGGGGACGGGGACGTCCACACTGTCCACCCCCTGTCCCACCACGGCCCTCTCTCCCCCCTCCCCCAGGATCGATGTCCTAGACTGCTCGGGGAATGGAAGGTAATGCAGACTGTGAAGGCCAGTCTACGCCAACGCAACTCCTCCCGTTGGCAGCAGTCTATACTGACCAGTTGCAGACCGGTACCATACCAGGCCGATAATCAGATTTACAAACAATGTAAATGATTTTTAAAAAAAAGAGAGAGAGAAGATGATTGATAATTTGATAAAAGAATCAATTGACAATCAATCCCTATTCTGGGCATGTCATTCTAGGAGAAAAGTAAAAAAGTTTACAAAGTAAATCATTCAAAAAGGGTGAAAATATCTGATCTACAACTTCACAACACGATGCAAGTATAAGTGAAAAGTGTAAAAAAATAAAGAAACCTAAAGGTAAAATAAAAAAATAAAAAAATTGTGAGAACAGCCGATCTACAAGCTCACAAGTTGTGAGCTTCTAGATCGTCTATTTTCGCATTGATTAAAGCATATTAATCTCTCTGGATTATCGGGACCGGCGGAGAGGAACATAGGGATTTTATCGGGACTATCGGGAGGGGCGGTAAATGAGTGAACCCTAGTATCCATATTCAGAGAGCTGCAAGGCGTTGTGAGCTTGTAGATCTGCTATTTTCGGCAAAGAGGTTTGGTGTTGAGGGGAAAAAGAGCAGACCAAGTACAGAGTGAAAGGTCAAATTTATTAAATATTGACGGTTCAAGTGGTTAAATATCTGAAAACACAAATTGACAGGAATCCAAAATACAATGATGATTGTGCTGTCAAATTATGAAACTATGTGGAATCTATGGTGGGGGGTCCCTGCTTCATCTCTCTCTCAGCTAAGGGGTCCTTGGCCTGAAAACGTTGAAGACCCCTGCTGTAGCAGGGGTCCACAGGCCCCTCATGTGCATTGTAAAAAGGAGTGTGACCCTCTTCTATACCTGGTTGCATCTGTGTGTTTGTGTGCTTTTTTGAGTCAGAGTGAGTAATGAACCTCTTTCTATACGTGTGTCTCTCCTCAGGACCAGATCAACCATGGCCCAGTGTATAGACATCCCAACAGAGCGCCGGCAGGGCGCCTTGTCCCCGGGGGCCCAGATGGTCCGTAGCGTCAGTGCCTTCAGCCCCATGGTGAACACCCCCAAAACCAACCACTGTATGCCCACCTCAGGCAGCCTGCCAAGCCGCCTCAACGAAGCCACTGATGTAAGACACTCATCTGACATACTGAAAATGTGGTGCATGTCTTGCTTATTTATATTGAAATGTACTGATGCTAGTACAAAGCATCTGTTGTTTCTGTGTTTTATATCTGTACTAGACCTTACCTGTTCAAAGATATGTGCTCCAAAATATGTGCAGAGTGTGGGTTGTGGGGAAAGTTACTGTAACTGGTGCGTGCGTGAGAATATGTGGGAGCATCATAATGTAAGGAGCAGCCCATGGAGGAGTGATTTATGATGGATACAAATAATTTAACAGCAAAATTAGGTGAATAGAAGTATGGGGATGTATGCGCTTGCTCCACATAGTTTTTCCATACCCGTTGGAAGATGAGACACACATCAAACGCACCCGGTGAATGCGTGACCCGTGCATGCCAATGAAACTATATGGAATCTATGATAAGGTTGTGGGGGTCCCTGCTCTCTCTCAGCTAAGGGGTCCTTGGCCTGAAAACGTTGAAGACCCCTGGTGTTAAGTATTTACACTTCTGCCTCCTCTTTCTCTCCACACAGGACCCTCTCTGCATGGAGTGGCGTCTCCACAACCCAGAGCCGGTGACGGTGCCCTACCTGAGCCCCCTGGTGCTGTGGAAGGAGCTGGAGTCGCTGCTGGAGAACGAGGGCGACGCGGCCATCACGGGGGCCGGCGTGGTGGACCACCACCCCATCATCTACTGGAACCTGCTATGGTACTTCAGGAGGATGGACCTGCCCAGCAACCTGCCCGGCCTCATCCTCACCTCCGACCACTGCAACAGAGGCTCCCAGGTACAGAGGAGGGATGTGTGTCGTTCATGAGTGATTCGTTCGTCATAAGAACGAATCACAAGAATGAATCGTGAACGATTTGTTAATTTCCTTTAAGGACAACTTTGTTTTTTTCAAGGGTTCATATTTTAGATTAGAGAATTGGTGAAAAGAAAAGATGTTTTTATTTACTGCTTTCTATCATTTTAGGGATTTTAGCGATTTTGATTTCAGTGGGTGGGGGGGCATGCTTACAAGTGGCTAAATATGTCTTTTTAGACACAATAAGCAGACTATTTCTTTATTACTATGCAGTAACACTACTAGTCCCCCATAAGTCACATCTGCGATATGCCCTTGAAAGATCACAGTGCATCTTGGGAATGGGCTTATTGCATCTAAGAGGACTATATTTAGCCACTTGTACGCATGCCCCCACCCACTGAAATCCCTCTCTACGGCCATGATGTGTTTTATTAAAGAACATCAAAAGTCTCTCACAGAGTTTTTCTGTTTCTTTTCACAAATGTTTGCATGCAACATTGATGTCCAGCGTTTTATAAAATATCATGTTCTCTCCCCCCCTTCCAGATTCCTCGCCACTGGATGTCAGAGGACAGTAAACATGTGCTGATCCAGATGTTATGGGACAACCTAAAGCTCCACCAGGACTCCATCCAGCCGCTCTACATCCTATGGAACACACACAGTGGGTCACACTCACACTTTAATAGATGAATGTTACAGGATTAAACTGCTACAAATGGACTAGATGACAGGGTTCATTCTGAAAGCAAAATGGCACTTTGGTAGAGGTTTGGATTGTGTTGTCATGATATAAGCAAATATTGGTGCGATATCTTCAATAGTTTCTCTGTTGATTAGAAATTGATACGTGTCTGCTCATTGACTTCTCGTCACTCTTGATCACATAAACGAATGCAATCGAAGCAGATTCTGCCAATGTGTAACATTACAAAACCCAACATTTATTGTTTTAAATACAAATGTCACTTTGATTGCACCATTTGAAGACCCTGATCCAGAACCACGAATTCAGTCTGGATCTTCTTACTAATTTTTAATCATAAAATCAACACAAAGTTATAATAGTAAAAAATAAATACAAAATATATACATGTTGGGTTTTGTAATGTTACATATTGACAGAGGTCTGATTGAGACATTAACTAGTAGTCCCTGATGACTCCGCTAGAGCTCTGGGAGCCAGTCAACTTGAGCTAATGAGCTTAATGGAGATAGTCATTTCCCAAACTGAATCAATACCAAGTAGTAGAACAACTAAACTCCCCTGTTAGCTCAATGTCATTGTAACTAAGATATCCACTGAAAAGACACACATTTTTTTAACCGCCTTGTCACTGACTCACTAGCAGAACGAATGTCAGAAAGCATAGGATTCTACTGTGTAATGTCAAGGCTGAACATTGGGCTATATTTCTAATCAGTGGTGGAGTCATATTTGTATTTATAGTGATTAGGCATTTGAGCGCTGTCCTGCTCATTTGAGCACAGCTGGAGAGCCTGTTTTGACCAATCAGATTGCTTGGTCGTAACTACCTGTTGTAGTTGTATTGTCTATTGTGTAATACAATATAACTAACACCAGTAAGACGCCTAAGGGCGACGCACGCGCCACGTCTTGGCCATCTGGCCAGTGATGTATATCGGACCAGTTAACCATATATGGAGATCCATGTACTGTATATGGAGATATGCTGTGAGACCCCAAACATGCTTACTCGGTTATTCGTTATGTGAAAGTCCTATGACGTCTGACATCATACATACAATCCCTTTTATGCCCATATATGGTGATCCCAGTCTGTAGAACCAGCCACACAGATATGGGCTGTCTTGGTCATCTGTCTTGACCATTATGGATTCTGTTAGTGTGGTATGGGGCTGATGTGGCCTCCATATATGGGCATTCCCATATGAAGTCCTGTTAGATATGGGCTTAATATTGATGACAACCAGTTCAAAATGTTTTATTAGCATGACAACTTGACAAGCATTGTCAATCAAATTAACAATACCCTAACTGTACAGGGGAATGCGAGCAAATGACGAGTAAGTGACTAATAATAATAACCTTTGTTGATTGGTACATTTTAGTGAGTGTTTGCATAGAGGGGTATTTTAGACTCTATGCTTAAGGCTTACTGTTCCTGTTCTGAGCTAACCCATCTTCTAACAGATCCCCTGTCTGTTTGCTCTCTCTCTGTCTTTCAGGGCTTAATTGTACTCTATTGTTAGACCGTGAGTGTCCATTTTGTGTTGCTGGACACCCACAGTCCTATTGTTTGTTGTTCCCTGTAGTAATCTGGCCGTGTGTTGTCTCCTAGCTCACTGTCCCCCCTCCCCCCTGTCATCTGTATGGAGAGAATGCATCGCTGTTGTGATTCTTGTTTTGTGCACTTCTGTAGTAAGACAGGTTTCACTGCTTTTCATCACATTCGAAAAGCTTCTTTTCATGGTGAATTGAGTCTTGTCTTGGTGAATTGAGTCAATGTTTTGTTTTATTTAATAATTTTAGCCATGTTAGCTGTGCGGCTCCTATAGGAATGTTGGTCCGTCTCTCTGTCTATCCGCCTGTGTGTCTAACGCTTTCAAATTACTGGCTGGATTGCCACAGAATTCACTGTGCACCTTATGCCCTTATTATGCATCATGCTGCATCATATAAATGCATCATCATTCATGCTGAAATACTAAAATATCTCAAAACACAGATTCAACACAAAAAATAACTCAGGATTGTGTTGATCTTGTCCCAAACAACAATAAAATAAGGTTGTCCCATATGGGGACAACCTTATATGGTTGTCCAGAGGTGAACTGGGCCTTTAATGGTTCTCACAGAGGCCTACTGTAGCACCACTCTTCGTGTATTGCAACTTTTCCACTTCCACACAAGATATCTCAGAATCTAATGGGTGCATTGCCATCAATTAAATTCAATTTGATTAAAGTGTCAAATCACAACCAGTTGTCTCAAGACACTTTACCCTACAGTCCCACCCTGAGCAAGCAATTTTGCGACAGTGGCAACGAAAAACTCCCCCTTAACTAGAAGAAACATCAGGCAGACCCAGGCTCTAGGGTGGGTGGCCATCTGCCTCCACCGTGTCAGGGGGAAAGAGAGAGAGAGAGAGAGAGAGAGAAGAGACATAATCCATGAATCCTCCTGTGTGCCAGCGACCAAGGGACTAAATGAAAAATAAAAGGCATGCGTTTCAATCAGACTGTCCTGATGTGCTGCGACTGACCACGTGTTTACTGTTACGTCTACCCCGCAAAACATTTTTTATTTGTCAGGATCTGCATGCTGCTTTGCACCCATTCCTGGAATTGATTTGATTTTATTAAGAGTGAAGGAAATTGGATGTTCAAATTGCATAGTGGACGGACAACACAATGGCTTCTCTATCTCACTTTGCCCAACACACTTCATATTTATATTTCAGGTCTCAGGATGGTTCAAACAGCGTAGTGAGACCCTCATGTATTGGTTGTTTTTACTGAGAGTTACTAGGTTGGAGGAAGTGTGTGTGTGTGTGTGTGTGTGTGTGTGTGTGTGTGTGTGTGTGTGTGTGTGTGTGTGTGTGTGTGTGTGTGTGTGTGTGTGTGTGTGTGTGTGTGTGTGTGTGTGTGTGTGTGTGTGTGTGTGTGTGTGTGTGTGTGTGTGTGTGTGTGTGTGTGTGTGTGTGTGTGTGTGCGTGCGTTGCTTGTGGAAGTTATAGTACAGTTCCACACTATGTTGCCATGGCTGATGCTACATACAGTATAAGGACAGTTTCTTGTGTGATGTCAGGCCAAAAGATACTCAAAACTCATTAGGCAAATTGCAGGATGAACCCAGTGGCGTCAGTTCAGAAAAGGCTAAGGTATGGCAACATCATGTTGCCATACTTTAGCAACAGGCATGATACAGTACATTTATTTTAAGGAGTACAATAAAATCTTCCCATTTCTACGGTTTCTTGGGCTGGATATGGCAGCCTGGAATGGTTGTTCAAGTGCAGCTAAACTTGGCATGTTAGTAAACGTGCCACAATTAACAATAATGCATTGCACCTATGCAGCTGACCTGGGAATATACCATTTTGTCAAGTGACCATTTTGTTAAATTTTGCATTTGTAGTTATTTTACTGTAATTTAACAACACAATAACCAGAACAGATAGACAAAGAGACATTTGTGGATTTATATTTAAAAGTAACTTTTATGTTCCCCCCTGGACCCAGGGTATGGCAGCTGCATACCCCTGCCGTACCCAATTGACGCCCCTGGATGAACCCCTCTACTGACTCCCTCTCTCATGATCTCCGATCTTCTACCTGGGGTGTTAGGAGCAGCATGACCTCTAGGGGCCACTATAATCTTAATCAGGGCTTTTATAATCTTTGCCTTGTTTAGTGGTATATTATAATATACATTTATACCTATATATACATATATCATATAGCATGGTGGACAAACATCTGTTTGTTGTCAGATCTCAAATACAGTCAAGTATTGTATTTGAGGGTGGGTTTCTCTCTTAAATGTCTGCTTTGTTACTAGAGCCTGACCGACACTGGATCTTTGGGGGCGATAGAACTAAGTCATATTACGGAGTAAACAATAAGACATAAGTTAATTTTACAATGATCCCTCAAATGTGATTATCAAACTGTAATTGGAGATTTTACAGAGCCAAAATGAAAATAGAAATATATATTTTTAAACGACACCAATAGAAGAAAGAATAACCCAAACAATAATGTTTTATAGGTTTTCATATCCGTATCGGCTTGACTGATAGATCGTTTAGGCTCTACTTGTTACATCTTGTGTCGTCTACATGCGTTTTTGTGTGTTTTCTATGACCAAGTGATGACCAAGTGATGACCCGCTAAACCAGTGGTACTCAAAGTGGATTCGAGGGACTCTGGGTTCCTTTAGGCGTCTAAATTGACCTTTACTAGTCTGTAACTCTGACAGTATACAAATGGAACCAAATCCATTTGGTTCCATTTGTATACTGTCAGAGTTAAGGGAGTACCTCGAAATGTAAAAGTTTGAGAACCATTGCACTAAACTATTTTGTCTAATGCACCAAGCTAATATTATTAGTTAAGGAATCATACACAGGAGTCATTGCGTACACCATTAAGACTGTGTGTTTCTGCGTGTGCGTGTGTGTGTGTGTGTGTGTGTGTGTGTGTGTGTGTGTGTGTGTAGACGTGGGCTACCCTCTGCCGCGGACCGTGCGGGAGCAGGAGAGAGCGTTCAGCGAGGAGCTCCTGCAGGACGTGGTGAAGAGCATCCAGAGGAACGACGTCACCCGACCCATGGGACAACTGCTCCCCCTGCTGGGACAGACGCTGGGCGTCAAGAGACAGAGGTCAGAGCGCCTCTTCTGAATCATGGGCAGAGTGGCAGGAGGAGAATGGGCTGTATGTGAATACAGTGAATGTGGCCTCCATATATGGGCATTCCCATATGAAGTCCTGTTAGTTATGGGCTTAATATTGATGACATCAGGGAACACCATGTATGGGCATAATAGGGATTATGTTAGTGTGGTTCCCCTGACATCACGGTGAAGTCAGAGCATGATGTCAGTGCAGCAAAGCCAATTTTGACATATCTCCTTGTATGGGCTGTTCTGTCCGTGACATCAGCTTTGGTGATGTCTGTTTCTGCGTACTTTCTATGATGTTAGTCTTGTACTAACATCGTAATAGCGGTTAGCACCGCTCAAAAAAAGTAATGATATTGCATTACTTCTTACTTGGCATCAACTAGTTACATCAGAAGAAGTTATATTGCTATATTACTTTTGCTACTGACGTGATACAAGCTACACACTTTGGGATCCTACTGGGGGTCACTTGTTATTTCTTGATTCTAGTTTTCTTTTCTTTCACAGGAGTTTATACAGAGACATCCTGTTTCTGTCGCTAGTGGCTTTGGGAAAGGACAACATCGACATTGGTTGGTTCAGTTTTTTATGTTATCCAAGTTACAATTCCTGTTTGTTTTTTAAATCAGTCAACACTACTCTTTGTCAGTTCCTTTTTAAATATTGTTTAATAAAGTCTGTGAACCCTCTTCTTTCCTCAGACGCGTTTGACCGCGAGTACAAAGTGGCGTACGACCGCCTCACCCCCGGCCTGGTCAAACTCACCCACAACTGTGATCGACCTCCCAGCACTGGGGTCATGGAGTGTCGCAAGACGTTTGGAGAGCCGTACCTTTAAAAAACTTGAACTGAAGGTGCACAGATCTGTATTTATAAACCACTCGTCTTCGCCACGACAAACGGTCGCATGTCACGACACTCAACACCGCCCAGTCTCAAAGCATAGCTCAGGAAGATTCTCAAGCTGTGAATGGCCACGGTATAAAACCACAAGACGTTTGGTCAACTCTGTAACTTTTTGGAAAACCTTTTGCAGAGACACCTCGGGTAGCAGTCCCAACGAGCTAATGCTACGTAGCTGGACTCGGTAAGAGTTTTGTTTCCCTTCAAATTAAACACATTAATAACTTGGATGATAACCACTCTGTCTGGTATCCATACCTTTTTCATCCGGCACGTTACACACTTTCATAATGGCAAGGTACTTTATTTTGATTTGAAGTCTTGTAGAAATTGTTATTTACAATGCCACAGTGCTGTATATATATATATATATATACACAACAGTATAATGTTTTTAAATGCAACATTTATATTGTATAGTCACATATTATGAAGAATTATATTAGCAATATTTTAATTAACTTGAATTCTATTTATACAAAGTAAGTAAGCTTTATTTATGCCCCTTTATGTGTCGGATTTGGTATCTTAATGTCCACATGGCTGATGAGTCGTTGTGGAAAACAATTTGCCTTTGGCGGATTTGGGTCTGGGTCTGGCCCCGCCCGCTCTATTGTGAATCCATTTCCTCACCCCGAAGAGTTGGGTGACCAATCAGGGCCCAGTATTGGTCTGGTCTAACCAATTGTGTCCAGAGACATTTGTTTAACCCGCCCCTTGGAAAAAACCCTTTCATATACAATAGAAGTACCAGACTTGTATCCACACGCCAGGCTAGATGCATTGGTGCGTTCTGGCCTTTACTGTTTGTTTGTGGGGAGGTTGTAGACCAGGGGTCTTCAACAGGGGGTCTGGGACCCCTAGGGGGTCCTCAGAGTTACAACAGAGGGTCCTCCAAATCTTTGTGTGATAGAAACCTTTTGTTTCTCCTTTTTTATATTAACCACTTGAACCCTAGCGTCCATATTTGGAGAACTTTACCCAAAAATGGCCGATCTACAAGCTATCAGCTATTTTCGGCAAATAGCTTTGGTGTAGAGGGGAAAAATAGCAGACTAAGTACAGAGTGAAAGGTCAAGTTTTTTTAAGTGTTGACGGTTCAAGTGGTTAAATATCTGAAAACACAAATTGACATGAAAAAAAATTAATGTAGGATTAGTCAACCGAATCAAGATCCTAGGTGGTCTAGAGTCAGAGTGATCGGTAAAATAACTGCAGGTGGCGGCCATTTTGATAATGGAGAAATCTGCTCCTTTAAATTTCTGTCTTTTATCGTAAAGTGGACGATTCCATCTGGACTACTGGTGCCTCTGCCAGCATAGCAGTTTTTTCATTCAAATTAAGGGAAATGTCAGGCTTCTGCAAAAACACTGAGCTGCTTTTTTGGACATACAAGAATCCCATTACTGTATGTCACCTTAGGGACAACTGGTAAACTGAATTACAATCAGGCATTTTTCTCTGGCATTTTTTCTGAAAAATGTTGGCGAGAATGGCACTGTTTTTGCGTATTTTCTTTTGTTTCTTTTTACACTATCATTTTAGGTCTGTATCAAATTGTAATATACACATGCTGTCCAAACCACAATTGAGCCTTTAAATTAATTAACTTGAAGTATGTTACATTAATAAAATGTCAATTCTGTTAATGTTTACATCTCCTTTCAAAATAATATTCTGATGTCTTCACATTTACAATTATGAAATGCTGTGGTCTTCAGTGAAACAGTATGTTGCACATGTAGGTTACTTACAACTATCAGTGTTATTAATGGTTGTCATGTCTCTCTTTGTGTTCGCTTTTATGGAGAACATTACCACTGTCATGGGGGGGCGGCCGGGGCATACATGCACAACCATGAGAAAAAGTTCTAAAAGACAAACTGTTTGCTTGCAAAAGCGTCATGTCCCTGATGTCTGCTAGGTGGATAGGTTGAGTAACCGTTCAGTCCTTCCCCAGGGCAAAAGTCAGTTCAAGGTTGAGACAAAAATGAGATTGTTACTAAAAGTTGAGGATGTCGATGTCATATATTCTATTTTTAAGAATTGACACCAGCTCAGAGACTTGGCTTGTGTCACTGGCTTGGAAGGTACTAAACCGAATATTTGAGCCAACTGACACCCAAATTGTTGGAATTGATCAGCAATGCTTAAATGGGATCATATTTCTTGATCCAAATGAGGAAAAGGAAAATTCTAAGTCTTTGCGTTATGTTCATTATGACTAGGACAATTGACAGTATTTTGATTTCTTAGGTAGGTAGTTCTCAACTGGTTTGCTGTATAAGCAGAACAGAACATAGTGTTTTATCAGTTGAAATCATCTATAAGATCATAAGACATTCAGTGGTCGGGTACAACCAGGGGCGCAAGTATCAAAACGCGGGGTGTAACCTAAGTGGTAACATATGTTTTGCCACCCCCTATTTCTTTCTGAAATTACGCCTCTGATTCAAGGGATAGGCATACTTGATATTACGGCAACACTGTTGACTGAGAAAGTTAAACTTACAATGCAAAGGGTTGAAGGGTACGCCTCTGATACGACAGCAAAACAGAATGTTGAACCTGTGATGAAAGTGATGGTTATTGAGTCACTGAGTACCTCAGTGATAATGCAGTCAGAATGTGGTATTTGATCCATAAAATGGTACCAGTTAGAATCTTAGAGACTGGCCTCTGAGTCGAGATTATACTCTGTTGATTTGATTGTGTCATCAAAATAACACATGTGGAGAGCTGACAAATACTTCAAACGTCTGTTATCAAGGAAAATGCTTGTAATTGTTTCTGATTATATTATGTAGACGTCTTCATAATCACTGCATTTTACTGACTGTACATGTATGCATGTGATGCATGCATGTATGTGTAGTTAAATGCTTCTAGCTTTCATTGAATGAAAGGTGTTTTGACATGACTTGACAAAATGAACCAAGACTTCACCCCAATATTTTCATTCATTTTCACCATGGTGATTGCCATTCCCATGTTCCCAATGACTTATTTAACCAAGTTTTATGCCAGTCGCAAATTATCCGGGCTTGAGCAACATGTCAGAGTGAGTCTTTACCTTTTTAATCCACAGTAAAAAGGGTGTTTAAGACTGATGTAAAACACGTATTTCAACGAACAGGTTATGAAAGGTGCATGAAGGTTATTTACAAAAGTCATAATATAAAACTGCAATTCATATACCGTAACCAAATACATTCTGGATTGGGCCTTTAGGTTTTCCACTTCTGTGTCCTTAAAGAAAGCCCAACGTTGAGAGATTTTAGTCTAGCTAACTTAGATTATTTAATGTTTTCTTTTTTTAAATACCAAGTTATTTACATCCACCTGGTGTCTCAGGTGTGAACGAGGTATGCAAAATGAAAACCCGCCTGGGTTGACTAAAGACTAGAGTTTGTAACCACTGCCCTAATGAATGCCAGCTAGTTTGGAATACATAAGGCCCACCACAGGACTATACAACTGTTCAGTGACTTTTAAAAACGTGAAATGGTTTTATTTTTGTTTTGTTTTCATCCAAAAGGCTAAACAGCTTTCCCTGTGGTAGATGGGATAGACACACTGAGCTATAAAAGATCATGGTGTGAACATTTTGTGTACAAAAGAAAAATAAATTGTACAAATGAATAATGATTTCACTTTCTGTACATTCATGTATATTTTAATCTGCCCTTTGTAGAGAGCCCATTTTTTTATGTTGTATTTACACATTGTACAAAGGTAGTTTGCATCAGGTGAAGGTATACTGTATATTGGCCTTCCAGGCCCTGTAACTGTAAATAAATTCACTTATACTGTGACTCTGTCTTCATTGAACCAAGAGAACTCACACCACAGACAGCTTTTCACAATAATACATACGCAATTCACTGTTTAAAAAAATAATTTAATTGCAGCATGGGTTTTGTTTTGTTCTGTTCAAGATGGCCCATTGAATGTCCATCAATATTCTTTGCATCCAAACAGATGACACACCCACAACACATTTACAGGTAAAAATGTGACATGACATTGACGATTCTTGAAACATTTCATAATTCTCAAAGCTAGACACTATGGATACACTCTAACTAGACAGATGAACATAAACCACTGTAGTCTCTTCACTTGTGTATTTAACATACTGAACATGGACAAATGAGTTTGCATGAATACAGATTCTCCACATTAAGGCCTATGAAAGTATTTACGATAGAATTGGAGTTGCATCCAATAGGCGCTTATTCTGACACACATTCTGAAATGGACATTAACCCCTTACTCAAGTCACGATTGTATATGGAAGCCTTTTCAGACCACTGAATACAATTGGAAAACATGTTTTTTTCTCGCAATTCGGACTTCATACATAAGAGTTTTTCTTTTCTCACAATTGCGACTTACATCTCAGAATTCTGTTGGGAGTTAAAAAGCTGAGATATAAAGTACAAATTAAGGGAAAACAAGAAATGAAACTCGACAAAGTTGAAATTAAAAGAAACACTCAAATCAAGCCCTTTTAATTGTATCCATTGGCTATATGGGCTTCCATACAATCTTCCAGAAGCATTAGTTAAATGGAGATGAGACAGGTGAGCACTCTGAGCTAAATATTTTGAGATGTGGGGGGGTTGGGGTTCAAATACATATATATTTCTAGGGGTTCTTGACATTAAAAGGTTTGAGCACCACTGATAATTGAAACATTAGTTTCTCAGAAAACGTTTTTTAGGTATTTCTCAGGCCTGAATGGGTTGTTAAATGGAGATGGGACAGGTGGCACTGAGCACTCACTCGGTCCTCCAGCAGAAATAATTGCAGATCTACCAGCTCGCAACGCAGCACTATGTGTATTTGCTATTTTTCCAATAGCTAAAGTACAAATTCTTTCCAGGTCTTAATGGGTTTATAAATGGAGATGGGACAGGTGAGCGCTCTGGTCAGGTCAAATACATACAGTAGTCCATAGGGGTTCTTGAGCACTTTGAGCACCACTGATCATAGAAACATATGTTTTTAAGAAAACCTTTTAGAAGACATTTTAGGTATTTTTCAGGCCTAAATGGGTCAAATGGAGATGGGACAGGTGAGGTCAAATGGAGATGGGACAGGTGAGGTCAAATGGAGATGGGACAGGTGAGGTCAAATAGAGATGGGACAGGTGAGGTCAAATGGAGATGGGACAGGTGAGGTCAAATGGAGATGGGACAGGTGAGGTCAAATGGAGATGGGACAGGTGAGGTCAGATGGAGACGGGAGAGGTGAGGTCAACTGGAGATGGGACAGACAGGTGAGGTCAAATGGAGATGGGACAGACAGGTGAGGTCAGATAGAGATGGGACAGGTGAGCACTCGGTCCTCCAGCAGCACGCTGAGGACCAGAAACAGGAAGTAGAGCAGGAACATGGTGAGGCCCAGCAGGCGGCTCATCCTCCAGCGGCACGCGGCGATAGACGCCATGACGAACAGCAGCATGAGGAAGAGCAGCACGATGGCACAGAACAGGCCGTTGGAGCTGACGGCGATGGGCTGGCCGCCGCTCAGCAGCGAGTACAGCAGCCACGGGACTGGCAGGCTGTGTGTGTGTGAACAGTGACACAGGACATGACACGGTGGAAGACACAGAGGAGCAAGGTGAAAACACACACACACACACACAAGGGCAGTGGTGTAAAGCAGTAGCCTCGAATTCGAATCAGAAGGCAGGAGGAGTCTAGTTTACTAGGCTAGTAAAGTAGTTGTTCTCAACCATTTCAGGCCGCAAATTAAAATCATATTTGCCAGTTGCGAGGCGTTGTAAGCATGTCTATAGGCTATTTTCACAATTTCTGCCTCTGATATTTGACAATTTGGCCAATGTTTAATTTGTCATTTTAGAGGTATTAAAAAGTCCATAAATTGAAACTTTAGAAATGTGCATATACCCTCTGTACACTTTGTTTACTGTGAGAAAACCCGACCCACAGGTTGAGAACCACTGGTGTAAAGTACAGTAACTACGCAAGTACTTTTACTCTTCTGAAGTACAAATGTTGAGGTATGAAGTATTTGCAAACTTTAGTTACTAGTTACTTTGTAGATATGGTTATTACAATCTCACAATGCGACATTGTGAGATTGTAGATCTGCTATTTTCAAAGGATTTTAATACATTTGAAAATGTGTGAAATTGTACATCCTGTATAATGAGTACTACTAATTTTGTACTTACCTTTGTACTTTTACTCAAGTAGATTTAGAATTCCAGACATTTACTTGTAACAGAGTACTACTGTAAGAAAGTAAATGCACTCTGTACTCACCCATGTGACCATTAATTAAATAAAAGAGTATTACTAATTGGCTCTGCATGTATTATCTTCAAATCTTCACTTTTAGGTAATTGGATTTAACATGGGCTGCTAAAAGTTTTATTAAAAAGGAAAAAAATGTTAAAGATTTCCTTTTGGCCATTTCACCTCAATAACTGAGCAGAAATTGCCTAAAAGGATACTTTAATTAAATTGTGACTTATGAGAGAGTCAGTTAAACCAACTCACTGAACCAACACCTCTTTTCATTCATGTGAGAACCCAATGATCCCGAATAGAGAGAATCCCATATGAACAGTTGGTTGCAGGTTGGCCTAGTCTAGTCTCTAGTGGTTCGCATGACTGTCCCACTCTAGCAAAGTGAGCTTGAGCAATGATTCCCTGCCATACTCACTCATCCTAAATGAATCCCTTAAGCCCCTACAGCAGGGGTGTCCAAACCTTTTTCGAGGGGGGCCACATTAGAAAATATTACTAAAACACCCAAGGGCCGACTATATCTCCTGACAAAATGTACTTTCAGTCAGACCATAACAAAGTCACATACATACAGTATGCGTCGCAATTACAATATTTGATCTAACTATCATCATAAATATTTAATATCGATGGTCTTTTGTCAGGTGTGTGCTCTGAACAAAACACAAATCATTCTCACATTACCAAATAATGTAACCAGACATGCAAGGTAAAGAATACAACAAAATAGCCTTTCTTTGACTACTTCAGAATGAGACAACAGGGAACAAGGAATCCTGACAAATTATACTATAAAATATTGTTGTTTGACGGTGCTGGCGGGGCGTTTATAGTACAATTTAGGAATGAAGCCCCAGGCTGTATATAATTTGTCATCGGGCAGTACTTTGGACACCCCTGCCCTACAGTTATATACATATATTTTGTCAACGAGCTTGTAGACCTGCTACTATGCATATTGGGATGTGCTCCCCCTACATTTGACTCTAGCAAGAAATACATTTGGTTTCAAAAGGAAGCCTAAGGCACCAATAATCAAAAAGGAAATTATTTTAGGTTAGACTTAAGGCATTTTTGGACAGACAAACCTGTTTTAATTTTTTCAATTCTTAATGTAAATTTTATTTTCTAAGTTTATGTTATGTCTGTAACATTGATGATGTTTTTTGGTATGTGGTCAGGCTTAGGCCTGGCTCAGGGAAGAGGACGCCCCTGCCATGCAGAGTCCATCATGGAAAGGCTGTATATGATTTAATACTAGCCTGACACTCAGCCTGAATTGACATTTCGTTTCACTTCATTATTCTGAATCGCCGAAACAAAAAATTAAAGGGGTGTGGCTAGCGATTCAGGGTCTGGAACTAGGCTAATTTAATACTGTATTGCATTTTATTTCTTGTATTGTGTTGTATGTTGTTTTATGCTTGGACCCCAGGAAGAATAGTCTCCACTATGCTGTAGACCAGGCCTGTAATTTGGCCTTTGGTGTTGTCCATTATTAGAGGGCACAAAGGCCAAATGCCAGGGCAGGAAGGCCATGAATAAAACACGATTTTTGTCCATTGAAAGAATTAATTGAATTTATGGGTTAAGGGTGATTTTAAATGTAATATGTTGACTATCTGCTGTGAAATAAATACATTAAATCTGATCTATGCTCAGCCCTGCACCAATCAAAGATACTTAAAAATGGGGACTCAAAAAAAAGACACGGGTGACTACATGACAAGAAGGAGACGCTGGTGTCTGCACGTTGGCAAGACAGAGACAGAGGAGAAAGTGGTACAGTCAGCTGGGGCATTAAGGCCACTGTGGCCTCAGGGCATGCCATTTTTTGGAGGGGCACAAGGCCAAATTGAGGGGCAACCTTTGCCTTCATGGCCTCCCTGAAATTCCTGCCCTGGTGTAGACTAATGGGGATCCTTAATAAACTAAACTAAACTACTAACACTATTTTAGAAAATGTCTTTCTTTCTCCTATAATGACATGCCCAAAATATAGGGACACCATGTTGAATGTGGTTAATCTGGACGATGGATAGAAGTGATTTACCCAATGGTGATGTCAAAGATGTTACTCCCTACAGAGCTGGACACTGCCATGTCTCCCATCCCTTTCCGAGCAACGATCACGCTGGTGATGAGGTCAGGAATGGACGTTCCCGCTGCCAGTATGGTCAGACCCATGATCTCCTCTGTGATGCCTATCGTCTCACCCACCTACAAGACAGTAACCACACTGAGCAGTTCAGGTATGATGTGTTGATTAGGGCTTATGACATTTTACATGACGATTAGTTGTCAAATAATTGCGATTAACCATTTAATTGTGTTTTTGTCGTTGACAATTACATTTCTGTTTGGCTTGTAGGCTTTGAAGTTGCACATGGCAGATATGACACATGACCTAAATATAAAAAGAAATTAGTGATATATTTGACAACTTTATACTTAAAAAAGAATGTTGATAGTGGAAATAACCGATCTACAATCCCACAACACGTCGCATCGTGACGCATTGTGAGCTTGTAGATCTGCTATTTCCACTATTTTTGAAAATATATGAAGATTTTTCAACATGAAACGATTATGACAATTATGACAAAATAATTGTGATTATGTCAAATAATTGCGATTAGACAATTATGTAATAATTGTGACAGGCCTAGTGTTGTTGTGGGTGAAAGGAGAAAGTTAGCATCTTCCTGGTTCCCTTGACAAAAAAAAGGAAAGAAATTATATGCTTGTGGTGGAGTGGACTACTTATTTTTTAAGTTATTATACTGAGAATCATAACACTATACTGTAGCTGCTAAATTGAAATGAAATACATAATATAGGCCTACTGTACTTTCCTAGCCATAGCATATACCATTAGTTTACAGAAGTGTGAAGTAGCGACTCACCTGATGGGCCCACCAAACCATCAGATAGGAGAATATTGCGATCCACAGAATGGAGCCGATGAACGTAATGGCAAAGTACATTGTAGAAGCCTGGAGATTATAAGACAGCCAAGCATAATATATACATTCAATTTATGTTCTTTTCTGATTTAGCTCAGTACCAATGCAAACGAGGGTCTATTATAAATGACGAAGTGAATCTATTGCATGATGTCATAGATAGATTCCTTCTGTATACAACAATCTTATCTTTACTCTGTATCACGGTTCTACTACTTTACTGCTGTAATGGGCTGGCTAAATGGTCCCTGTACTGTAGGGATCAAGGTGTTCTGTTATTCTATTGCAGTGGTTCTCAAAGTGCGGTCCAGGGACCCTCTGTGTTCCCTGAGGGGGTTCCAAATGGACCCTTACACATCTCTGAAAGTATAAAATGGAACTGGTCCATTTTGTACTCTCAGAGTTATGGAGGTCCTTGAAATTATAATGTTTTGACGACCACTGTTCTGTCGTATCTCTTAACCTATCAAAGACCGGGAACGCATCTTTGTTACGTTAGATTTTTGTTGCTGCCCTGGAACAAAATCTAAATATTTTGAGATGGGGGTCTGTGCCGGTCAAATACATATGATTCATTAAAAACTTTCGGCACCACTGATCATAGAAAACATTTCTAGGTATTATTCAGGCCTATAAATGTGTTCATGTACCGGGTTGCGGACGTCAGGCACAGTGAGCCACAGTGGGAACACGATGGGCAGCAGGATGAGATAGGTGGCCTGCTTCAGTCTGCCCTGGGGCCACTCCAGAGACAGAGGCTCCTCCCTCTCCTCCTCCCCGCCGTCTCTGTGTGCTTCCTCTTTATCGTCACAGTTGTCAGCGGCGTCCTCCTCTTCCTCGCTGCTCTCCTCCTCATCGCTGCTCTCGTCGCTGTCGCTGCTTCCCGAGCCACATGCTCCGGCCGTTCCTTCTCCACCCTGCTCCCCCTCCTGGTGAAGAGGCAGGATAAATTAAGGCATATCACCCAACCATAGAAGGAAGGATGCATTCATTGAAAAATGCATTTTATTTTCCCTAGGATGCCCTACTTAGTCCATTATCTTCTTAGATGATTAATGGCAAAAAAGCTGAAAAAACTATTCATATACAGAGACGCACCAGATTGATCTTCTGCTTATACCATATTTTTTCAAGCTCTATATAATCTTTCAAGAAATAATTATTTCATCTGGCTGCAGAAGGTAGATTCATGCTAGGTGCCAGGTCTCTATATGCGGGTTAGGCCTACAGGTCTCTATATGCGGGTTAGGACTACAGGTCTCTATATGCGGGTTAGGCCTAGAAGAAAATATACAATGATGATGTGAAACCAACTCAGTGGCCTTCTGGTTGGAGTGTCCATGTAGAGACTGACTGGGAGGTTGGGTTCCAACCCCAGCTGAGTCGTACCAAAGACTATTAAACAAAAATGGTACCCAATGCTTCCCTGCTTAGCATTCAGTATCAAGGGTTGGATTGCGGGTAAGTCCCTGCAACATGCTAGCATCATATGTACTTACTGTACATCACACTGCCTCACTCACGTTACGGAAACAGGAGATAGGCTCCTGAACTATGGGCCACATGGCATGAAGCATTGGTTGTCAAGGCTACTTGATTACGTGTACCTTGGTTGCGTCTGGCTGCTCTGGGATTTTCTCAGACATTTCCTCAATTTTGTGGTCCTGTGAGGTTGAGGGCTCAGCTACGGTACTCGCATGCCCGCTGACAGTGGTGGCACGTTCTGCTTTGAGCACTGGCTTGAGGTTAATTGCTGAATGGAAAAAGCAGATCACATGAATTATTCTTTTTAACGCTCGTATTCTTCATGAAAACATACCCACCGCGTGGTCAGAGCACATACAGCTCCTGGAGGTTGGGGTTCTTGCTGGAAGCTTGGTCAACAGTGTGTCATAGAGGTACAATAATACCAGGCACTTGTATCAGGTAAACAGTTTGGAGATCTACGTCCCCTCGATGGTCAGCTCTTCCTAAATCAACCACTGACCAATCGCCCACGACCTGAAGCTTGCAGCTAAATCTTTTCTGGGTTGCTAATGGAATTTATGGCCTGTAATAACTGCCTGTGTCATAGACCATGTACTATGTGGTATTAGAGAAAACACACTAGTTTCTCACTTCTTACACTACATACTGTACATATTTATGAGACGCGCACACGCGCACACACACAAATCTGGGAATCCCATTGTCAAAAAAGGGAAAAACAGCACCCTCTCTGTTTTGTTCCTTTTCAGAATCTGTCTTGAGAGATTACAAAGTCACAAACACAACCATCAGGGATGTGCAGAGAATGTTAGAGAGGCAGGGGCTGAATTTTCTAAAAGGGCCTTTTGGTGAAAATATCGAAAATAGCAGACCTCCAAGCGCACAACGCACCATGCGTTGTGAGCTTTGTGACAAAGATAATTCATATTAATTTTCGGTGCTTGATCCAACACTTAACTAAGCATAATCTAGCCAATACTGTAGATGTGGCGTAACGGTGTGGATTTCTACACAGAGAGTGCAATTCTTTCAACATAGGATGCTGCTTTCAAGTTCAATTCTCTTGAATGCTGCCTTCAGGTATGGCATGGAAAGCGTTTTGCAACTACATTCATGGTCACTTTTTACCGACGGGTAAAAGGACAGGGGCTCAAGCCCCCTTTGATGTGCCTGACAACCACGGTGTCCCATCTGCATGGTAATCCTGGGACTGATTGAGATGGGCTGCAGGAGGCCACTCCAGACTCCCTGAGTCTCCAGTGTGCGACAGAAAGTAATCAGGCCCAAGGCTGAAGCACCTCATTACTGCATGCACAGTGGCACACACTGAGGGTCTCTGATTGTGAAGTACAGCCTCTCCAGCCCTCAACTATGACCCTGCACCCGTTAATGACGTCAATCACAACAATCTGATTTATACTTTGTTGTGTCGCCGTGTCGCACACCTAATACAGTAGATAGTCGTTACCAAAACATGTCTTCACCAGTGTGTTTTTAAAGGTGTCCAACACATCCCACAAAGACTGAAATTCAGTTTCCCTAGGAGAATCCGTGACAGCTGCTGAAAGTTGGGGTCCCATTAACTTAACTATACAGAAAAAAACACACGAAAATAAATATGCTTTAAGTAGCATGTGAGGGGTCAAACTAGGGTTTTTTCATGATTCTGAATCCATTGCAAGCATTTGTTTTGCAAGAAGTGTAAAAAAACATCACAAGGATGCAACTGGGACGTATCATCAGTGATGTAGCCTGGGGTCGACGGGTGTTTCGGGTCTCGCAACATCATACACCCTCGCCCAGGTGACCCAGCCGGGGTTGATCAAGTCCCGACTTACGTCCCAGTAGCTATCCACGATCGGTCCTATTAGGGAAAGACAGGGTCACTCAATGTGCTGCACTGGAACTACTCTGCCGGGATTGGGGGTACAATTCTGGCGCGTGGAAGAACTAGGCTCTATGGGTTGACTCCTGGCCGGGCTCCTCCTACGTCTCACCAGGTCCTCTCCTGCTCTCACCAGGTTCAGAACCTGTGCGTTGCACCAGACCCCAATCCAAACATTCCATTCAGCTGCTGCAGTTGAATGGCCCTCCTAAAGGCCTCACCGTGGATTTGTTGGGCTTCTTCCTCACGGAAGACACAGGCTGGGGCGCTAACCCAACCTGCTCCCGGGTGCCGTCTAAATTCCGGCCGTCAACCGAGTCTCCGGTGGTCACCAAACTATTCCTGGTTGTCACATAGTCTATTCCTATGAGCCACTATAAATAGAACTAATAGTGTAAAAAAACATCACAAGGATGCAACTGGGACGTATCATCAGTGATGTAGCCTGGAAAAACATTCCTTGGCGGCTTCCACAAAACTGTGAAAAGTGATGACTCATCACTAAACCATAGTTTTGTGGGGCCATGTTTTGCCCAAGGAATGATTTTTTGCAAAACAAATGCTTTGCAATGGATTCAGAATCATGAAAAACCCAAAGTTTGACCCCTCACATGCTACTTAACCCATTTAGGCCTAACCTATAGTTAGGGCTAAATCAGAAATCAGCCTACAAAAACAAATATTTGCTACATACTGTATATGTACTGTAAGCCCCTCCCAAACAGCAAAATGTGTTCCCGGCCTGAAGAGCATATTTATTTTGGTGTGTTTTATCCTGTATAATGGGACCCCAACTTTCAGCAGCTGTCAAGGATTCTCCTAGGGAAACTGAATTTCAGTCTTTGTGGGATGTGTTACTAGACACCTTTACAAACACATTGGTGAAGAAATTTTTTGGTAAGGAATTTATTCCAGGATATGACACTTTCTGAAGATATCCCCGACTAAGATCTACAAGCTAATGATGATGCATTTCAATGGGACGCACCAACCAAGGATAACTCAGTCAGGCCTGGCACACGTCCACGTCTCTGACTTGAATTCAACTGAATCGATGTATTATTCTGATAAACAAAACAAAAACAAAAACAAAACCCTAGTGTATACAGCACAGTACACTGCATTAAAATAAATGCAAATATGTTTTCCTGTTTTTTAAACAAAGGCTGTAAATAATGAAGCACAAATTCTTAGCAGAGGGTCAGGATCAGGATTGCACCTCAGCATGCAGCACAAACTCACCTTTGGACCGATGATTCCGTGAGGTGTTTTCTAATTTCCCTCTGATGGGTGAGTTCAGTGGCTTCACTTTATTCCTCACTGCAAGCGAGAGAAGGAGCTCTCTGATGTAACCTTTCACTTCAGTAAGTGTTGTATATACACCGAGACCAGGGGTGTCACAAGGGGTAGGGGAAGTGGGACTAAGTTACTAGGGCCCAAGGTGGAGGGGCCTTAATTATTTTAGCTATTGAAAAATAGCAAATATACAAGCTCACAGCGCGGCACCGATTGCCACACTGAAAGCTCGTAGATCTGCTATTTTTTAAAAGTCGTGAAAATGTGTGCAAAGTTTTGAATATATGTATTTTTTTTAGTGAACATTTGTAACTCAAATGTTGCTTCTGGGGGGTCTTCTGGATGTCTGTGGCCAAATACATATGATTTTGGGAGTCCTTCACATGAAAAGGTTTGAGCAATACTGACAGAAACAAAAAACTTTAGAAGGATTTGAAATATTCAAAGACAAATTTTTCAAAAAATAGCACAAGCTCGCAGCTCAGCTATTTTTCAATAGTTAAAGCACAAAATAATGCGTTCCCAGTCTAAATGGGTTAAACCCCCCCCCCTATGAAGAACATTCATGGGGGGCCCGCAGGGAATCCTTGTACCCAGGGCCCAGAATTTGCTGCGACACCCCTGACCGAGACAGTTACAGTACTCTACAGTTTGGGACAAGGAAATACAGCGCTGCCTCTGTGCGATCATGCTGGCCACATCACAAACAAATACACGAGAGTTTCACGTCACCATGACAGCCACCGCACACACCTCTAATCAACAAATATGTCAGTAAAGGCACTGTGGGACACAATAAGCAGACTTGCCATGCAACGTAAAAACACAGGTGCAGACATACCCATAACATTCATCTTACCTCTCCTCTGTACTGACACCTCATCTCTGACATCATTAAAGGATGTTTCTGATTGACAGAGATGCACAGAAAAGTTATGTGTAGTTAACTTGTGTGTAGTCTACAGTGTTGGGCAATGTTACTCAGGAGAGTAATATGGTACTTATGACATATTACTCCTTAAAAAAGTAATAATATTATATTACTTATTACTTGGAATCAAGAGTAATACATATTATATTATATTATATTATATTATATTATATTATATTATATTATATCTCTGCTGTGGGGCCGAAACTAGCCTGATTTCAGACTCTACGCTGGAGCTTGAGTCTGAAGTTGTCCCTATTCTATTTGATTACAAAGGGGAGGGGATTTGAAATTTGAAATCACAAGAGATCTGGTGGGAGGGGTTGTGTTTGACTTGTGTACACAAAACATTCCCCCCTCCCCCTCCCCTCTACGACAGGCACCAAACAGGTCATTTTTCTTTGATGTTTCATTGATTAGAGAGAATCACCAATGAGCTATTCGACACTTGTATGGCTCAATCAATGACTGCAGTTCGGAGCCCTTTTGAAGTTCAAAGGGAGCAATTAAGAACTCTGGTGAGCCACGCAGCCACCCCTCCCTCCACTGTTTCTGTTGATTTTCAAAAGTTAGACCCACCCCTCCCCCGTCTTGCATTGATTTAATTGGTCGGTTTGCAAGACACTGACAGAAAGACGCACGTCATATGACACCTCCAGGCCAAGAGAAGCAGTTCACTCAGAGAGAGGGCGGGTCTATTGGCTGGAGCCAGGCAAGGCCGAAACCACCTAACTACAAAATGTTCATTTTCGGGAAAATGAGCTCAAGTGTAGTTAGGAGGTTTTGACCGAAGTGCTTTTTACTACTTTTCATTGGTTCAATATTATTTTAACCAACACACAGACATAAAGGGTGTTCAATAGCACATATTTATGAAAAAAAGAGAGGGCCAATCGGGTGGCAGAAAGTGTGGAGTTAGGAGGTTTTGTCCCAAGCACTTTTTACTACTTTCCATTGGTTCAATATTATTAAGTGTGCCTGCCATGCAATGGCAAAACACTTATTGTAATCCGCCATACCTAGATAAGTAATTATATGTTCTTGCAAATTTTGGCACGTAAAACTGCCGCCCGCACGATTTATGCCACCCCCCGCAATATATACATCAAAACGTGCGGCTCGGCCGGGAATGGGGTGCTATTACTTTTCTTGCCGATCCGCGTTACCGTGGCAACGTAATTCGCAAAAAACAACGCCCCAAAACCCCATTGACTTTGAATGGGGGACTCTGAAAAAAAAAAAAAAGAAACTTTGGCGCCACATTACTCTGGCATACTTTTGCCTAGCAAAGTGATTTAAACTTTAAAAAACTCACACGACTTTGGACTTTTTCCGGCCAATAGGAACGAGCTATAATTGATTAAGTCCCACCCCCTCTGTATTCCTATTGGCTGGGCTTTAAAAATCCATAACTCCAGTTCACAGCATGGTACCGTCCTGAAACTTGGTGTCTGGACTTAAACAGCCAATAGGGACTTATTACTTAAGCCCCGGCCACTCTTAAGCCCCACCCCTATCTTCCTATTGGCTGAGCTTTAAACAGCTATATCTCCAGTTTGCAGCATGGTACCGTCTCGAAACTCGCTGTGTACTTACATGGCCAATAGGAATGATCTGTAATTGCTTAAGCCCTGCCCCCTCTGCCTTCCTATTGGCCGGGCTTTAAACATCCATAACTCCACTTCCCAACACGTTACTGCTCTCAAACTTGGTGGATGGTCCCATGGTCCCAACGGCTAACTGCTAATGCTAACCGCTACTTCCGCTAATGCTAAGCTAAATATGCTAATGCAAAAAAATGCTAATGCCAGGCGTCCTGGTGGCTCTACTGTATAATAGGCCAATGTAAAAAGGGTGGCATATGTTCTTCACCTTAGACCTTTCATGGCAATCGGACTATGCATGCATGATTTGAAGCATTGTGTTCCAAAAATGTGTTTTGCTAAAGTCTACCTGCTGGTGGCGCTATAACAGCCCAATGTGAAAAAGGTAGCATTTGTTCCTTGACCTAGTGGGAATATGTGTGGCAAATTTCACACTAATCGCAAGCTGCGTTGATGATTTGAGGCATTTTGTTCAAAAACGGAGCAATCCTGCAAACTTTGGAAGCCAATATTAGCCAATTAGGATGGAATATGAAATATCAGACGGATCGGACTTGATCACATGACTATAGAGATACTGTGTACCAATTTGCATGATTTTTGGATAAAATCTCAAGGAATAATAGGAAAAAATGTGTTTTACATAAGTCGGCCTCCTGGTGGCGCTATAAAAGGCTGATGTGAAAAATGCAGGGAAAGGGTTTTTCCTTGGCCTCTAGGGAGTGCGCTTACAAAGTTTGAAACTGATCGGTGGAGTTATAGGTAAAACCGCAAATCGGCCTGTTATAGCGCCACCATGAGGCTGATTTAAAAAAAATTAAGTGGCATTTCTTCCTCGACCTAGTGGGAACGTGTGTGCGCGATTTCATGATAATTGCACTTTGCGTTTGGGATTTGAGGCATTTTGTTCAAAACGGCTCAATCATACAAACTTTGGAAGCCAATCTTAGCCAATCAGGATGGAATATGCAAAATCGGACAGATCTGTGTCGATCACATGACTGTCGAGATACTGCCTACCGATTTGTAGGATTTTTGGACAAAATCTGTAAGAGTAGTGCACAGAAATGTGTTTTGCAAACATCGGCCACTAGGTGGCGCTAGAAAAGGCCCATTTGAAAAATGTAGGGCAGAGGTTCTAGATTGGCATCCAGGGAATGTGTGTGCTCACTTTGGCAGCGACCGGGCCAACGGCGACCGAGATTAGCTGCACACAAACTGCGAGGACACACGGACGGACGCACGCACGGACACGCGGACACACGGACGGACGAAGGGGAAAACATACTCTCCCCCATGCCTTCGGCTGGTGGAGACAACCAGTGTCCTTGCTCGAGGACACTTCGACCCTCAACCAGGAGGAGCTGGGGATCGAACCGGCAGCCTTGCAATTCCTAGACGGCCACTCTAAACTACTGCGTTACTCACTGCTGCTCATAACCACCAATGTCAGAGACACTGTCCTGTAGTCATTAAGAGATTGTTCCAGCAGTGGACCGGCTCTCGTCCAGTCACTCACTCTTAGCGTGTATTGAAAAGCTGATTAAGGATCAGCCCATGCAAGAGGCGAGGAGCTGAAAGTCAGCTTGCGTGAGGCCACTGAAGTACATGATACTGCACGCTATGCTGGAGTTATGACAACCTTCAGCTCGGACAGATGAAACACCTTATTTCATACAAAACAGACATACAAAACTATGGCAATGTGAGGGGGTGGAAAGCAGCGTTATTCTTTTTATTTTTATTTCCTTTAATAATTGTTGTTTTTACAATTATTTCCTTCTGTTGAACATGTTTGTTATAATTTGTATAATATGTTTCGTTTGGTTATAATGTTGTATTGCTGTTCCCCTTTAAAACCTCCTCTCTCTCCATGTGTGAGTCTGAATGCGAACTGATAGGATAACTAGAAGCCGGTGCTGGCCAATGTATGGGGACTGACGTCATGACCAGCCAATGGGTGGCTGGCAGAGTGGGAGGCGGCCCTTTAAGAGGAACGCCAGGCTCAGTCTAGGAAGACAAGCAAGGGGCGCAGACGTGTGTGTGGAGCAGGCTGAGGGAAGTGACTCAGGTGGCCGGCTGTGATGAGCAGAGAGACAGGCACAGGCCGAGCCAGGCAGTAACTGAACTGAACCTTATTGAACTAAAGTGCTAGGACCGAGTAGCGCTTTACCTTACAAACCCAGCGGATTCCAGACGGTGATCCGGGTGTCAGCGGTACCAGGCAGGGTCCGGCCATCCAGAGACGAGCGAGAGGGTCCTGACGAGCCGAACCGGCTACCCGGCTAACGAGAGGGGTCGTTGTGACTACTGTGGTGTCGTGTGAACTATTCGCAGCGGCAGGTCACAAGCCTGCCTGCGTGTGAGTATCCAATCCTGTACACCACTGTCACTAAAGTCACTGGCCTAGAGTTGAGCTGTATAGTCGTCACGACAAGGATACTGGCGTATTCTTTGTATTCACAGAACGGTGGACTAAAGACGTAGATGACCAAAGATGAGCTGTGTGCCGCTGTGTGTGCCATCCCACCTGCTGTAGAAGTCACTATTCCCACCTGCTGAAACGATACTCTGCCTATTATTTCATATCTGCTTAGTTATATAACATTTATTCGTCCTTAAATCTGCGCTCCTTGCATTATAATTAATTATCGTAATTATTATACTATTACGATTTGAGGCCTTAACGAGCCGGTACCCTAAACTAAGTGCACTTTAATTGTCACCAAGAACGTTACGATAAGAGAAAGAAGGGGGGTTTGAATTAATATTTTATTGTTGACAGTGCTCTTATTTTTAGTTTTTTAGTTAGTTGGCGCCGTAGGATTGTAGGGTTCCCTTTTATTTTATTATTGTGTTTTTGGCGTGATAGAGGCCGCTGTAACCTAGTAATAAAGATTGTTATACTTTTCTAAACTGTCGTCCTGGTCATTCTCTCCTCATGATTTATATTGCTCTGGTGTTCCGTAAACGAACTTGTGTGTCCTTAAAGGTTGTGCCTTTTGTGCACTTACTTTCCTCTTTAAACGAGGTGGCGTTGTCGGAAACTTATAATTATATAATCTGCTAATGATAATACTTAATAATATACATCAAACCAAAAAGGTGTATTTACAATTATTTATTGGCAAATTCAGTAACAAGGTAATGACAAAGGTACCAGTTTAAACACTGGCGGTTAATGTGAGTTGGGCCACCCTTACATAAATTGGCGTTTGTAGCGGCAGGATCGGATACAGAGCAATATAGAGGAGAGATTGAATAAGTGTGTAATTGTGAACTTGTTAATATGATGATGATGCCGGTGTATCCGGGCGCCCCGTGGCTGCCCACGTTTGGAGGTACAGAGGGTGAACTTAAGTACAGGGAATGGAAAGTACAGATTAAAGGGCTATTGGGGACGCAAGATGTTAATGCGGCTAAAAAGGTTGCCATTCTATTACAAACTTTGACTGATGAAGCTAGACGGCAAGTTAATGTGTTGGATGAGGGGGATCGAGATACTGTGGCCAAAATCTTTGCTCATCTAGATAACGTGTACAAAGAAACAATCCCTGTTGCAAAGGTACGCTCACAATTTTATAGTTGCGCACAGCGCCCTGGAGAGAGTGTCAGTGCCTTTATTCTGAGACTTAGAGAATTATTTTGTGGGTTGCGGCGTTATGATGCGACTACAGCCCCCTCCGAGGCCGTTCTGAAAGACCAGTTTCTTATGGGATTAACTGAGGGCCCACTTGGCCAAGCACTGAGAATATATGCTCGACGCCACCCTGACGAAGACTTCACTGCGCTGCGACAGGAGGCCTTGACGTTGGACACGGAACATGGAGGTACGCCAGCTACTGAAATTGCTTGTCATGCTATTAACCCCGTAACTGTCCCTGTGCCACCACAGACCTCTGCGTGGAGAGATGAACTGAAGCGAGAAATAATGGAGGATGTCAAGACGCAGTTGCAAGGTATGACGAAGGAGTTGATGAGTGAACTCCGACCGCTCATCCAAGCTGCCGCTCCTGCTGTGCGTTCCCAACCACCGCCGCCTGAGGCGCCTTATGTGCCACCTGCACGCCGGTACGCGCCACCTCAGAGACATGAATGGGATGGGGAGGGGAGGCCAATATGCAGACAATGCAAACGACCGGGACACATAGCTAGATGGTGCACTAATAATCAGCCGTCGTTAAACTAAAGGGCCCTGTTGCCGGAGCCCGTGCGACAGGGGTTATTTCCCCACCTATGGGAAGGAGGGCTAATGAGGCGTTTGTTGGGGAGTGTCAGGTTATGGGGGTACCGAGGGAGAGAGTTCCATTATGTGGCTTACCGGATGCAGGATTACAAGTTAGGTTAATGCAGCAGAGACACGATCGGGATATGCGGGCCCTTTTGGACAGAAAGAACAGCGAAATTGAGGCGTATAGAGCTAAGCAGCGGGACTCTGAGGAGCGCGTCCGCAAGCTAGAGGAGACAGTTCGAGGCCTACGGCGGGAAACCCAGGTCATTCGTGAGTGCAAAAATAAGCAGATCGGTGAGCTGAGGAAGGTGGCGGTTCAGAGCGCCAACTCGTTGAAGGAGGAGCAGGAGAAGTTTGAGCTGCAAAGGAGACACACAGAGAGCACCCAGGCTCTGCTGGAGGACACCAACCTCAGATGGGCCAAGATGGAGAGTGAGTATAACAGCCAGGCACAAGCAGCTGACCAGAAGGTGCGTGTTCTGGAGCTGCAGGTAAGGCAACAGGCGGTGGAGCTGGAGGGAGGTGGTGCTCTGCGTCAGAGGCTGAGCCAGGAGAAAGCCCAGCTGGAGATCACCATAACGGGCCTCAGCGCAGAGTTGCAAGAGGCCAGCAGACGGAGCGTGTCCCCGATGAGAGAACACCAGCAGCTGTCTGAGGAACAGGAGATGGCCCTTCAGAAGCTCCAGGACGAACCCCAGTTGCAGGTCACCTGGGGGAACGAGGCTCAGGCCGTCCCATTGAGGCGGAGAAAGGGAGGATGCATTCAACCAAGACGACAGCCTAACTGGAAGAAGCTTTCAGGGAGGTATCAGGGCCCCGACTTTCTGCTGGAGTTAATTTGGGCAGCCGTCTGTGCGGTACAGCCCGGTTGAGTTAGTCGCAGGGACTGCTAACGATCAAGTAGGGGGGAGTGTGAGGGGGTGGAAAGCAGCGTTATTCTTTTTATTTTTATTTCCTTTAATAATTGTTGTTTTTACAATTATTTCCTTCTGTTGAACATGTTTGTTATAATTTGTATAATATGTTTCGTTTGGTTATAATGTTGTATTGCTGTTCCCCTTTAAAACCTCCTCTCTCTCCATGTGTGAGTCTGAATGCGAACTGATAGGATAACTAGAAGCCGGTGCTGGCCAATGTATGGGGACTGACGTCATGACCAGCCAATGGGTGGCTGGCAGAGTGGGAGGCGGCCCTTTAAGAGGAACGCCAGGCTCAGTCTAGGAAGACAAGCAAGGGGCGCAGACGTGTGTGTGGAGCAGGCTGAGGGAAGTGACTCAGGTGGCCGGCTGTGATGAGCAGAGAGACAGGCACAGGCCGAGCCAGGCAGTAACTGAACTGAACCTTATTGAACTAAAGTGCTAGGACCGAGTAGCGCTTTACCTTACAAACCCAGCGGATTCCAGACGGTGATCCGGGTGTCAGCGGTACCAGGCAGGGTCCGGCCATCCAGAGACGAGCGAGAGGGTCCTGACGAGCCGAACCGGCTACCCGGCTAACGAGAGGGGTCGTTGTGACTACTGTGGTGTCGTGTGAACTATTCGCAGCGGCAGGTCACAAGCCTGCCTGCGTGTGAGTATCCAATCCTGTACACCACTGTCACTAAAGTCACTGGCCTAGAGTTGAGCTGTATAGTCGTCACGACAAGGATACTGGCGTATTCTTTGTATTCACAGAACGGTGGACTAAAGACGTAGATGACCAAAGATGAGCTGTGTGCCGCTGTGTGTGCCATCCCACCTGCTGTAGAAGTCACTATTCCCACCTGCTGAAACGATACTCTGCCTATTATTTCATATCTGCTTAGTTATATAACATTTATTCGTCCTTAAATCTGCGCTCCTTGCATTATAATTAATTATCGTAATTATTATACTATTACGATTTGAGGCCTTAACGAGCCGGTACCCTAAACTAAGTGCACTTTAATTGTCACCAAGAACGTTACGATAAGAGAAAGAAGGGGGGTTTGAATTAATATTTTATTGTTGACAGTGCTCTTATTTTTAGTTTTTTAGTTAGTTGGCGCCGTAGGATTGTAGGGTTCCCTTTTATTTTATTATTGTGTTTTTGGCGTGATAGAGGCCGCTGTAACCTAGTAATAAAGATTGTTATACTTTTCTAAACTGTCGTCCTGGTCATTCTCTCCTCATGATTTATATTGCTCTGGTGTTCCGTAAACGAACTTGTGTGTCCTTAAAGGTTGTGCCTTTTGTGCACTTACTTTCCTCTTTAAACGAGGTGGCGTTGTCGGAAACTTATAATTATATAATCTGCTAATGATAATACTTAATAATATACATCAAACCAAAAAGGTGTATTTACAATTATTTATTGGCAAATTCAGTAACAAGGTAATGACAAAGGTACCAGTTTAAACACTGGCGGTTAATGTGAGTTGGGCCACCCTTACAGCAACACCTCTTTAAGATTATGACATATGTAATCTATTAAACTAACCAATAGTGTGGTATGCTAATGATATGGATTCCCGTAGGATTTCTTTGCTAAAATAGATTATTTTGCTGTTTTGGCTTCTATAGGGACCAAACTATCAGAAAATGACGGTTTAAAAATGTCAGACCCCTCCCTCATTTCCTGGGGGCGGGTCACTTCAGTTTTCGCCCTATTATTTTGGCTATGTATTCCCAATTTCCCCATAGGATGTTTTTTGTCTTCCAGTCGGTACTCCATCCTATGGGTGGCGCTATTCCTCGTCACCAAATACAGAAACGTCTCTCGTCAGCTCCCGGAGCACAAGCTCCGATTGTCCAAAGGGAATGTCAATCAAATCTCGGGGCGTTATTGTCAAGTAAATGTTGTCTTGTTCGTCGGAAAAAACAAAAAACTAAATAAACATATTGTTTAAAAAAGAAAAAAAATCTCGGGGCGTTAGGCACACCCCCTATAAGACCCGTGACATCCTTCCGCTCAGTCTCTTGAAAGCTTTCTGCTCCGACATTCGAACAGAGGGCAGAGACTCGGATGGAGTACCTCCTTCCAGACCTAAATAAACAGGTGTTTCGTTCGAAACACTTGTGTTTATTGTCGGTCTTCCAGTCGGTACTCCATCCTATGGGTACGTCAACTCCTGTGCGACGTAGGCCAACGTCTAATCACCACATGTACATGCATCCAGGACCACGCCCTCTTGGACGAGGCCCCGCCTATACACACCCCGGAGTCCAGGGAACCAAGGGGTGGGGGTGAATAGGAAAGTACCCTGAAAGAGTCGACTTGGCGACCTCCATAGAACAGGTGGATCTACAGTGAGGAACAGACTCTGCGACTTTCTGCGCGTCTGTGTCCTGTCACAGTAAATCCTCAGTGGCCTGACAGGTGAAAGGTATTTGGTGATGAGGAATAGCGCCACCCATAGGATGGAGTACCTCCTTCCAGACCTAAATAAACAGGTGTTTAGTTCGTTTAAATAAATAAACAGGTGTTATGTTATGTACTTGGGCTCAGCCCCTAGTGGTCTACAATATACTGACCTATCTAATATCTGATTCATTGCAAACAGACCACTAGGGGGCGAGCCCAACTTGTTTGCGATGGTTTTTGAAAACCTTATACCCATGCCAAAATTCAAAACTCTTCACCAAGTGCATATTTTATGATTTTTTTACATATTAAATAGTCATTTTTAGCTCCCGGCAGCCATCGTGGACGCCATCTTGAAAATGATGCCTTTCCGGTATAATTTTTTCCTAAACTTTTAGTATGTTGTTTATCATACCCAATAGTAACAGAATCCAGAATCTTCACCAAGTGCACCAAATTGATGATTTTTGACCAGTTCGTACCCAGCTATATGGGGAAATTGGGAATACATAGTCGAATAGGGCCAAAACTGAACTGACCCGCCCGAGGAAATGAGGGAGGGGTCTGAAAATTTGAACCCCAACATTTTCTGATAGTTTGGTCCCTAAAGAAGCCAAAACAGCAAACAAATCTAATTAGCAAAAAAACCTATGGAAAATTGGGGATACATAGCCGAATAGGGCCAAAATTGAAGTGACCCGCCCCCAGGAAATGAGGGCGGGGTCTGAACATTTGAACCCCGTCATTTTCTGATTGTTGCGACCGTAAGGTCGCAGTTTAGTATCAAAACCTCCACCGGCCGTCCGTCCGTCCGTCGGTCGGTCGGTCGGTCGGTCACACGTCACACGTCACACCTTTGCCCTGCTCATATCTGGGCTCGTTTGTGTATTGTATGACATCACGCCACATCATCGGCTGAGGACTGTGTGATGTCATCATATCTCCATATATGGAGACATAAGTTGCTCATGCCCAAATATGAGCTGGTGAGGTCAGACTTAGTGTGATGCGTAGGTTATCTCCATATATGGAGATTCAACTTCAATGAGTAACCATGGCAAATCACACCGTACACAAATGACCCTTATATAAGACCGGCATTATCTACCGACAGCTGCTATAAGCCAACCCTGGCGATAAGGTCTGAGTCGAAGAAATGCTTCTTTCCTGGTATAAGACCGTCATTGTCTGTCGTACATTTCGGTCAATTCCAGTGGGGATGCCATTGAAAAGTTAATCTAGTTGTACAAAGTAATCAAAGAATGGGTTGACTGGTAGGCTGGTTGACTGCTTTATCTGTGGAGAGTGTATGTCACTGAGAGTCCTTTTATAGCGATTGAAATCATGATGAGGTCACGATGAGTCATCTATGCCCAAATATAGATTTCTAGGTCAGATGGCCCATGGAGTTTGTGATGTCAAACCTAGCAACCCAATATAAACAAACCTGATGTCAGACCTGAAGTATCCTTTTATACCCATATATGGAGATACAGAGATCTCCATATATGGGCATATTAGAAAGCCCATATATGGGCACATACGGATGACATCAGGGATATCCATATATGGGCATAAAAGGGACAAGGGCTTACAGTTAAGAGATCTCCATATATGGGCATATCAGAAAGCCCATATATGTTCATATACTGATGACATCAGGAATATCCATATATGGGCATAAAAGGGACAAGGACTTACAGTTAAGAGATCTCCGGGCATAAAGGGACAAGGACTGTTACAGTAGATATAGAGATGTCCATATATGGGCATAAATGAACAAGGACTGACAAACACTGAGATCTCCATATAACCTATGGGAATATAAGGGACGAGGACAATGCGTAGCATTGTGAGCTTGTAGACCTATTTTCTAAATATTGTTGTACATTAAAAACTTGAAATGGGTCGTTCTGCATAGTACTTGGGATTTGTTGATGTAAATGTTCACATAGAGTGTAATAATTGGTAAAACAAACTTTTGGCCTATTTGTGGAGATAAGCGACCAACGGTCGCTTATCTCCCAATTAGGGAGTTTTACTGGTTGCGACCGTCAGGGAGCAGTTTACTATGAAAACCTCCACCGGCCGTCCGTCGGTCGGTCGGTCGGTCGGTCGGTCGGTCGGTCGGTCGGTCGGTCACACGTCACACGTCACACCTTTGCCCTGCTCATATCTCCGCAATCACACTGCTAGCTTCGCTGCTGGTGATGTCACTAGCTATGATGTCACTGTGACTGTGCACCATGCCCAAATTTGGAGATCATGTGTGGCAAAATATCAACAAACGAGTGAAAGGCCTTTATCAAGTAACCATAGCAACTAAAAATCAACAAATTGTGCAAAGTGAAATATCTTTATCTGGTAACCATAGAAACCAAAATAATCAACAAATATGAGTATTTGTCCCCTTGTAGTATGTCACTAATTTGAAATATGTGGGAATGGCTGACACAGAACTCCATATTTGGACATAGTAGTGACAGACAGATGATATCTCGATATATGGGCATAAAAGGGCATGGCTGATGATATCTCCATATATGGGCAATTGGGCATAAAAGTCGCAATCAGTAGTATCATATATGACTCTATATATGGAGTTATATGTTGTTCGTGTCCAAATATGGGGCTTGTGAGGTCAGACTTAGTGAGATTCGTCGGTTATCTCCATATATGGAGGGATGTGTTGGTTATCTCCATATCTGGGGCGGCATAGCTCAGGGGTAGAGAAACTGGTATTAGAGCACGAAGGGTATAAATCCCGTAGGGTTCCCAGTTCGAATCCGGGCTCCCCCTGAGTTAATGTCGAAGGGTCCTTGGGCAAGACTCTGAACCCCTAATTGCCTCCGGTGAGTAGGTTGGTGCCTTGCATGGCTTCCTCCGCCACCGGTGTATGAATGTGTGTGTGAATGGGTGAATGTAATGCACAATCTATGTAAAGCGCTTTGGATTAAAAGCGCTATATAAATGCACCATTTACCATTTACCATTTATCTGGAGATTCAACCTTCAACGATTTTGACATCTTGTTACTAATCTGTCGGTAGATAATGCCGGTCTTATATAAGGGTCATTTGTGTACTGTGTGATGTCATACTGCCAGCATGACTCACACCATCCTTCCTAGATGATTTTGACATATTGTTTGTGGAGATAAGCGACCAACGGTCGCTTATCTCCCGATTAGGGAGTCTTACTGGTAGTTTATATCCTATAGAACCAAGATCTATAATAAGTAGTAGTAGCAGTATTAATAACAGCAGCAGCAGTAGTAGTTGTACCTTCTCTCAGGGGGTCCAGGGTGTGTATCATGAGTTGGAAGATGGTGCTCCTCAGGGAGGTGTTGTGGAGGGAGCTGTCTGCCCGCTGCAGGACAGGACACGCCTAGAGATGGACAAATGCACACAGACTTTAGTTTGAACACGTGGCCCTAGACATAGAAATCACAAAGCTTAATTGGTAATTTGTCACACAGTGGTATAATTGAGACTTAGGGCTCTATTTTGATTGTCTTAAGTACCAGCTCTTATGCCTTAGCTTAAAGGCCTGTCCATACTGTCTCCGACCACTGAACTTTTCATCAGAACTAGCCCTTACCCGTTCAAAGATATGAGCTCCGAAATGATGTGCAGTGTGTGGGTTATGGGATGTGTGCACTGTGCACACAGTATATGAGGGATGGAAAGTAACTTTAACTGGTGTTTGCATGATGATATGTAGGCGCATCAATGTAAGAAATACCCGTTTCGTTTAATGGCTACAGAGATACTGTCCCCCCCCCCCCCTCCCCCCCCCCACCCCCACACACACACACACACACACACATAGTAGATACACCATAAAAATGCTAATATACAGCATACGATTTGTGAAAGTGACTAACGGGCTTCACAGTTATGTTAGGTGTGTTCATATGCTAATTGTGATGCGATTTCAGATCAATTGCTCCAGCCACTGAGGAGAAACGCTGTGACAGACAGACAGACATTCGCAAAATTATAGTATAGATGGTCCGGTTCAACTAAATGGCGTCACTCGCATCTTCTGAAAGCATTACCCTGAGTTAGAGTTCAGAAAGCTGAACGTCGGAAAGTCGGCAAATCTTCGATGAAAAGTTCGGTGGTCAGAGACAGTATGGACAGGCTTGGGCTTTTAAGTTAAGGCACAAGAGCTAGTACTTAAGACATTCAAAATACAGCCCTGAGACTTTCAGAATCCAGATGTGTATGATATGCGTTTGTGTTTTTGTTTTTTTGCCTATTTGAAAATATATACATATATGTTCATAACATTGTTGCTATTCCACTGGCAATAAAACTGGCAATAAAACGAATAACCCTGAGATCTTTGGTTACTGGAGTATGAGAGGAAACAACCGTTTCCGCTACCCAGGACGGAGGTGCGAAAGACTTGGAAAGTCCTTTGTGCCGGTCACTCTCAAGCAATACAACAAGACTCATGATGGTCGCTTGCCTAGGCCTAATTGGATTCCATAGGACAACTGTTACCTTGCACTACTGGAACAAAAGTTGTACTGACTTTGACCTCTAACGTAATTTTCCCTGAGAGGGTTGCTGTGGCGTCTTGCTGTGGCTCCCATTATTGCTTTAAAAGGAAAAAATATATATAGTCCGGAGGATAATGACCAGATTTTAGGTGAATCGTTCACTTTTTCATACAAGCGTGAAAATTGGTACACTTGTACAGTTTGGGACCCTGAACATTGTCAGATATGGAGCCATCACAAAAACGACCCCTGTTGGCCATGGCGGCCATTTTAATATCCGCCATTACCAGATAATATATTTTGCGTCTTATCTCCTGAACCATACATCATAATACAGAATCTGTGATGTCTACACCCATGTTTTGATGGTCAAGGATACCATTGATAATGTGTACAACATTATAAACTCTCCAGCTGAATAGTTAATGGTCATATATATTCATGGCGGAGGGGTCAACCGTGATACAACTGGATACGCAAATGATCTACAAGTTGGACACCACCATAATGGTCCGGGCTTTAATTAACACCAGAGGCCCTTGAGAAAACACATGGTGATGTAATCCAATGGGAAAACCCTTGAAATAACACAGAGCGATGTCATTAACTGGGTGATGACGTCACCCAGTTTACATCCCAGGCCATATATAAGGGCCACAAGAGGGGCCTTCTATGCCCAGAGCCAATCCGATGGGCATAAACGGGCATATGTCCAAAATCTTGAGGATTGGCGTATTGGTGAGCTTCACATGACATTTCAGCCAACCAGACTATGGGCCAATCTCAAGAATTTGTCAAGCTTCACGTGACATCATAATATCTTACTATAAAACTGTGTGTCTCGTGCGGTTTCTGCATAAGTGTTCGAAAATGTTCATGGGGATCGGTGGCCTCACATGACATTTCAACTAACCAGACTATAAAAGGGCCTGATGGATGTGTCTGTGTAAATCGGTGTTGTTAGGAATGATGTCAACGGTTTGTGTTTTGTGACATCAAAGACCAGATCTTTGGTCAGCCTAAATAAGATGTGACGCAGTTTTTAAACATTGCATTTAGTCTGGGTATGACCAAGAGAGATCTTTGAAAGAGTGACACAGCGATATGTAGAGATTGAGAAGGAGACAGAGATTGACAGAGAATATATCAAAACCAAATCTTTCCACCTCACAATTGACAAAGAAACGCCTTCCAATTAACAGTGCAAGTAGTTTCCATACGCCTTCACATCTCAGATTCTCCTCCATGAAGACATGAGGAGCCACAACAACCTCTACTGTCAAAATGATGAGCAATGGACAGCTCCCCTCATCTCCTTTGTAACCAGTCTGAAACGAGGAGACACAGACCAACCAAGATCTTGTGAGGACTTCATCTCAGCCAGGAGAAGTACAGAAACATCTGATAACTTACACAGGAAGGAGAAGAGCTTCATTGAGGTATCAACTCTGAAGAAACACCAGTGTGTCTGCAGTGGAGAAAAACCCTTCCACTGTGAACAATGTGACAAGGGTTTTAATCAGCTAGGCAACCTGAAGACACACCAGCGTACCCACACTGGAGAAAAACCCTTTGTGTGTAAACAGTGTGACAAGAGTTTCAGTAAGCTAGACAACCTGAATACACACCAGCGTGTCCACAGTGGAGAAAAACCCTTTGTGTGTAAACAGTGTGACAGGGGTTTCAGTGAGTTAGGTTCTCTGAAGACACACCAGCGTATCCACACTGGAGAAAAACCCTTTGTGTGTAAACAGTGTGACAAGGGTTTCAGTAATCTAGGCAACCTGAAGACACACCAGCGTATCCACACTGGAGAAAAACCCTTTGTGTGTAAACAGTGTGACAAGAGTTTCAGTAAGCTAGACAACCTGAAGACACACCAGCGTGTCCACAGTGGAGAAAAACCCTTTGCGTGTAAACAATGTGACAAACGTTTTAATGTGCTAGGTCACCTAAAGACACACCAGCGTACCCACACTGGAGAAAAACCCTTTGTGTGTAAACAGTGTGACAAGGGTTTCAGTAAGCTAGGCAACCTGAAGAGGCACCAGCGTACCCACACTGGAGAAAAACCCTTTGTGTGTAAACAGTGTGACAAGGGTTTCAGTGACTTAGGCAACCTGAAGACACACCAGCGTACCCACACTGGAGAAAAACCCTTTGTGTGTAAACAGTGTGACAAGGGTTTCAGTGACTTAGGCAACCTGAAGACACACCAGCGTACCCACACTGGAGAAAAACCCTTTGTGTGTAAATAGTGTGACAAGGTGTAGAGCCCTTTACCTGTAGGTGCTCTAACGCGAGGGGCAACAATGGTTTAACAACACTCTGAGATTGACATATTGACATGACGTCATTTCTAGGAAAGGATAAAATAAAATAAAAAGTCCATATATGGGCATTCCCAGGAACAAAATCCCTTTATGCCCATAAATGGAAATTTCTGATGTCATAAATCCCAGGCCCTGACTGGCCCAAGAGCCTGCTTTATGTTGATTTACACCCTACCTTCCCCGAAAACATTAATATTAATGTATTAATAAAGGATAAAATACAGGTAAATAAAATGTTCATATACACATACAGTATGGGCATTCCCAGATGATTCCCTGTTAGGATACCCCTTTATGCCCCTATATGGAGATCCCCAGGCATCAAACCCAGGCCCTAACTCACCATGGCCGTGCTTGGCTTTCCTAATTAACATACGTTTTATGCCCATATATGGAGATCCCTGTCCCAATGTCATCAATATTAAGGACATATCTGGGAATGCCCATATTTGATAATGCCCATATATGGGCATGTTTTGACATAACATTGTTGACTATCATGCAGGGGTCTCCATATATGGGTAACTGGTCTCATGAGGAGAGCAAACGTCACTGTATTTTTTTCAAAGGCTGCAGATGGAATCATTTCATCTGCATAGCATCCATGTCTATTATGGATTCTTCTGTTGCAGTTGTTTCTTATATATGCCTTCATGTTATGAAGTCATTATTTACCTTTCTCTGATTGGCAAATGCCACCCAGCAAGCTTGGTCTTGAGTTATTCACAAAAAAGGAAGAGGAGAGCAAATACCCCCAACAAAGGATGCACTGGTGCAACACCTCAAAGAGCAGTATACCACCAAGGAGTACCCTGTTGGGGACAAGCATTTGAGGTGGCATCAGAAATGCCATCGCGGTCAATTCTTCCACAGGCAAGCCAATCTCTCCTTCAGCTCTTAAGTTGTGGCTGCAAGAAAGGCTGCCAGGGGCATTACAAATGCAAAAAGAAAAAAAAGAATGAAACTCCTAATAGTGCACACACAGCATAGTCAATGTGGAGGAGGCCGTGAAGGAGACAGTGAACATTGAAGAATAGATTCATCGTCATCATCAACAACAACGACAACAATCAATCAATCAGTCAAACAAACAAAAAACATGAAATATATGTGCTTAAGAAATACATTTGAACAAGACAATGAAACCAAATTTATGCAACAGAGGCAAAATATTGTGATTTCCTTCTCAAATGGCTCTTGCTGGGAGACTATTCAGCTGGACTTTATGATGTGGTACAGATTATCAATGGTGTAGACATCACATATTCTGTATTATCATGTATGGTTCAGGAGATAAGACACAAAATACATTATCTGGTAATGGCGGATATTAAAATGCCCACCATGGTCGCACCAGGGGGCGTTTTTGAGATGGCTCTATATCTGAAAATGTTCAGGGTCCCAAACTGTACAAGTGTACCAATGCAAGTTTCATACTTTTATGAAATAGTGAAAAATGTCCAGACAAAACCAGCGGACCTCACAACATCACCAAATTGACCATTAACTATTCACCTGAACAGTTTATGATGTTGTATATGATATCAATGGAATCCTTGACCATCAAAACATAGGTCTAGACATCAACTATTCTGTATTATCATGTTTTGTTTAGGAGTTATGATGCAAAATACATTAATTGGTAATGGTGCCGGTGGAAAGTAACATGGCTGTCATGGCCACCAGGGGGCGGTTTTGCGATGGCTCCATATCTGAAGATGTTCATGGCCCCAAACTGTACAAGTGTACCAAATGTCACGCTTGTATGAAAAAGTGAGCGATTTTCGTCACTATCCTCCAGACTAATATATATATTTTTACTTATTTGCACTGACTTTGGTCACTTTTTTTCAGGCCCTGCACTATTGGGTTGTGTTGGTTGTACTGTGTATTATTGCGGTGTTGATATGGCGGTGCGATACTTGTGTTGCATGACTGCATTGACTAGCAGCTAGTGACTGTTATGTGCACTCTTTTGTTTGGCACTGTTTGCTAAGTTATGCTTGAGTATAGCTTTTTTGTGTGTGTGACATGTCACTTATGAGCGTTGAATGTTTCGTGGTCACTTTATGTATATATTCTTCTTCTCTTTTTGCGATAGCTTTCGACACTTTATGTTTTATTTATCTTTTTTTGTGCTTGCTCTTTGGACTGTATACTACAGTACTCTTTTTCTTCTTTGTAACTTGTAACCTTAACTGCTGTGCTGCCTCTGGGCAACTGAATTTCCCCTGTGGGATAATAAAGGTATCTATCTATCTATCTATCTATCGAAACTGTGGTTTTGTACCCTAAATCGTCCTCCGTCCTCTTCGGCTCCTGCCAATACCTGTTTACATGAGCTGCTCTCTGCCGTCACTGCCTCTGGTTTAGCCTTCAGTTCAGGTTTAGCTTCAGGAGCGGCAGGTGGAGGAGGAGGAAGTGGTACTTCATTGTCCTGCAAGGAATTATGAATTATACTTCAAATAACTGAGCGACGCGTACACATTATGCTGGCACACAGCAAGTACAGCGTGTTGTTCTGATGGATCCAACAGAATGCAAACTACATACTTACAGTACATCAGTGGTGGAACTCACATTTTCTACTTAAGTAAAAGTATCAATACTGCATTGTAGATTCTAGTTACAAGTAGAAGTCCAGAATTCAAAATTTACTTGAGTAAAAGTACGAAAGTATTGGCATCAAAATGTGCTTAAAGTAAAAGTACAAAATGTTTGAAAATAGCAGATCTACAAGCTCACAGTTGTGAGCTTGTAGATTGGCAATTTAGCCAAATAGCCAAGGTATAAAATAGGGCTAAAGTGGTTTATGTATGTTTTAACATATTATAATTTATATCAGCAAAGTAACTAGAAGTTAACTATAGTTTTCAAATAAATGTAGTGGAGTAAAACTATAACATTTGGATCCCAGATGTAGTGGAGTAGAAGTGAAAGTACTGAAAACTGGAAATACTGAAGTAAAGTACAAATACCTCAGTCAAAACTGTACTTAAGTACACCACTGCAGTACATATTCACTTTAAATCCTCTTTATCTTCTCATTCTAAACGCTCCTGTACTGTCTAGGAATCAGAAATGTGCCATTCATCAAAGCAGAACAATATTTAGAATCCAATCAAATTAATGATTGAAATTCGCTCAAATGAAATAAGACTTAGTTGGAGCATATGCATAATGCTCATCAAGTAAGAGAATCAAACATGTAAGTGAGATTTGAAGGATTTTTCTAGTAACAGAGACCACAGTTGCAGGCAGTCTGCTTTATGCGGAGCCATGCTTCCACACACTTGTGTTATTGCAGGAAGATGTGAGGATTTGTGTATGACTAATTGCACAATATGCTGGTGGTGATAGTCTGAATACTAATGAATACTAATCATATACTAATCATAATTTAGCGTGCCATTATTATGCAAAGCCATCGTCTATCAGTTCCAGAACGGTGCACCGAAAATTGATAGTCCAGGACAGTATAAAAAAAAAAAAAAAAAAAATTGGACAAGGGTGAAATAAACAACTTGAACCACATAATACTGTGTTGTTTCAGGTCCCAACATCATCCTCAATGTAAAAAATGCAAAGCCAGTTCAGAACCACTGGTCTAAGCCATCTAACCTCCATTGAAAAGAACTATAGTCTTTGTATTGTTAAAAAGACTCTTTTGTAAAATAAACATCCATACAAGTATAAATCTGTTCTATGACAGACATTTACACCAGTAAGACTCCCTAATCGGGAGATAAACGACCGTCACATCGCATACATAAACTTTAGAAGGCAATTGTAACCAATCAGGAGGGAATATGGGAAATGGGACAGATCTAGCCTTGCGTAGCCTAGCCTCGCGTAGCCAGGCTTACTCATCTGAAAAGAGAAAAGCCTGGTGACAATAGAAGGCAGAAGACGTTCTGGGAGGTGGGGCTGAATTTTCCCGGAAGCTGTATTTTTTTTCACAGTGCGGTGTTCCTGCAAACGTATTCCCTGCACGAAAAACTCTGGTCTACATCTCCTGCTCCGTCGGTTGCGCTCGCAATAAACAATATACAAACAAAAACATTGATTCAAGCAATGTTACACCCATTAAGAGCTACAATCTATTTAATTTTTTTCGCTGGGGAATGTAAACACAAGTGTTTCGAACGAAACACCTGTTTATTTAGGTCTGGAAGGAGGTACTCCCTCCGAGTCTCTGCCCTCTGTTCGATTTTTCGGAGCAGATGCTTTCAAGAGACAGTATTATGGGATGCCACAGGTTTTATAGGGGACTGACCCAGTACCGTAAAACTTGAGTGACAAGCCCTCCGGCCAATCAGGGATCGCCCTGCGGGAGTTAACGTGAGTACGTTCTGTTGTGAGGCTGACGCAATAGCGCCACCCAAAGGAGGGAGTACCGAACTGGAAGACCGAAAATAAACAGACCCGCATCGCATGACGTAACGTCCGTTAAACGCAGCACTTCCGCTAGAAATCGTGGAACACACCGGAAGGCATATTGTCTAATGTCTACAGGGTGCGCGTAGCCAGGCTTTACTCATCTGCGAAGAGAAAAGCCTGGTGACAATATAAGGCAGAAAGCGTTCAACTTCCGCTGTGTGAGCTTCCCCGGAAGTGAGCTTCCCCGGTTTTCCCCTAACGTAACTTCCATTAAACGCAGCACTTCTGCTAGAAATCTTGGAACCAACCGGAAGGCATATTGTCCACAGGGTGGGACAGATCCATGTTGATGGCATGACTTTAGAGATACTGTGTACCGCTTTGCGTGATTAGGCCAAAATCTGTAGGAGCAGTGGCGCAGTTACGCTGTGTCCGACACCTGCAATCTCCTCTGTTCACCCCATCAAAGGATTCCACAAAATAAATGCCCTCTATCACCTGCTCAAGGGCTCAGATGGACAAATCATTGTCCCTCCTTTCACTGTATTTGAGTTGCAGATAGTCTCCACTGCAATGACAAAAGGGTAGAAAATAATGTGGATACAAAAATGAGAAACAACCTAGTGGACATAATCAGTGTCCAACCGTTGCTATACTGGTTGATATCGGCGAGATTGCAGCGCTGTAAGGGACGAGTGAGTGAGTGAAAGAGAAACAGAGAGCGCTAACGTGATTTAAACAAAAGCAAGAAAGTGAAGCTGCTTCAGACGCTGCCAATTCCAACAACAGATACATATTCGAGAACTCAATCAATTAAGAACACACAAGCTCGTTTTAAAAGCAAAAGCTGCAGGAGATCTGCTCTCTGTGGAGCACACAAGATGTGACTTGTGCACAAACCAGTTTCTGAACCCAGTGGTGTCGCAACAAATTCTGGGCCCTGGGTACTTTAACTATTGAAAAATAGCAGATATACAAGATATTGTAGATTGTAGATCTGCTATTTTTTAAGTCTTTTTTTTTTTAACGTATGTTTCTATGTCAGTGGTGCTCAAACTTTTTCATGTGAAGGACCCCCAAATGATATGTATTTGGCCACGGACCCCCATCTCAAAATATTTAGTTCCAGGGACCCCCCAGAAGCAAAATTTGAGTTACAAATGTTCGCTTAAAAAATACATATATTCCAAAAAAATAGCAGATCTGCTATTTGTCAATAGGTAAAGTATAAAATAATTCCAGGCCCCTCCACCTTGGGCCCTAGTAACTCAGTCCCACTTACCCCCCCCCCCCCCCCCCCCTCAGGTCAAATTACCTTTTGATTTGACCTGACTCCGCCAGATGGTGGCGTATTGAACTGCTCAGAGATTGGTGCTACACCGCACAGTGCCCGATTCTAACCAATCAGCGGCAGCTACAGGCGGGATCTGAACGAGAGCGGGTGTGACGCGATCGAGAAGCACCTGTTGCAGTTGCACTGCAGCTCTTTTGCTAATCATCTTTGATGGTTCCAGATGGAGGCTGTATGTATGAGGAACTCGATACGCCACCATCTGGCGGAGTCAGGTTACTTTTGTCTGACTAAGACTCCCAAATGGTCCACGTCACAGATATAAAAAGCTAGATACCTCATCCACCGCTGCAGTTCATTGACGCTCATTGGCGACTGGTAAAACAGGACTGGCGGAAGTGCGGAACTGTGGAAGGCACTCTGCCCCCTTCAGTTGGAAAGAGGGAGTCCCACATCTGATTGGCCTACCAAGCATCCCGTTCTGTAACGCACAAGGAAGTGTCCTTCAGAATTCCGGAAACTTGCCAGTCCTCTTTTACCAACACCCCAGAGTCGGAGGAGGCGTCTACCTTTTTAAGTCTATGGTCCACGTGCATCACTGACCTTCTCCGGCTCGTCCGCAGACCAGACCTTGACGATGCTCATGTGCCTGTTGAGCCGCGTCTTGACGGCCTGCTCGATCTGAATGTTGTGCTTCATGAAGCACACGTAGGTGACGTAGCCCAGCACTAGCGCCACGCTCTCCCACCACACGATGGTGTTGTCCAGGAAGAAGACGATGAGCATCACCAGGTCCAGGACGTAGAAGGTGACATCGCGGAACAGCGGCCACCAGGTCAGGCGCAGCACCTCCCGGGAGAAGATGGCGCACATGCCGATGACGAACAGGATGTTGAAGACGGCCGAGCCCACGATGGTGCCGATGCCCACGTTGCTGTGCGAGATGAAGACGCCGATCAGCGAGGTGAAGAGCTCGGGCGCGGAGCCCCCGGCCGCCATGAAGGTGGCCCCGGCCACGTCGTGGGAGATCTCCAGCTTGCGGGTGATGACCCCCAGGGAGGGCACGAAGAACTCGTCGCAGACGATGGCCAGCGCCACGAACATGTAGACCATGCCCACCACGTGCAGGACCACCCAGCCCTGTTGCCGCTGCTCCACAGAGAAGAGGTCCTCCGGGTACTCTGCCTTCCTGTGGACGGTGGGATGCGGCGGGGGGATCGTGGATGTGGATGTCGGCGGTTCTGTCGGGAGAGGTCTCGGCGTTTCGGGCTCCACGTAGATGCACTGTTGAATATCGGTCCTGTTGACGATCACTACTATGGGAGCTTGGGTGCTTTTAGGTAAACTGACGTCCGTCTCTGTTGTGTTTGGCCCGGTTGACTCCCGCACGTCTACCTTCAGAACGTCGTCGCCCTCCCACGATCCGGAAGGGCGGCCGGGCGCCCCCCCTGCCCGGGGCTCCGAGAGCCTGGCCTTGAGGGTCAGTGTGTAGATGCAACATAGCACCACGCTTGAGACGAAGAACAGGATTCGATGGTGCTGCAGCCTCCTCCATTGAGGGCGATGCATGCTCGCTCTCCTAGCAGTCTCTACTCCCAATGGAAATTATGTCAGATGGCATTTTGACACTTTGATAGTTTCAGCACCATCATGTGGCAAGAAGGCAGACCTGGCAGGTGGAGGGCTACCGCCCCAGCTTCAGTCTATGGCGGAAATGGGAAACAGAGAATCATTTAAAATTACTCTTCGTTCAAATGTCACATTAGAAGGGCTATCTTGCTGCTGCTGCTTAGTACTGGAAGGGATGGAGAGAGAGGGGAGGGGAGGGGATAATAATGGGGATACAGGCAGCCACCTGTTACTATGGCTACATCAGAGGCTATTGGTCCTCAAAGACATACTTCCATAGAAACGTGCAACAGCAAAATATCTGTATATCAAAAAAATGTGTAGCCTATGTATATGTAGCCCATTTGAAATAAATTAGTCAATTATAATAATACAAATGTGATTGTGCACCAAAAAAAAAGCCAGACCGCAAACCTATCTCTGTGTTGTTAGACGAACAACATGAAGTCTTACCTTGTGTGTGCAGGAGCTTTGGAAGGCATGCAGTGCTCGTGGAGGTCCCTCCAGCTGTGCACTTGGACCGAGAGATGCTGACTCCAGTTTTTTGGTAGTTACGGGTTACGGCTCAGCATAATACCTGGAGTCTTGTTAAGAGGATTAGGGGCGAGAGCCAATACCTCCAGCATTTTCATTCACACAAAGCCAGCCTACGTCTGAAGCGGCCGTTGAACAATGATTGCTTTGATGAGTAGCCAATAGCATGCAGGCGGGGCTGCTTCACATGGGATAGACAGAACACGGGAAAGCCTATAATTATCTTTACTGCAGCCAATGAATGTGGAATCCATTGTTGTTTCTAATAAGAAATGTCTCACACACAAAAACATTTTGGTATGTTTATTAAAACACATTGAAAAGATGACAACGGAAAAAAATAACACTCTTGACTCTTGAAAATTATTGTAGATGTACAGTACAACTCCCATAAATCTGTTACAACTCTGTTCTTAAACCTATTTAGACCTGGAATTATTTTATACTTTAGCTAGTGAAAGGTGCCGCGCTGCAAGCTTGTAGATCTGCTATTTTTCAATAGATAAAAGCATAAAATAATGGTTAAAGTGGTTCAACTCTAAAGTGACACAGATTTGCGTTGCCCGTCTAAATGGGTTAACCCATTAAGGCTGGGAATGCACTATTACTTTAACCATTATTTTATGCTTTAACTATAAAAGAATAGCAGATATAAGTCTTTGAATATTTTTGACCCGATTCTATAAATGTCTCCTAAATCCTAAACCTATGTTTCTATGTCAGTGGTTCTCAAACCTTTTCATGGCAAGGACACCCAAAATGATATGTATTTGGCCGTGCTGCGAGCTTGTAGATCTGCTATTGGGTTAATGCTAATGGATTAATGGTGTCAAACATGGGGTAAAACATACTGTGTGTTCATACAACTATAATATATATATTACAGTATATACACACACTACTAAGGCATGCTGAAATACTTTGTTGCAATAAAACCTTCATCAACAAACAAACTAACAAAAGTAATCATTGAACACATGGTAAAAAGAAAGTACCAACAGAGTCAAAGTTGAATAAATTGAACACGTCAACAAAATTGTAACCAAAGTGAGGTACTTATGAGTCAGTTGCACAATTCCCAACCAGTCAATCAATACTTTATAAAAAAAAAACACACCACACATCTCTTCAGTTTCAAATTTCATGAGCTACTGTATAGCCTACTGTATACAGTTGTCTCAGTAATCAATTTTCAATACCATTACTCCAATAATGACTTAAAGCTACAGACCCCAGAACAGCAAAACATTTGAAAAACGTGCCAATGTGCTTGTAGAGTCTTTTATACATGTATAATTTGAATATTAGAATCAACAGAGAACATAAAGGTGCAAGACCCTAGCCAGTAGCCATAGTGGATTCAAGATCCCACAGAAAGCAACCGAGAAAATATAACACACAAATACAGTTTTTTTATGGATGCTAGGGATGGGACGATAAGCGATATTACCGTCAATCGCGATAAAAAATAGTCACGATAATCGTATCGTGAAGATTTAATATATCGTGATATCGTCCTCCGTCATGCACTGGGATCAATTCACCTTTTATTTGCCAAGCTGCATATCCAGTACCATTTAAACCCTCTAGAATTGGTAAAAGGTACTTATATTATACGTATAGTACGTCTTTTTTTTTCACCCTCTATCAAATGTCTTTGCCAAATGTTCCGCCCCAGGATAATGGATTTGGATTATCGCGATAATATCGTAAATCGCGATTTCTTTTGTCACAATAATCGTGATATGAAATGTTCATATCGTCCCATCCCTAATGGACGCTATCAATGAGTTGTCTAAGGAGACATTTGCACTTTCAGAACGTTTTGAGAGTCAACCTGTAATTTCACAGCTTCTGGAATAGTTGTCAACTATAGTTGACATTATTTGGACGGTGAAGATTCATGTATAGACCAGAGCCTCGTATTAGAGAGTTCTGCCAATGCGAGGGTCAGAAACAGCACCGGTCACGTGATTCATGTAACTCTAAATGTCACCTTTTCCCAATAGACATAGTTTCAGTGCTTTGTCACTATTCGCCAATAGATGTGTATGTAGAAGACCTGGCCCTATGAAGCGAACGGAGATGACACAACTCTCCTTGAATGGCTCTGGTATGACTAATGAATCATCAAACGGCTCCTTCAGTTAGTCTACACACGTCTTCTTAGCCTTTTCACCTTTACTCCATTAAAACGCATGCAATTAGTGTTGCACTCACTTTCGTCAAACAAACCCTTTCATCTTCTGTTCAGGGCAATTTCAACGCATTCCATTTTCCCCACAGGTCATTTCGTTCATCTGGTTTTTAAGACAACTTTCACCAGGACATGCTGTTGGGCCTTTTTAGTATAACTAAACATTTAGTTTTATTCCATTCATATTTTATCCCACCGTACATTTTATACAGACTTTTATTTCTAAGTTTTATTTGATTTGTAACTTTGTTTTGATAAGTGCTCTACAATACTTATTGATTCTATAATCTGACTTTGTCTTGTTGCTTTACTGGTTAAGCTCCCAGGGGCTCAGTGGAAGAAATCAAGTTCTTTCAGTTTCAGAATTTTTATCTGTATTCGAGTCTCTTCTATAATCTTACAGTGAAATTAAACTAAACAAACGCAGCCTTCACCCAGGATTTGCATACATTTTTAACACCTAAGGAGTTAGTTTTAGTGGGTATTTACAAGGGAAGTGTTCTTGAAATGTCATCTTGTTTGTCCCTGAGAATTAATTTACCTGGCAAGTTGAATCTATTCCTCTATGTATACTGTCAAATGACAGTACTTTACTTGATTAAAACTATTCCTATTGGCAGGTGGGGTCCTGTGATCCTTTAGATGGGAAGTGGTGCAATAACATGGTCTGGTTCTTCCAGAAGCAAGTCTGAAATATATATGACCCCTATCTAATGCTCCCTGCTGCGTGATTCTGCAAGGCACGTAAGATTTTGGATAACCACGCCCCCGGAGAGCCGCTGTAATCCAAACCACACCCCCCAACCGCCTCGATTGGCTGGCTGTTTCCTGTTGCTGTCAAACACGTGTTTGTGTAGGCTGTAATACTTGCTGGCTATACAAAGTACGAAGTAGAATCTTGTATTTTAAAATCCTCATGGCTCGTGCGTCAGCAGAGAAGCAATTATTAACTCCCAACATATGGCGAAATTAACAACAGTCAGTTTGACAAATGGATGCACAAGACGGTTGGCCCGGCTGTCTCCAAGTATTCATAAACTAGTACAGCCAAGCAGGGCCGGATCTAGCCATAGGCAAGGGGGGGCAATGCCCCCCTAAATGCCCTGTCTGCCCCACCTAACATGATGGCATGCAAAAATCTAAAATTTCAAAAATATTAAACTATTTGAAATGTTATGCTGCAACTAGGTAGATGGATAGATACACTGATAAGACATGTTGTTTGTACTGTGTGTTATAGGTATAAGTGTGCCAAAATGCTTAGTTTTCTATGCATTTCGGTTGTTTTAGGTGGTTTGTCCCCCCATTTTTTTCCCCGCCCACGCCGCTTCGTGGCATGGGCTGGAGGTGACACCCCTATTATTTCTTCCTGCCCCACCTAGTGCTAAAGGCTAGATCCGGCCCTGCAGCCAAGTGTATTTTCATTTTGACAAACGGGAGTCGGGCCGACCCTCGATCTCCAAGTATTCATCTCCGAGTATTATAGCCAGCAAGTATTACAGCCTAAATAACACACTAGCTGTGTTTGACGGCAACAGGAAACAGCCAGCCAATCGAGACGTGCGTTATCCAAAATCGTATGTGCCTTGCAGAATCACACCTCCCTGCCCCCCTCATAATGTCCCCCACATCTAGTTGAAGGTGAAGGAATGTGAAACCACCTCAAAACTATGTTGATTTTCACTGTCCATCTTTAACGCCTTTATGAGAATCAACCAGGTGCCATAATATTGCTGAGTACAATTTCCATCATCATAGAAGAAAAATACTAAAGAAGCACTCTAAATTAAAAAAAAAAGTGTGAGGGCCTCTGTTGTATTTTTATTCTATGATCAAGTCTTTTTGACTCACCACTTATAAGAACAAGCAGCGAGGACAATTACAGTATGAGGTGAAGACATCTCTGTAGATTTTTATCCTTAACCCAATTCTTTTTGTCATTTTATGCTTAGAGTGCAGAGTGGAGATGTGAGGCATGAAGGAAGTTTAATGTAAAACTCTGGCCCTCACAAGGAGCATACGGTAAATTAAAAACTGGAGGATTTTAAGCCACAACACTGTATGCGGTTTGGTGAACATTTGCAGTCTGGTGAAACATTTGGTTGAAGCCTTAAGTTTGCAAATGTGCACTTTAGTTTGAAAAGCTTGAGCAAAAATGACATTATTAACCCATTCAGAAATTAGCCTACAAAAACAAATATGTTGCTACATACTGTACATGTACTGTAAGCCCCTCCCATACACTAAAATGTGTTCCCGGCCTGAATGGGTTAAACAGTCATCATAGCAATTACAGCAATTTACCTTGGATTGAAGCATATACTATGTCTCTCCCCCTGGTCCCCATACACACACACACACACACACATGTATAGCTTAGAAAAGCGCTATATAAATCCCAGGTATGACTATTGAATACACCGATATGTGTTGGTGGATACTTAGAGCAGTGGTTCTCAATAAGTAGCTGGGGACCCCAAGAGCTGCAAGATGTATCCCCCAAAGGGTCAGGGATGAAAAACGACTTCAATACAGCAATAACGGGTTATTTAAAACATAAGAGGTCCTGAATTAATTATCAACCAAACCAGCTGAAAATAATATGTTGACAGCTACTCCAGTGTGTGGTCTGTGTGCAAGTGTATGGAGAGGAGTGAAGGCATCCAGCAGTGACCAGAGAAAGAAAGGATGATATAAAGGTTAGGTAGGGAGAGGTGTTTTACGCTGCATGAGTAGCTTTATTCTTTAGTTGGCTTTCCTCTTCCTCGAGCGGAAGCGTCTCCTCCTCTGCTTGTAGAGGTGTCGGAAGTTGATGAAGAGGCCTGCAAAAGAAAGGAAGAAAACGTAAGTCTGATTTCTTTTACAATCGTGTTCCTCTCAGCGTGACTTCGATTATTTGGCTTAATTTATTTTGTCTCTAAGCTCACAAACAAGAGATTCTGTGACTATAAGGAGTACCCTAATCTAATTGGCGTTCTTGCAAGTCTTACAACCCTACAGTTCCAACCCATGCTTAGAGACATTTTATTTTAATATTATTAGAAGGCATTCTGTACTTGACACATAGTACACAGACTCACAGAGAGTGTGAAAGACAGAAGGTGTCAGGCACATTTGCCTATGATTTCTTTGCCTACATGCATTTGGTCCTTTCGCATTACACTTTCGCCGTGGAGGAGAGTCTTTTCACCTATCCTGTCTGGCCCATTCACCGCAGTTGAAGAGCCATTTCGCCTGCCCTAGACTGTCCATGTTTGCATGACAGTGGTGTTACCTCACCTGTCAAACGGTGACCATTACACAAGGCTATCCTATGGACCCCATAGAAATCACATTAATACAGATTAGAGCTATTGGAATCAGGCGCGTCCAAATAATTAAATGGGTTAGATAATCACCCGTGTTAGCAGGTTAGATAATCACCCGCGTCACGGTTACTGAGGTTAGGGTTAGGTTTAGGCATAGTTTTACTGAGGTTAGGGTTAAAGGAGTAGTTCACCCCAAAATGACTTTTTTTCTATTGATTACTCATGCCATGGAGAGTAGAGTTCAATAATATTTTTTGGTTTTTGTCACATTCCTAAAACAACAATTTGATTCGAGTAAATTTACCCCCATTGATTCCGGATGGGGACCCGTTTCGAAACGGGTCCCCATCCGGAACGAATGGGGGTAAATGTATTGTTTTTGAAAAAGGCATGTTTCTATGTCAGCTGTGCTCAAAACGTTGTCAATGTCAAGAACCCCCCAAATGACATGTATTTGTATGTATGGGAGAGAGAAGAGTAAGTATGCAATGGTATGCGAGTATTGCTATCTCACCCAGAAACATGAGGACCAGGTAGATCTGCAGGCTGTAGGAGAAGCTCAGTGACTGGCCCAGGACCTCAGGCAGGGGGAGGCTGTAGAGGCGCGTCTCATCAAAGATGGGCAGGGACTGGATTAAAGCCACCGCTGATGAGAGATTTAAATTTATCGTGAAATCGTCCTCCGTCATGCACTGGAATCAATTCACCTTTTATTTGTCGAGCTGCATATCCTGTACCACTTAAACCCTCTATAATTGGTAAAGCGGACCTGGAAATAACAAACTTGATACAGTCTTTTTTTTCACTCTCTACCAAATCCCTTTGGCAAAAAAATGCCGATCTACAAGCATCGAGACGCATTGTGAGCTTGGCAAACATTACGCCCAGGATAATGTATGTTGGGGATAGTTTGAGTATCGTGATAATATCGTAAATCGCATTTCTTTTTGGTCACAATAATCGTGACATGACATTTCAAATCGTCCCATCCCCACATGAATCCCATCGGTCTATTAAATATACCAATAAATACTAAACTAACTGCAATAATACACTTGCTGGTATTAGTACCCCTTGAAGATACGCCATGAGAGGCAGGCTGTATTTTGATAATATTTGTGAAACATTACAAAAAGTTCCTTTCGCCATCACTGTCATGACACATATAAAGCAGTAAAAAAAAAAACAGTAAAGAACATAGACCCTCCCATGTAATTACAACTACAATTACAACTATGTAATGGTTACCAACTAAGAAGGTAAACATATTTAAACTATACGGTAGCTCCTAACTAAGGACGCGGAACTACCATATAGTTGAAGATGAATACATTTAGGATTCCAAAAGTCTAGCAAAGCAACATCAGTTAGACAGACCAGCATCTGTTATGGGAAAGTTTGTTTCTAGTAATACTTATAATGATAGCATAATTGGCCTTTATGACCTGCTATATTTTTTCACAATACAAAACATGTGTAAAAGTTGTTCTTTTATTCACCTGACAACATTCCAAACTATATGTAATTAGGAATTCTTCACCAATACCTCTTCAAGACAACATGAATGGCCAACAAGAAAGGGACAACACAAATAATATGAATCTAAATTCCTGAAAAGCAAACAAACAGACAGACAGACAGACAGACAGACAGACAGACAGACAGACAGACAGACAACGCCCGAGGGTAATGTAGTAGTTTTAACCTGCAACAGCTAATCGACCATACAATAGCTCACCTTCTGCTATTACCCCCAGTGGGTACAGTGGGATCCAGAGAGTGTATCTCAGCCAAGTTAATAGCTTCCACTCAGTGTCAATGCAGGCCAGCATGTAAAATGGATACCTGAGGAGGAAAAGGAAGGAGATAACATAGGCTCTGCAGCCTGTTTGTCACACAAACAGATCAACAGAGTTAAGGACTCAGGTTTGATATTTCCTAATAATATAACTTTTAAAAAGACAATTCGTTATGATCATGTGTCTACGCAGAGCAAAATCTTCTGTGTTCATTTAGCTCTGAGAGTGTAAATATTTAATCATAAGGGTTGCATTTTTACACTCTCCCAATTAAACCAACGGAAGATATTAAATTATCATTATTATTTGTTGAATACCAAGGACCTCTGACGTAAACAACCGTAAAATGACTTGTTTGGGATGTTCCATTTAGGCAGGGTGTTTAACTGTACTTGTACTGTACTAATTTTTTATTGTATTGACTATACTGTTCTCTATTTTTTTGTCAAATAAAATATTCAATCAATCAATCATTACATAATAGGTTCTTCTGCAATTTCATTTAATACAGATACAGATGAGTCAGATACAGAGGGAAATCTAAAACACAGTGGTTCTGAATATATGAATGTTTGTTTATAGTTGAGCAGTGTTTTTCTGTCAGTCACTCTCTGCAAATCTGTACTCCACAGGTGAGCTGAGGCAGCTGAATGTGCAAAATCATTTCTAATGCATGACAGCATTTATGGATATTATTATTATTATTATCATCATCATTACCTAAAGATCTCAATGGTGCTCCACAGGTAGAACACAAAGAACACCACCGGCTTGGTCTGCATCTGCTCAAGGCTGCCAAAGATGACAAACAGAATGACATTCCTTCCTGCCACCTATAGCACAATACCAAAAGACACATAATAAAATATGTTAAATAAAATTAACAGACCTTGTTGAGAGATCAGTTTTGTGGTTTGGTCAATAGCTTCTAGTAGACAATTAGAATGCAGAGAAAGTTACAACGAGCAGTCGATATGTGAGGTCCTTGCAGTTGACGTGGGCCTCTGTGGTATCGGGCCTACAGCATATCATATTTGGAATATTATATACAGAACAGGCTCACACAGTTGAGTACGAAAGGTTAAAGTTTGTGCTACCAAGCCATATAAGAGCCAGCTGTCTCTTATCTTACTTTAGACCATAGGGGCTTTGTTGTCTTTGACTGTCCCGAGACAGTCAGAGGCTACTACCTGCTGGGTTTATTAGTCGAAGCAGTGTTTGCTGAGGACAGGGAGTGCTGACCCTATGGTCATCTGTTGATTACAATCAACAACAGTGAGCCATTAAAGACTCACGTTTGGGGCAATTGGGATCTTAAGACCTCTTAAGGGTAGCAGGCTAGCAGCCATCTGTCTATTGTCTTTGATCTTAACTTAGACCAAACCAAAACAATGACTCATTCATATACACATTCTTCTGGTTTGATAGCAGATGACCGCAAAGAGACGGGACCAGGAGATGGGACTGGTTCCCGGGGAAAGCTAACATAATGACTGGCACTCAATAGCCTTCTCATTTACATGTTATTTAGTTCTTAACATTACAGGTCTAAATCAGCCTAAACCATCATACATGTGTTTATATTGGATTAACATTTATTAATATAACTGCAGAGAACAGTTTGTGAAATGTGGAGTTAATAAGATCATTGATACAGCTAGAGGTAATGATATGGCAATCACTATCTGGGATCATGTCTCTCTCATCTGCCATGTCCTGTGGCACTCAAAAGAGACCCCCTGATGGGTGGATCAGATGACAGGCTGATCAAGCCTGACATACAGTTACCCAAAGGTTTCCTTTAAGGGGTATTCTTTCTAGCATTAATCTTAACTCTGTGGATTAACATGATGACATAACTGTAACATTACTTGTGCTAGAACCATATAATATATAGGACTTCAATCTAGACAATAGTTATTTCTTACAGTACCAGCTGAACTTTCCATTTGAGCTAATCTCAAACAGCTGAGGGCAGGGGGGCATGCACTAAGGGTTTTAGGGTCCCTCATTGACCAATGGTAGCAGACGGCCAGGGGGTTGAGCATCATCCACAGGAGAAGAGGGGAGGTCTCCTATAATGTATAAATGGATATGCTGGAGAGAGCTTCTGGTGTGCTAGTGGGACCTGGGGGTGCGAGTGGGGAGAGGAACCTGGGGTGGTGGAGAGCTGGTGGGATGCTGTGGTGTGGATCTGGTGGGGTGGGACTGAGGGCCTGGAGCCTCAGAATGCTGTAAACTTCTCAACTCTGCCTGTCAATAATGCTTTTTGGACATCGTTGGAAGCCTGCCTGGACCCTCAACTTCTTTCCAAGGAAGATCCACAGAACTTCTCATACTTCTGTAGCTCATTGCCTCCTAGAGTGTACAACAGCAGCTCATAACAGACAACCAGTGCTCTGCTGAAGGAATAATCGATAGGATTCCACACCTCTTTGTCGGCTTGGTGTTGAATTCAGTTAAATTAAATTAAATAAAACTTAATTCATGAAAAATGAAACTAGGTATTTAACCACATGAAACCTAGCATTCGTTTTCTGTGTTCTTCTTACCACTGCACTCAACCAGAATGCTCACCCCCATTTATTTTTCCGTGGACCGCTCGCCCACGCCAGCAGTTCTTGTATTTGTTTTACTGAGGATAATGTCAGGAATAGGTTTAGGGTTAGGCACTGTTTTACTGAGGTTAAGTTTAGGAATATGGTTAGGTTTTGGCACTGTTTTACTGAAAGTTTAGGAATATGGTTAGGTTTTGGCACTGTTTTACTGAGGTTACGTCTAGGAATAAGGTTAGGCTTAGCCATAGTTTTACTGAGCTTACATTTAGGAATACCTGGTGGAGACCACTCAGAGGACGCCGGATTTGAACCGGGGCGAACGTGTTTTGGGCGAGCGTTCTTGTATTCCCCCGCTTTCAATAAAATGGTCAGAGAACCACAAGCAATTGTTTTAGCCAATTTTTCCCATTTGCTTATTTTCTTGTCACTGCTGACATCTACTGGTTGGTCTTTGGACTGGTTGGTCCTATAGGGATGGTATTGAAACCACATGCCTGGTCCAGTACACAAGGAATGCATAATGGAATGCAGCTTGTGTTCCATTGAGGAGCTTCACCTGGAGGATGTACTGTCATTGGTTCTCAAAGTGGGGTCCGGGGACCCCCAGGGGTCCTTGAGGGAGTTCCGGGGGGTCCCCAGCTAAATGATAGTTAGGAACCAAATGGACCCTCATGGGTATGTAACTCAGTCCATGGTTCCATTTGTACACTCTCTGAGTTAAATTAACATTGATTTTACAATATGGATTGGGGTCTCAGAGATAGAAATACCATTAAATGGGGGTCCGTAGCCTAAAATGAATGTCAAACTGTTGGGTCCTTGAAATTAAAATGGTTGGGAATCACCGCTAGAGCTGTAAAAATCATCTCTTATGAGGGTCCCTGGCATATATTTTAAAATACGTGTCAATTTGAGGGGTCCTTGACATGAAAAGGTTTGAGAACCACTGCTGTAAACTGCAACACCCCTGCTGATAGGAACCCTGACCAACCTGTAGGGGTCGCCAGCGCAACAACAAATGCCCTCCCTGCCCAGCTTCCTTCCAGCAAACATGACCAGTTGTGCTGGTATGGTATGGGTGGCCAGCAAAGCACCACAGAGGATTCAAAGTCCAGTCTCCCAGTCACCACAGTGGTGGGGTTTACTGTACCCCTGCACTACATGCTAAGTCATTTGCTCCTTGTCTAAACTGCCATCTCTGAGGGTGGGTTGAGATTGTTCTTTTAATCTTCACTAAACTGAACAAAATACTGCAACTGAACTAAAGAACACAAAACCGTATGATAAGAACAAACCCGTTCTTAGATTCTGGTCATGTTTCCCGTTATTGCTCCTCTTTTTTTTAATGAATTTTCTGGTCAGTTGAGAATGTTTTCGTTCATATCTTATCCAATATAAAAAATAGGCATAAGAGCATAATACAGTATGTTTAAATAATGTACTGCTGCTGATTTACTGATAATGTACCAAAACAGAATATGAAGTGAGCAGAGAAATAGTTACTTGGAAAGCAATATGGACGCATGAACATACTAACTGTTCACCCACACGCAACTCAAATTCTATTCTACAAGCAATTCCGGTAAAAAAATAATAATAATAATGGGCTTGCCAACAGTAACAGTAACTACGAGTGCAAAAATTTACATTCGTACACTCTCAAGAGTGAAATGACCACTCAGGATTTAGCTGTGTGGGACCTCCCATTCCCACACATCAAGACAGATACGATAGACATCCTCCTTTTACCATGACAACTTCATGGCAGCTTTGGGCAGAATAATGCCCAGTTGTAATGAATTACCTGTATCATAGCTGGAAAGAATCCTGTCTTAACCAGACCCAACAAGGGGTTAATGACTTCGATGATAGCCATCATCTGACAGAAGTACATCACGTCAGCAGTGGTATGGAATGTGTCATAGAATGAGTCTACGGAGGAAAGAAGAAACAATAGGGGAGGGGGTGAGATGCTGCACTCAAACTAACAGGATACAAATCATTTTCAATGGAAGCCAGCTACACGAAGCTGCAAACTGACGCCCGACACTTGTCGCTGTGTGACACGCTACAAACATTTGTTTTAGCATTCCGATGACGCAGTGACGCGTCAATCAATCATGTTTTTCTTTCACCATTTCCACTCACCTTCTCTCTCCCCACAAGTCCTGCTCTGTTCCGTAAAAGGGGAGAAAAACTCCCCTCTCGTCATTCCCAGTACTATTTAACCCTACCCTTTTCATTTATGCAGTGTGGCTTCTAACAGCTTGTTACAGATGTGCCATTTCAAAACTTCACACGTCCTGCCATTGACAAGACAGTAGATTTCCAGTGGATTGGCAGAACATTCAGCTTGTAGATCAGCATTTTTTGCTATTTTTATGACCTTCTCTGACTTTGAAGTTTAAATCTATCCATGAAGGTGGATTCTGCTTTTCAAAGGGAAAGGAGTGGTTTCTTGCCATTTGGGGTTTTCTGCAAAGATACACGCCATTCTCCATAAAAAAATAGAAAGGCAAAACAGGGAAAGAAAACTGAAAAAAATTGCATTTACAAACTGCATATCTGTAGCTTTTGTCACCAATAATGTGAACACAGCAAGTGGTGCGCAAATAGACAACAATAATTGCCCACCACTTGCACTTGGATTTGTTTTGTATTGTGCAGAATGTGCAGTGTTCTACAGAAAACACCAATTTCTCCATGTTTTTTTTGCCTTTGCCTGTAGCAATGATAATGGCTGGAATAAGCTCAACATAATTGGATCTGAGATTCTGCATCAGAACACACTGCTTGAAGGTCTAAAAATAACAACTCTCATTAAAAAGCCTCTTGATACACATTTTGTATTAATCTGTATTGTATTTGTTTTTAAATTATTTATTTTGTTATTATTGTGCATCACCATTTTAAGTATGTTCTGTCTTTCTTGAACTGCATCATCAGAAAATCCCTGAAGAGACAATTACGTTGATCTGATGTGATCAAACATAGGCCTGCGACAGTATTGACCAAAACACCTTGGTTTTCACTCACCTTGGCCCAATACGAAAAGACGAACTGTCATGTTGACAAAGACCCATGAAAACCCAAGGAACTGCACCAGGTTGTACATGAATAAATATCCTTTCTTCAAACCAAGGTAGGCTGAGGAAACAAATACAGAAAATAGATCAAACTATTGTCCTAACATTAATGCAAAAAATGTGAAGAACACAGAACATTACTAATAGGCTTAGTGCTCCAATCATAAACATTCATCCGAGAGATCTTCCAGTGTTCTCGCCCACAGAGCCCGAGTTCTACTTACGGTCTTTACGGATTCTTGATTCCACGTGTATGTTGCTTATCGTCTCCTCCTGAAAAGGAAATCCCGTGTCATTTAACAATCACTCTGCATTCCACTTACAATTATTCTTTTAGATTTTAGAGGTTAGAGAAGCTTCTACACGACCCAGGACATGCCTTCCATCTTCCTGACCCAGAGTTTCATCTACAGTATACTTGTACCTTGCCCCGGAGCTCCATCTCGGCGTCAGACTCGTCCAGCCAGCGGTCAAAGTCTGGGGCCAGAAACAGTGGCTTCCTCTCCTGCAGCGTGAGCCGATGCCACCAGCGCTCATCCTGCTTCTTTATCTTGATGTTCACCTGACGCTCTGTGGACTTGTGGCTAACCTGAGGCACACCACGATGGACACATGCACACAATGGTGTTGTGACCTGTTACAGCATGTTTTAGACTCAGCTGCGTGCTGCTGGTGTCCTGCACCAAAAATAGCAGATCTTCAAGCTCACAAACACGAATTGCGTAGTTGTGAGCTTGTGGATAGGCTATTTTTGGTGTGCAATTTGGCATGCAACCAAGTATGAATCAGGCATAAAAGGCAGGAGCAACCTTCATATATTTTGAAGAGACACTGTTAGACCTGTCACAATTCGCAATCATTTGACATAATCACAATTATTTTGTCATAATCGTTTTCATGTTGAAAGATGTTCATATATTTAAAAAAAATGGTGTAAATAGCAGATCTCCAAGCTCACAACGCGTTGCGATGTGATGTGTTGTGAGCTTGTAGGTCAGCTATTTCCACCATCAATGTTCTTTCTAAAGTATAAAGTTGTCAAATATGTCTTTGTAAATTTAGGTCATGTGTCATATCTGCCTTGTGCAACTTCAAAGCCTACAAGCCAAACAAAAATGTAATTGTCAACGACAAAAACACAATTAAATTGTTAATCGCAATTATTTTAATGGCAATTAATCGTCATGTAAAATGTAAAAATTGTGACAGCCCTAGACACTGTGCTCATGAAATGTCCTGATGCACAGTACACTGTCTGTAGGGCACATTTATTGGACTGATTACACTGTTGACATTGTAACGATATCAGGGTTGTCTGTGATATCAAAACGATACCGATGCAGGGTGTGTATTTTGCTCTAGTATTTACCTAAGGTTGTGGCGGGATACTGTAATAACACAGTCACAGTTTTTTGTTAACCCATTCAGGCCGGGAACACATGTTGCTGTTTGGGAGGGGCTTACAGTACATGTACAGTATGTAGCAACATATTTGTTTTGTAGGCTAATTTCTGATTTAGCCCTATTCTATAGGTTAGGCCTAACAACTTCACCAGTCACCACTTTTCAATATACTGTATCTTCATATAACTGACCCTCATTACTCTTCATGATAAAATAGCACAAAGAATATATTTTTAAATATATTTAGATTATTATCGCGAGAACAATGGCTTTGATTATAGCATGGTAGCTTTTCAGGAATAGAAAGCCTGCAGTTTCTATTAGCTTAGATTCCCCATCAATGGTTTCCGAACTGCTCACAGCCCTCCTATGAGACACAGACCACGGAGAAAAGAATGTGTGCTAGTATTTTATCATGAACATTAGTGAGGACCAATTATATGAAGATGAACAACTGAATTCCCCCCACAGGCCACAGGATTAATGAAGCCCTATCTTTCTACACACATGCATGCACACATGTGCTAGGTATGCCTAGAAAAGGTTGCAAACCTCCTCCAATAGGCCTTTTTCTAGAGCGCTGCCATGTAGCTGCGGTGTCTGCGCACAGCCGCACACACACACACACACACACACACACACACACACACACACACACACACACACACACACACACACACACACACACACACACACACACACACACACACACACACACACAGGTGTCGCTTGACACCTCAGTTATGGTTGCCCCTCTGAGAAATCGGTCTATATACAAAATTAATAATGCCACCTAAATCAAAAAGAAATACCTCAGGCCATACTGGCTCCAGGAAGTCCAAACTGAATTCATATTCATTGTCTCCTTTAGCTCCATGGCCCTGTGCTGAGAAACAAAATCAATACTCATCATCAATATACTATATAATGGCTGCCTAATGCATAGTGTGCCACGTGCCACTTTCAGCTTAAGTATTTAGCACTTAGCAGCTACTTAAAATTCCTGTTGAATTGGCATCTTTCTCAGAACAAAATGATTATACCATGAAATTCAATACCAACCTTTGAACTGAATAGTGTTGTCTTTCAGGCTGATGTCAAGATCCTGGAATATATCAAACAGTCATCACGTCACAAGTAAACACTGAGAAACATTTACCAAACTCTTAAGGCCCATTCCCACTGGGCCAGATAACAGATATCTGGAGATATTTCTCCAGATATTTTTCCATGTAAAGTGGATGGTAGATACAGATAAAAAAAATATTTGCCACAGATAAAAGTATCTGTGGCAAATATCTGTGGTAGACTTTTTTTTAATCTGTATCTACCATCCACTTTGCATGGAAAAATATCTGGAGAAATATCTCCAGATATCTGTTATCTGGCCCAGTGGGAATGGGCCTTTATAAGGAACTCATGTTATACAGTATAAGTGTAAAGACCATTTTCCACTCAGAACAATGTCCAGCAGGAGAATAGACTATACACTACTAATTTCTGTCACTAATTATGCAGAGCTAAACATGATACAACACTACCATGGTTGGCAAGCCATGCATTTTTTATGGAGCATTTGCACAACATATGTCGGATGAGGCTGAAGGAGTCATTGAAACTGAGTGGAAACAGAGAAAATCAATATTCTATGCAATATTGTAATTGAACAAGTGTTAACTGTAGGATTAATCTATATAAATGTATCAATATCTCTATAAATATATACACCTATTTCCATAGCACTAGGCTAGCAGCATGACTTTTGCCTTTTACCAGGATCTATCTGATGCTGAATCAGTCTTTCTTGTAGCACACTACAATTAAGAAAAGCACAGTGGTATCGCTTGTGAAAAAGAACAGATTTACATGCTAACAACGCGTCTCATCCCAGGGGTTTGTTAGCTTGTAGATCTGATCTTTTTTGCTAAGCATAATAAAGGCAAGCAGGCAGCAGCATCCTGGTCCTACTCCCAGCGCATCCTACCTTTGTATCGCAGAGTTCAACGCGCAGAAAGATCTCTCCGTGCCGCTGAGCCCAGTACACGTGAGGTGTGAGAGTCTGCATTGTTGTGACCATGTTTCCCCCGGTATTCCGACACTAAAACTATAACCCTAACTCTACCCCCAACCCTAAACCTAACCTCAGTAAACCTTACCTCAGTAACTAACCTGCCGACGCTAAGTAACTAACCTGCCTTACGCTAAGTAACTAACCTGCCTTACGCTAAGTAACTAACCTGCCGACGCTAAGTAACTAACCTGCCGACCATGTCGGAACAGCGGATAGTCGGGATAGTGAGCGCTTCCCGTTTCCCCCGGCGAAGTCACCACATGTTCAGCTGTCTCAAAATGTGATAGAAATGAAGGACAACAACAGAAGTCTTCTGGGTTTGTTTTGAACAGCTGACACAAAGGAGGAGAGAGAATGGTGATGCTACTACAAAATAATGGAACACACTTCCGGTAGAATATCCTTATCAGCCTTCAAAATAAATAGCCCATTCATGACAGATGTTAAACCAAAGGAAAAGGCAAAATAATAGCCTTCATATTCTTGAACAAATATGTATTTCACAGTTCTTGATAACCACAGAAATAATTTAAATTCTGATAATCAGTGAAACAATTTAAATTCTGCACAGTGAGTCTGTCATAAAACTTTTGAAATGTTTCAAAGGCAGAATAATATGATTTTTTTTATATACCGTAATATAATATTTTTTCAAACCTTTTTTCATATCAAGGACCATTATTTAAGCCACGGACCACCTTTTGATGAGATTTAGCCTCTCATGCATGCCCCAAACTTCGCCTAATTATGTATGTTTAACAATGTATCTCTTGAGAGTTTCATTTTACACTCTCAAGAGTTAAAGATAGCTATAAGGGTCCATTTGGACTTTAATACCAGCTCTCCGTCATTTAGCTGGGGACCACCTGGAACCCCCTCAAGGACCACTGGTGGTCCAAGGACCACTGGTTGAAAACCACTGTTGGTGAGTGGTTGCCTATGACAACCAAAGGAGGGCCAATCAGAGGGCATCCTTTCAGGCTATGGATCCTCTGGACTTTACCATTGGTAACGCCCCCTTATTAAACAGTATCAAAGTGCACAGTGGACTAGGATGTGAAAGTTCACCTGACCAAGGAATGCCTGCTTCATTGTTTGGAAACACCTAAAACGAGTTGGATCTCGTCCACACGCGTAGGGCGAACTTGAAGTTTCTCATATCGTCTCGGTCAGCTCGGCTGTGAGGGAAATAAATATGTCCGGGAAAGCAGCAGCTCCGCAGAGCAGCGAGTCCAGTCGCAGCAGAGTGATTTACGCCACTTATGTGATCGCCACCCTGGATGTGACATGGATGTTCCTGCAGATGTCTGTGACTCCTGTAAGTGTGACCATCAACCAACCGCTCATGTCAAATAACACCTGTTTTTAAGGTTTTTTTTTAGCCTAGAAACTTGTTAATAGGCTAATACTCACCTCACATTTTACACTGTATTGTATGTGCTTCTTCTGTTTATTTTAAAAAGAAAATGCGTTTATTCTTATGTTTCTGCTTTTATAATTGATGGTATCCTAAAGTGGTTCCTGTGTAAATAAGCAGAAGAGAAAAGCTTACTATAGGATCTCCCTTTAGTTGACCTTGTACCAGTGATTTGTACTGTCATGAAACTGTACTTTTTCCTATGCAAACTTCTAATACATTCTTCAATCAATCAATCAATCAATCAATCCATCAAACCGTTTGGAACCTCACAGTGGGGGCACTTTTTTTGACAGCTGTGTCACTGCCAAATTCAAAACAAGGACCACCAGCCAACATCTGTCAGTTGGAAACGAGTCATTTTTTTATACGTAAATAGCTGGGCAAAAATACAATAACATATAGTAGGCAACTATTCGCTTTAATAATAGTCTCCAATTGTCTATAACTTAAACCTCTGGACCAGATGTTCAAGCTCAGATACACACGATGCAGGTAGGCCTACAGTGCACAGTCTGCACACACAACTTACAAGCAACTGAAGCAAGCAAACAAGCAAACAAACAAACAAAAGACTATCTGACATGGTTTCCAGACGTTTTAGCCTGGAGTGTTCCATGCCCCATCAGCAAACAATATAGCCTGTTAATGTCTTGACTCTTGAGTGACCTCCAAAATGTGTGCCTTAGGATTTTGTGACAACCACAAAATGATTGCGATAGGGCCTACGTTTTATTGCATTATTATTTAGGCTTCTATACAACAAGTTATGAATGATTATTTTTAGGGTTTACTATGTCAGGATCAGGACTGGATAGTTTGTGCACACTCTGTTCCAAATAACCAGGAACATTACATGACTGTCATTTCCTGTCATGTGAACCATGGCCACAGAGGGAAATTGTAAAAAACGAATCTGTACCACTTTCAACCTGATGTGCCTATTTTAACACACACACACACACACACGCACGCATGCACGCACACATACGTACCTGACTTGTCCAAAGGTTAAACTAGACACACACTTACACAGTAATAAGTATGATATAATATGAACATTGCGAGAGACTGGACAAGAATAGTGTTTTTTGACTGATAATAATATTAGCCCTTGGGTAAGGGAACGTTCACAGTGGAATACTAGTGGGCAGGGCACTTAAACAAAGTGGGCTCTGAGGAAAACTGTGCACTAATACAGATGACACAGGTCTGGAGAAGACTGGGCAATAAAACGAGATGGGCACTGGAGATGACTGGGCACTCAAATCTAATACGCTTGACCTCTTGGTTCACTAACATCTCAATGGCACTAAAATCAAAACTACAGATCTCTCAGAACAAACTGTTAGCGCCGGGGCACCAATGGCCTGTCAGTGGTGAAAGCACATACCACATGGGGTCTAATGGATTCCCGAGCCCGACTGCCTTTGCTTTGTGTCATTCCCCGTCTCTCCCGTCTCGTTTCCTGTCACATTGTACTGTGCTATCCAAATAAATGTAGCCAGACCAAATAGGCCTCAGCCGCCTCACCCTCAGGACTCAACTTCTTTAATGGTAGGAGAGACCTACCAAAACCCTTTAAAGATATCGACTCCCTACCCAAACTCAACACTAAACTAAAAGGAGGGCTGACCTCAAAACTCCTTACTCCTTTAACTCCTCCTTTAACTCCTTGGCTGTAGCATCCTCTGCCCCCACCCTTCCTTTCTCTTCAAATATACCTGTTGATTCTACTGAGTTTTCTGCCAATACTGTATTCTGTTGTATTGTATGGGATGTAGGACTGTATATGTACAGTATTACTGAGGAATTGAGTTGAACAATGGGAACAAGCCCCCTGGGGCTCTTTGTGTTATCCTTTTATCATAACCCTTGACTCTACTACATAATACTGTTAACAAACCTGTTAATAAAGTATTCAATAATACATCTAACCTAATTAAGTTTGGGGGCACCGGATGTGGTTGTGTAATTACAGTGTATCCGTTCCAGTGTCAGAATGACAGTAAATGACGGATTAGAAGATAGACTATACTATAAGCATGGTAGTTCATCTCGTTGATCAATTCCTCTCTTTCTTTTAACAGTATTTGGCCAAGCGACTTGGCTTTGATACTCTGTGGTTTGGTTATTTGCAAACCTTGGTTGGTGTAATTCAACTGCTTGGGGGTCCAATCTTTGGAAGGTGAGTAAAGTTTGGTTGTTATTTTTACTGATGATGACCATGACCCTCACCCCAACCTTAACCCTCTTATACGTGCGCGTGTGTGTGCGTTTGGAAAAATCAGTATTTTTATTTTGTGTTTTGCAGATTTGCAGACATCTTTGGGGCACGGGCAGCATTGTCGCTATCCTATGCTGCATCCACTGTGTTTTTTGTGTTACTAGTAATAGCAGAGAGTCCTGCCATGCTATTCATCCAAAAACTTCCTGCAATCTTCATGCATGGTTTACCTGGTAAGTGTCATTTAACCAACTATCTGTAAATGCATGGTGCATCTGTGTGTTTGTACCTGTCTTTTATGCCCATATATGGAAGTCTCTCACACACAGAGTGTGAACGCCGTCAATAAATCTATGAGGCACCAAATTGTACTGTAGCCTATCCAGTTGCATGCACCATCTGTCCAGTTTACATACCGGTCCGGCGCCACCTGTCCGGTTACATACCAACTGCCCGGTGAACCAAATATCACTGGTCCAAGTATAAGACACCACCTTTCCAGTTACAAAAGTATTCAGTTACAAAACACCAACTATACAGTTACAGACACCACCTGTGCCGTTTCACGACACCACCTATTCAGTTGGACAGTGCAACATACCCAGTTGAATAGCACAAGATACCCAATTGACTAGAGCTGTGCCTGTGAGTCATTAGGTGACAATTAATTGTCACTCAAATAATTATGATTAACGAATGAATTGTGTTTTTGTCGTTGTCGTTTTGTTTGGCTTGTAGGCTTTGAAGTTGCACATGGCAGATATGACACATAACCTAAATATACAAAGAAATGACTGACATAATTATTTGACAACTTCATGCTTAAAAATTGTAAAAATAAATTGTAAAATAAATATAAGAAATAGGCAAACATTTTGAAAATAGCCGATCTACAAGCTCACAGCGCTCAACTTTTCTGGGACCCATTTGAATGACCACCTGTGGGTCCCGGGACCCATTACATTGAAAACCTAGTAACATCACTGAACATTGATAGTGGAAATAGTCGATCTACAAGCTCATAGATCTGCTATTTCCACTATTTTTGAAAATCTTTGAAAATATCTGAATATAATAATTATGACAGCCCTACAATTGACCAAACTTCTGTTTCTGTGACGCACGCAGAAGCGTGCCTCAGAATTCCCTTTTTTATGCCCAGAGCCGGAGAAGGCGTTTACCTTTCTACAGTATGTTTATTATCATGATGATGATGATGATGATGATGGTGGTGGTGGTGGTGGTGATTTTTCTCTACCGACATGAAGTTTGATTGTAATTGTTGGATACTCATATTGTACAATAGCCTAAATACTCTCTCCCCGTTCCACTTGTTCCAGGTGCTCAGATGATAGTAGCAGACCTCACAGAGCCAGCAAACCGGGCAAACGCGTTGGCCAAAATTGGTCTGTGTTTTGGCATTGGTATGATCTCTGGCGCCACATTAGGTGGTACTCTAACCACACATTATGGGTGAGTATTGGACAAGTTCAATATTTTGGTTGTGTTCATGTATTTTTGCTAAAGCCTCACTCTATTCCATTGCTGAATTACTGAATGACTAAATTATTTTAATTTTTAAAAACTAGAAAATGTGCCCGGTAGATCACAGACTTTGTCAAGGTGGCATTTTATCTATTATGTGTTGCAATCTCCTTTTGGCCAAAGGCGTTGTTACATTCTGTCCAGAAAGATTAAAATCCTTTTAGTTTGTCTTCACGTTTATGCTCCCTCTAGTTTTTTTTGACAAAATGGACCTGCCCTTTTTTATATGACTGATCTTTTTTTCCCATCTTGTCTTTGTAATTTTGATTTAACTTTCCCAGGGAGAAGTTTTCTGCAAGTGTTGGTGCTGTTGGGAGTCTCGTCAATTTAATGCTGGTTCTAAATTTGATCCCAAAAAGCACAAAATCACAAGCTCAACAGAACAGCTCAGAGAGTAAGGCACCGTTTTGGCTGCTACAGCAAACATGGCCATGGGTTTCAGGAATAACAAAAATGCTTACAGTAACTCTCAGGGGATTGGATTGGACTTCTCACTGTCCTTTACAAAAAGCATATTGTCGTTGTCGGGTGGAAACCTTGTATGTCCAAAACCGTTTGTTTTGTATTTATAATTTTTAAAATGATTTAAACTAGTGAAAACAGCCGATCTACAAGCACACAACGCCTCACATCGCGAGGCGTTGTGTGCTTGTAGATCAGCTGTTTTCACTACTTTTGTGCGATGGCCTTGTATGATGGAGCAGTGCTTTACTTTGCGAAAAAACATACAAATTTGAAACTTGGAGATACAGGGTTTCTGCCCGACAGTGACAATATACAGTACTTTATCTCTAGGCTTAGTGGTGAGAGAGTGACAATTGCTAAATTGTATTTTGTTGTCCAATAGATGGATTTGTGACAAATAATTGTGAGCCTTGTTTTTCAAACCCCATACCGTCTTAGTAAGTTCCACATTTCTTGCTAAAAACAACAACAAAAACCTACAGTTGGTTAAATGTTGTCTCTTAATTTTGTTCTTGGCAGATAAATCGACTGCAGGAGATAAAAATGCCAAGTCAGTATTCAATCTGGGGGAAATCACAAGACTAATGAAGTATCCTGGTGTGGCGAGAACATTCACTGTGAAGACAATCTCAGGCCTTCCATCAGGTGAGTTTTACAGTGAAGTCTTTACTGTAAATTATATTTAACTAACGCTTGAAAATGTTCAGGTTTCCAAACACAAGAGTGAATAATAATTATGTTTTGCAAGTGGTTTTCTTATGAATTAATATAGCAAACTATTAATTGATAGAATAGAATACAACTGTAGTTCCAGGTTTCCAGAAGTGGCAAACCTGTTTCCTGTTCTGGTTCAGTTGCCCGCAGCTTTGTTTGATTGGTTCTGCAGCAGATTTGAACTGGAAATGCATGTGAAGATGTCATACTGTATGTGTTCAAATCTAGCCAATCACATTAAGCTATGAGAAAATGAAACAAGTATGCCACCTTCTGGAAACTTGGGACTACAGTTATGCATGGAGCCTTGCATGTGTAATGTTCTGGTCAGGTTGCTGCTATTGTGCCTGAAAAACAAATATGTGGACATTCCGTCTTCCTTTTTCATCCACACACTATGATACTTATTAATAGTTTTGAACTAGTACAGAAACATATATCTCAGCCAGACTCGGCCACGCCTCCAAATACCTGTATGTGTGTCTCAAAGAATAGAAGGCAAAGAACTACTGTAAGAATTCCTGATATAACTGTAAAATAAAAAGGCATAAACATACTTCCGGTATCTCTCTTCTTAGGGATCTTTCAAGTCATGTTCTCCATAATTGCAATAAACGTCTTTGAACTGGAATCTCAACAGAATGGATATTTGATGGCCTACTTTGGCATGTTACAAATGGTAAGTGGAACAATATTTTTTTTTGGTATTTAAAATAAAATAAAAACGTTCTAAAAATTAAGACATTACTCAATTATAAATGGGGCCTTTTTCAGCGGACGTCTAAGACACTTTGGAAGCCCAATTCACACACACACACACACACACACACACACACACACACACACACACACACACACACACACACACACACACACACACACACACACACACACACACACACACACACACACACCACTTTATTTACTGTATGTCCATACAAAGGAAATTGCAAGTACATAAATATATATAAATACTGTACACACACAACACACATCTAATGTAGAAGTAGGATCCTTGCAAAGGCACCTGAGTATCTGCTATGACTTTTGCTTATAATTTATTACCTGTGTGGCGTGTGTGCCTGATCTACAGCCTGATCTACGAGCTTGTGAGCTTGTAGATCTGCTATTCTTGGTAAGGAGTTTTGGTGGTCTTAATAAGTATAGAGGGCTTAAGTGGTTCCACTGAAGTGATATTGAGACATGTGTTTATGTGTTCAGTTCATTCAGGGAGGAGTGGTTGGTCGTCTTACAAGCAGATACTCTGAGTGGTCACTGCTGCTGTTCTCCATCGGCCTCTCATCTATGGTGGGACTGGCACAGGTATATCTCTGCACACACGCACGCACGCACACACACACACAATCATATTATGTCCTCTGTTTTGAAAGGCACTATATTATTATTTATTACTACTTTCAAGGGGAACACACACTGGACGCGGGCGGCTGCGCAGCGGCGTGTCACAGTATTGACGTGCGTGAAGTGCCGCGCGGTAACACCAACTGGATGCGGTGCACTGCCACGCGACGCATCCATTTCCCCTGGTGGGGAGAACATTTTCATTGCACGGCAATGCGTGAAAAATAGAACAGTGGCGTATCGGCGCGGCAGGCAAGGCGCCTGCACGTGTCTGATGCCACCAGTGTGGGTTAGTTAATTGAAAATACATGGGGGGCGTATGTTTTGACGCGCAGCGTATGTTTTGACACGCCCCGCGTCTGCGCCGCCTGCGCCTCCGGTGTGTGTTTCCCTTTAGACAAACATTTTGATACACTATATTGTATGTAATCTATTAATCTAAGATTCTAAAAGCCTGTCCATACTGTGGACTGTGGACTTCCGACTTTCCGACGTGCAGATTTCCGAACTCTAATTCGGTGTAATGCTTTTCAGAAGTCGCGAGTGACGTCATTTTGTTGTCGAACCGGACCCTTTCCGACGAAAGGTTCGGTTTTCGGAGAGACTATGGACAGGCCTTAAGAGGTTAATGACAGAAATCAGAGTGGGTTCAGCGTTGTATAATCCTAAATGTATTGCTCTTCATCTCTCCCTCCTGGCAGGCCTTTACACAAAATGTCTTCCAGTTCTGCTTCATAGCCGTACCCATGATGTTGTCTCTCATTATATTCAACGTGGTCACTGACAGCATGCTCACCAAGCATGTTCCTCCTTCTGATACTGGTAAGATACACGTTTAAACCACTAAAGGGTGTTTCTGCACCCTGTATAGAAGCGAAGCATCTTTCTCTTCACTGTGTTATTGGATAGAAAAGGTTTCATTACCCAGATGAGGGGTCACATTGATAAGCTATTATTGAAACGAGAAGCAACCTGGATCTATACACTCTAGGGATAACAGTTAACCGTTACCGTTTAACCGCTATTAATAAATTGGTTACCGGTAACCAGCTGTTTTGGGCATTATTTACTGCCCAAAACCCACCGACCACAAGGTAATGAAACAACAACGAGTCTAGGAAATACGATAACAGAGGTCCATAAATGTCCTGAAAGTCGAGCCCCCATTTGTTAGAAACGGCCCTTGGAACAAAACTAAGCTGTGTAAGGTTGCTTCCATGCTTCCTTCAATGCATGAGGAGTGATCGGGCCGCTCCTTATCACCCGACAGGTGGGGTTTCCCCGATAGACGTAGTGCGTGGAAGGAACACGCTATTCCTTGTCTTGACAGATTATCTGTCAAAGGTCGCCAACATTAAGAAATATTGTTTATTCATAAGCTTGTCCATCAGGCTTTCATTGACGTTAATACATTCCATTGAACTTCCGGCTCCAGTTTGCCTGCCAGTGCATATATGGTGCATGATATGGTGTAGAATGTGTCCTTTCAGTATTTTCATAGCCTTGCAACAACAGATGAAGCTCACACTAACCTTACCTTTTTAAAGACATCTGAGCCAGGCTGGCTTGCCATTGCCATGGTGCTGCAATGGCAGAAAAGGTTTTGTTTAACCGATAGCCAGCCATAAGCCAGCCATCCCAACTCCACAATTCTCGCACACTCAGCATTAGGCAGGTGGGCTGAGTGAGAATCAAATGTAGTTATTTCAGAGTACCCTGCCTGGCTTTAGATGGAGCAAGATCCTTCTCTATCCACACGGTGCCTAGTGCCACCATACAGGCAGCAGAGACACTCTACAAAACAATGAAGTCTAGATGTCTGGCCAAAAAGAACAAAAGAAAAATGTAGTTCTGGGCCAACCACACAGTCTGACCCACATACTGTACAGGATAAGGATATATGTATACTGTATGTACTGTATGTAACCCATGTATACTGGGTAATATGGTATCATTAACACTTTCCAAGCCACGGGGAGCCCCTTAATATTAAAACCGTACTATATCGGACTTCCTAGGGGGGGGGGGGTCTCAGCCGCTCGTCTTTTCCCGTACTTTCCCGTATTTACCGAAATAAATGATTTTCATCCGAAAATCGGCGATCGTCTAACCTTCCCTAGTCACCACTTGTGCATCGATAGCTCATGGCTGGTCTGACATGAAGCAGAAGTGATGTCATGGCCCTTTCCTTCTCCAAGGCACCTTCCCCCATTCGGTTACTGTCTGTACACGAGTGCTTCTACTGCAGCCGTGCTGGGGGCTATGCTAGCGAAACTTTTCAGTTCTACTCTTGAGTCACACGTGGATTATTTGAGGGGACATTTACGTGAACGGATCGCGCACGCGAAACGCACGGGGACATGATGCGTCAGCCGAATCTCCCACTCTAAGCCAATGCAGATTGAGTTTTTCATTGGGAACTGGGGTGAGTATACAACGGGGGATCGCGGTATGGTAATGGGGGATGAAGACCACGTGATATAGCGCTGGATGTCTGGTAAAATGAATGCGGTTCAGATCATAATATAATAATAGAAATTTCACGGCTAATCTACCAACAACCATTCTATTTCGGACGGCAAAGAGTTAACAGTGTAAAATCACAGTGCTAATCTATACCGTTTGAGAACCGTTGTCAGCTGGCAAAGCTGAAGAAAATGATTGAGGTGGACATTCTGCCTGGCATTGTTGGGGGGGAAACGGGCTAACCCATTGCAGGGCTTTGTCATTTTGTTCTCGGGATGAGAATCGATGCATCTAAGTAAGGTTATTGTATGTTACTGTGGGCTGTGATAAACACAACACTATCTGTTTTCTTCTGGAGAGAAGGATCTATTCATATAGACTGGATTCGTTTAGCTGTCAATGTCCACTGTCAGCTACATTTCCAATTGCAAAATTGCATTGGGGCATCTTGAGGAGGGAGAGGTTTTATGAACGAACCTATGGCTGACATATTGGTCGGATCGGCAGTAGAGGCAGGCGGCCTCTAGATGTGAGCTAGCCTCTAGATGTGAGCTAGCCTTGTGTTACCAGACACGAATCAGCCGGTGCCCTCCAGAGGACGAATTTTATACGGCCCGCGGCTTAATTCCTAAATTGTATTATAAACGGCCCGCCAGCAATGTCAAACAAGAATATTTTATAGTATAGTTTGTTAGGATTCTTTGTTCCCTGTTGTCTCATTCTGAAGGGGTCAAAGAAAGGCTATTTTATTGTATTTTTTTACTTTGTACGTCTGGTTTGGTAATGTGAAATAAGGAGTTATGTGTGTTTTGTTCAGAGCACACACACCTGACAAAAGACCATTGATATTATTAAATATTGTTGACGATAGTAAAATAAAATAATTTAAATGCGAAAATTTGAAAGTAAAGTAAATATTCTTGAAGCATTCATATATTTCTTGAAACTTTCATATATTCTAGATACATTGCACATTCAGTGAATTATTCCAAACTTTTTTTTGTTAAAATTTAGATTTTTATGGCATACTCCTCATGAAGTCCATATTTCAAAATATTACAATATTACATGAGACCACTCAAAACAAGAATTTATATTAAATAAATGTCAACCTTCTGAATTCAGAGTTGCTTGAAGTCCAGTGGGAAGTTTCCGAAGTCAGTTATGATTTGGGGTGCTATGGCATCTGCAATGCTTTTTTTTTTTTACAAAATATTCACATTTTCTGAGATTGATCTGTATGTGACTTTGTTATGGTCCGAAGATACATTATGTGAGGAGATGTTGCCGGCCCTTGGGTGTTTTAAGTATTATATTTTCTAATGTGGCCCCCTTTAAAAAGAGTTTTGACAACCCCTAGTTTATACATAAAATGTAGTGTTGAAACGATTTGTGTAATGAATTGTGTAAACTGGTTTCTCCCTGCACACAGGAACCATGTTGGGGTTGTGCGCCTCTGAGCAGTCTCTGCTTCGCACCGTTGGACCAACCATCGGTGGCTTCCTGTTCGAAAACTACGGCTTTTCCTCCTTCGGTTTCATCCAGTTTGCTCTGAACACAACGGTGTTCTCCTACCTCTTTCTACGCGGATTCAAAGAGGAACACAAGGAATGACACACACAGGTAGGGTTGCAAAATTCTGGGAATGCGAAAAAGAAAAAAAAGGATTCCGAGGCCTCGCTGACCTCTCCTTGGCCATCAGATAAGGATGCCTCATTTATCGAGGTTAACTAGAATGACATTATAGTTGACTCATTTAACAATAAACTACAAAAACATTCCCTAAATTCTCCCCCCCAGGCCGCCATTTCCTAAGACCGTGTTTCTCAACCTATTTTCTGCATGGGCACATGCATGGGCACATTCTTGGGACTTTTCATGTCCCAAGAATCCATGGGTACACCAACATAATACAGGGGTGTAAATATTGTCACTGTCGGGAAGAAACCTTGTATCTCCAAGTTTCAAATTTGTACGTTTCTTCGCAAAGTAAAGCCCTGCTTCAGCATACAAGGCTGTCGCGCAACAGTAGTGAAAACAGCAGATCTACAAGCACACAACGCCTCGCACCGCGAGGCGTTGTGTGCTTGTAGATCGGCTGTTTTCACTAGTTTAAATCATTTTTAAAATGATAAATACAATACTGGCTTTCAAGCAGTTTCAAGGGGCACACTTGAACCTTCTCAGGGGCACACCAAAGCTCCCCAGGCACAGTGGTTGAGAAACACTGTCCTAAGATGATTGTGAAGATGAGGCATGAGTCCCATTCACAATCAGCATCTTCACCATGCACAGCACGTGTTGAGGATGTTTCGGTGTCAGGCTCAAAGAGTCAAGTTTTTGCCTACATGGCCAATTTGTTTTAACTGTATCATTGGTCAGTCTGATGCGTGCCATTGGTATGAGTGTCCCCAAACAGGATCCAGAACATACATTTGTTTAGGTATGTAACAGTAGACACTACACTGCTACTAAAGTTGTAATAATGCAGTAGCTTCCCAGTGGCAAGGGTTTAATGTGTAGTACCTCTGCTTTGTCACCAGATGGGGCACTTTCTTAACATTCCGTAGCATGTCTGAAGTGAGACATACTATTTAGTATGCACTCAAAGGCATGCTGAAAATACGTACTGATACGTTTTTTTGTAAATTAGTATGTGATTAATGTGATTTCTATCAAAATTGTGTACATTCCCAAAATCCGAGTTTTAGTTCCCTTCGCACAATTTTCTGTGAAGGGAATTCCCTTCACAGAAGAGTTTTCAGATGCTTTGCAACCCTACCTTCACCAAGGTCCGAATGCACACACAGCATTCATCACTATTTAGTCTTATTCTGTTATTTTTATAATGTTATGTTCCATTGTACTCAAACTGTATTTTCTAAAGAGAATTTTAAAAAGATCATCATTTAGATTTTTGTACCTCCAATGGACTTGTACTGTATATCGTCACTGTCATTTTTTGGGATAAATCAGGGCTATTGAACACCCTTTACCTAGTGTGTGAGTGTTGGTTAAAATAATATTTAACCAATGAAAAGTAGTAAAAAGCCCTTCAGTCAAAACCTCCTTACTCCACTTGAGCTCATCTTCCCGAAAATGAACATTTTGGAGTTAGGAGGTTTTGGCCCGACAGCAGAGATATAGTCATCATTAGGATCTATTTTGTCAGATGCGTTTCACAGTTCTACCGCTTCTACCACAGCCATTGTTGCAATATTTCTGCGCTCTTTCTCCAAAAGAGCACTTGCATTAATCCACCACCTCTCAACTCTCCTGGAAAAGTCCAGAGGGAGCTACTGGACACAGTAGGCATAGTTGCAAAAGACTGCTCCAGCTTCTGCTTCTTGCTGTTGTTAACTAGCCTGGCTGGCCAGCCATCCTCATACTGTGCATTCACTCACTCGTTCCTTCCCACAATATGAGTCTGGACTTTGGACTATAGGCAGCTTGAAAAGTGGGCGGGAGTACTTGCCTTGACAGACAGACTCCTCTAACCAATCAGCGTAGCAAAACATCTCTCAGCCAGTCGGAAGAACCGCAAACAAACACGTATTTTCGGCCGATGAACTCCGCTAGCGCATACTCCTGTTCCTTTTTAATTGTTATAATTGATTTCAACTCTGAAATAATTCAATTCAATTCAATTCAATCTTTATTTCAGACCCAGGAAGATCCATATCAGTCACAATACAATAAAACAATACAAGAACAAGTAATAAAACAATACAAGAACAAGTAATACAAAATTCTAAATAAAGGCACAAAGCACCAAACCCAAAAATTCAGTTTCTGACGTACAGACATGTGCACCAATGGTTCCACAGTCTAGATGAAAACCTGACAGAACTGCGTGTAGGGTCCGTTATAATAGCAATGATGTCATTAACTGACTCAGATGCCCTACACATAAACCTGTACATAAGGTTGCGTAGTACAGCAGAGCAGTACTAACTTCACTTATTGCTTGTTTTATTGTTTCAGCGTTAACTGTTACACATGTTGTTTGAAAATGCTGCAGCAAGCATCTACGTCACCATCTACACATGGACCAATCAGGGGAAGCTTTTCACTTGTTGTGCGGACAGCAGTTGAAACGCAGTCACTGATTGGCCCTGATCAGAAAATGATCGGGGTCAACTTCTCATACTCAGTGCCTATCTGCTGAAGTCCAGACCTCATGCTGTGGGAAGGAGGAATGAGTGAACGCAGTATGAGGGATGGCCCACCAGGCTAGTTGTTAACTGCAACATACTAACTAGGACAACCATCAAAAACAATGACACAAGCATGTTGGCATCTGTCACTGTTGTGACACTGCACATGCTTTTTAACTACTGTATGTGTTGTACAAACGCCTGAAATCCTCAATAATCCATGTAAAAGTAATTGCAGGATTTTTATGGCTTACTGTACTTTCATTATAATATTGAGCATTTGTTGAACACCAGGAAAGGGTAAAGTCCAGTGACTTCGCATAAGCACAACACAAGACAGTACAGTTCGGATACAATGTCGACTAATAGGATTTAAACCCATGAAAGCTCAATGGCTTGTTTACATTGGGGTCCTTCTGTACTCAATTCATGGAGAAATTCATGTCAGTCAGTCAGTAATTTTGTTGTCAGTCTAGAAACACAATCACAGGAAAATGTCACCATAATTCCATTCTTGACCAGACTTCTAAAATTAGGCTTCTGACTCAGATAGAGCCGTACATAAAGAGATTTCATGTTGTGAAAATGTGGAATTGAATTGCGTGCTGTGAATTCTGCAAATACCCACTAGAGGGTAGCAAAGCCATGTTTGTTTGCCAGGTGATCCTCCTTGTGCCTTTTATGTTTAACTGTTTGGCGTTTGTAAAGTGGTAGCTCAGGCTGCAGACTGTGTGCTGAAGTGAATGATACTGGAGAAGGTAATTGCAGCTGCCTGTTAATATGCCTTATCTTTTTATCTACTTGTAAAATGTAATTTGTATCAGGCTGGGCAAGTGCCATCAGGTAGCCTACATTCCGCTTTGTAAATCCTACTTTTTATGTTTTGTTTTAATGGGACTAGGGATGGGACAATACGCGATATTATCGTTTATTGTGATAAAACACTCTCGATAATCGTACCATGGAGATTTAATTTATCGTGATATCGTCCTCCGTCATGCACTGGCATCAATTCACCTTTTATTTGCCGAGCTGCATATCCGATAGCCTACCACTTAAATCGTCTATTGGTAAAAGGTATTTATATTATATGTACTTGATACAGTCTTTTTGTCATGCTATCAAATGTCTTTGCCAAAAAACTACGCGTTGTGAGCTTGTAGATCTGCTATTTTTTGGCAAATGTTCCGCCCCAGGATAATGGTTATCGTGATAATATCGTAAATCGCGATTCCTTTTAATAATAATCGTGATATGATATTTTCATATCGTCCCATCCCTAAATGGGACAGTGGATGAAAAAGGGTAAAGACAATGTATTGGTTACATTTGTATTATATGTCTGCAAATGTGTTAATCAGAGTGCTTTTTTTGTCATCCGTCATTTTATTTGCACAATTTCCTGCTACCTCAGTTGCCATGGGAATTATTTCACAGAATCTGCAGCAGGTGTTTCTTTGTTTTCCAAAAGTAGTTTGTTATTGAATTATTGCATCTTTGACAATCCCAGATAATCATCCTTGTTCTAACAGTAGGAGGTCTATTGTCTCACAGCTTTACTCTACAGGAAGTGGCTGTACTTGCAACAGATGTCACTGGTGTGATTTTTATGGCGCTACGTTTTTGCAAAAATAAATGATGCAACCCGACAATCATACCTTAATTGCAACAGATTGTATCCTAGGGCCAGTGCGTTGAATAAAAGTGGATTAAAAACAAATAAAAGCGTAATCTGTTTTATGTAAACTAAGAATAAATGATCTGTGAAACTTTCCAGAATATTTAGACTGATGTCAGCAGATATTTATGTACATAATGGCACAATGAAGAGTTCATGCTGGGAGTGCTGGGACCATGCGACTCTCTGTTTTTAAGGCCTAACTGTACACCTTGCATTGTTGAGGGGCCACAAGTTGTAGGCTAGTCCTAGATAGGGCTGGCATGATTATAACATTTTACATGACGATTAATTGTCACTCAAATAATCGCAAATTAACGATTGAATTGTGTTTTTGTCGTTGACAATTATATTTGTGTTTGGCTTGTAGGCTTTATAGTTCCACATGGGAGATATGACACATAACCTAAATATACAAAGAAACGACTGACATATTTGACAACTTAAGACTTAAAAAAAGAACATACTGTATTTCCACTATTTTTGAAAATGTTTGAAAAGATTTTCCAACATGGAAACGATTATGACGATTATGACAAAATAATTGTGATTATGTCAAATAATTGTGATTGGACGATTAGGTAATAATTGTGACAGGCATAGTCCTATAGCTGAACCTTTTAGATTAATGTATTATTTGTTAATATAGCTAAAATATATATTGAAATAAAAAAAATGAAATAAAAGAATTAATGAACATTAAAAAAGCATTTCTGAGAAATATTCAGTGACAGTTCTTTCATTTTGAATGCTATGGAACTGTAATGTTTATGAGCTGTCTCAATCCCATCCTCTGTGGACAGGAGCTAGAGATCCCAGTTACAACGCAGGATTTAAGATGCAGGCGGCACAGATTCAGCAGTTGCTGCTTCTGCCGACATCGCATACTGCTTGCAAAATAACTCCTGTATTATTGCTATTATGCCAACTCTCTGTTAAAAATTAAAAATGAGTAAAAAGAGAAGCACTTCTTTCTCATTCTCTCTCTCTCTTTCTCTCTCTCATATCGTCACTGTCAGGCAGAAACCTTGTCTCCAAGTTTAACTTTTTTTTTTTTTTGTAAAGTAAAGCCCTGCTTCACCATACAAGACTGTCGCACAAGACTAGTGAAAATAGCAGATGTACAAGCACACTTGTAGATCGTCATTTTTAAAATTTTAAATACGAAACGAACGGTTTTAGACATACAAGGTTTCCACCCGACCACGACGATATACTGTATATACAAACACACACACACACACACACACACACACACACAAAGACACACTGTAGGTGGACTTTTACTGTGTCACTCTATCTGTGGACGCAGGGGGCCAACGGTGGCCTTGAGGTGGGGGGCGGGGGGACATTATATAGGTGCCTTGTTACACTGGCTCTTTTGAGTCAGTGGAGGGCCGGGGACAATGCTGTTGTTAACACTCCTGACGGGGACCTTTGGACCCTCTGAAAGTTTAATGTGACTCTTTGAGCGACCTGCGCTCGCTGAGGTCAGAGATGAGGCCGGCCCGGCAGCAACCCGGGGCCCGCCTCATGTCGTCGCCGCTGGAAACCAAACGCCAGTGCAGGGGCATCGGGTGCCGGGCCGGCTTTGTCCGCCCGTGGCATCCATAATGAGGCATCTGTCCCCACCTGGGGCACGGGGAGATGGGACTCACTGTCTCTTTTCAAAAGAGCACAGGTTACCTATCTGATTTGTGCGAGACGAGCCCGGGACCTGATCTCTCCGGCTGAAGGGCCCTCGATTTGAATGATTTATACCACTGTTCCCATGTTCCTTTTTGTCCTGATCACAGCCACTTTGCTCCACATCGTGTTATACAGTAGGTGCATCTAGATGATTGCTATTCAGTTCAGTTGAGCTTGTGTCGGTAAAATATTCTCTCTCCAAAGGAAATGTCATAACATGACTGTTAGTCTACCTGTATCTTACTACCATTATATGCCTGTCTTGTCAGTATGCTGCAAAAGCAGTGAACACTCCCGATCCTCATTGGGACCAGAGAGAATAAACATCATGGGTGTGAAGAGTAAACACAACAACATCTTTTAAAGCACTGTTACCCAAACAGTGGTCCAGGACCCAATTGTGGGTCATGGACCAATTTTTATGGGTCACTACTCGAGTAAAAATCTAAATTTCCTTTCCTACTGTACAATAAAAATAAATAAATAGCTGATCTACAAGCTCACAACGTGGTGCAAAGCGACGCGTCGGGAGATCTGCTATTTTCACTAGTTTGGGTCCTGGGCAAATGTCTAATTTCTCTTTCGGGTCTTGAGCTGAAAAGTGTGGTAACCACTGTTTTAAAGTATCTCATGTAGACCCTGAGCTTGAGCAGTCAGGCCACGGGAAGGGAAAGGTGATCTTAATGGGGTTTTGTCTTGGTGTAATCAGACAGCCAAATCATCAATCATGAGCGAGGGGAATTACAGCGGGTTACAAAGAGAGATAAGATAATGACAGGGACCACAGTGATCTGTCGAGGGACAGCTCCAGTTCCACAAGACATGATTACGTGGCATGAGGCTCCAGGGGCGTCGCACCAAATTCTGGGCCCTGGGTACAAGGATTCACTGTGGGCCCCCCATGAATGTTCTTCATAGGGAGAGGGAGTTTAACCCATTTATACTGGGAACACGTTATTTTGTGCTTTAACTATTGAAAAATAGCTCACAGCGCGGCACCAAGTGCCGCACTGCTCAAACATTTTCATGTCAAGGACCCCCAAAATGATATGTATTTGGCCACGGACCCCAATCTCAAAATATTTAGTTCCAGGGACCCCGCAGAAGCAAAATGTTAGTTACAAATGTTCGCTTAAAAAATACATTTATTCAAAGATTTGCACACATTTTCACAATGTGTTTTTCCCGACAGCGGCACTTGGTGCTGTGCTGTGAACTTGTATATCTGCTATTTTTCAATAGCTAAAGTATAAAATAATTGAGGCCCCACCTCCTTGGGCCCTAGTAAGTCCCACTTCCCCCCCCTTGTGACGCCCCTGTGGGGCTCCCTGGATGCTGATGCACTGAGAGGGACAGCAACCAAGGTTTAAAGTTATTGAAAACAATTGTTATTTTGCAGTCAAGTGCACATTCTGTGAACTCGGATGACCAAATATGAATCAAACCAACTTCTTTTAACACATTTCCAGTATCGTAAAGATAAATGGCATGTCCGACTATGAAGAATGCTGTTCCGCAATAAAGAAAGAAAATGATAATTTATCATCATTGGAAATACATATTTGGGTTTTATTTTCAAGGTCATTAGGTAATTGGTGTATATTACACACACTCACCAATATTATTGTTATGCAATGTGTCATTGTGGATTATGGTAAGTGTTTCAGACATGGGTGTAAGTAAATAATTGTAAAAGTTACAATTAAAATAATAAAAAGAAAACATGTATAACTTTATTTAGAATTAATGCAGAAACACTTTTACAAAATTCTAGGCTACACAGAATGTAGAAAAGGGATAATGAACTGAGGTGGTCATTATTGAGAAATAGAGTGACACAGTCTTAATTCTCTGCAGCTCTCAAATTTTACACATTAACATTGTTTAATGGTCAATTACCTGTAGTACAATAATAACCTTTACCCTTATATATTGATCATTACGTTTATAAATGGCTTATAATGTAGCATTTACAAATGTTTTACTATTCGTTAACTTGCATGAGTATGGTCATCTATAAATCATTTGGAATGTTAAAATAATTATTCATGTTTTACAAATGTATACACTTTTGTTAATTACAGTATTATGTTCTAACTGATCATTAGATTTACCTCATGGGTAAGAATGTTCTGTTCTACTCACAATGCTTTGCTCACTGCCAAAAGGGCATATGGCCACTTAATATGTTTTTACACTCTGATGCCTTTTTGGCACCAAAAGAACCAACTTGTTTACTGTTACTGTTTTCAGTTGTTTTTATTATGGGTCATCGTTTCAGTTGTGTCCTGGCACTGAAACTATGACATGTCATTGCCAGCTTTCATTTTATCTAATACTCATTGCGTGATATGGCTCCAAGACCACACTCTTCTTACTGTATGTAATTGTAAATTGACCACTGTAGGGTGTCCAAATAGGTACCAATATATGTACACTGTTAAATACCAGATGAGCTATTTGCAGCTTGCAGACCAAACCTAGTTATGTTTTAACAGTTACAGGGTGGTATTTTACTTTGGTATTTTTACCAAGCAATGTTGGTATAGCTAACTGTTGCATTGTTTCTGCATCACACACAAACTGAAAACCACCCATCAAATTACTTTGCTTTTGAGACACTACAATCAATACATAACAATGATAACATACAGAAGGATGTAAATCCTTCTGCCTAATTAATACATTTGATTCTAATTCACCATATTGACTCATATCTGCACACACATCAGAACATGTGAGCGGCTAAATCTATGACGCCAGATTATCTTACTAATGAGTAATGACTCATTTGTTTGTTTGCTCTGACATACACGTGGTGTGTCTTTGCCGTCTTCAGCCGAGTGTCACGTGGAGAACATTGTTGAGGGCATGCATAGCATAGCATCGATGTACGAACGAAGCCTGCGTGAGACACCTGCACAGATACTGGTCAGCACCTCGGACATCTGGGCCCCTCGATGTAAAATTGGCTATTTTGTCCAAAAATGTTTAAAAAATATATATATTGGACCATGGTCTTAAGTAAAAGAAAGTAGGCCTATAATACATGATGTGAACTTGCACAGTACATCATTATCAGACTTCATTTTATCCTTCAACTTCTTGTTTATGCCCCAAAATGACAGATAGGCCTAAACAGGTTTTGTAGCAATTTGTCGCAATTGTGTAAATATTAGACCTTATTGTAAAATGTTTAAGCATGTAATGATCATGTATATTATGTATTTTACTTAAGACCATTTTTCTAATATATTTTTTTTAACTTTTTGGACAAAATAGCCAATTTTACGTTGAGGTGCCCACCTGACCTGTTACCATCTGCACAGAGGTCTGCCCTTTCCCCCTCTGTCTCCAGTGAAGATGTTAGCCAGCTATACGCAGAGCTGGGTCTGTCTGGCACGCTCTGGACCACACTCTCACTCGCTGCCATGTGCCACTGCTCTCTAATCCTCCACTGACGCCTTTCATCAGCATCACAGTCAGCGGGAAAACAATAAGTTGACCGCCATGATGACCTGTTAGCAGAACATGGTAGCTGGTGGCTGCCAAAAAGCATCAAATGTTATCTTTACCATCTGAGTCAGATAACATAACATGAGATCAGATAAGAAAAGATAAGATAAATGAACATAAATGAAACATTAATGACCCCCCAGGGGATATTTGGTTGTTCTAGGCCATATTCTTACGCAACACTCAGTCTCAATGTGAATACACCAAGGCAATATCACAGATTTGCCTATATGATGTGTCTCTGGAAATACAGTGGAGGATTTAATATAATCTGCATTGTACCATTATGAAAAAGTGATTAATTTATAAGGGATTAACCAAGAAGACATTGGAGATATTTTATACTGAATGTGTTTGAAGCTTATATTCAGTTGGAAATGGGGAGGATGTGGATATCAATTGGATAATGGTTGAGCCGATTAGACAGTGTGATGATGAATTAGGAAAAGAAAAGGCGGTAAAACTTGTGTGAGGGAAAGGCAGCTGGCTTCAGTTCATAAGCTCTTGTTGCTGGAGTGTGTTGTTTGGCTTTGCATGACGCATTTAGGGACAGCATCTGTGTTCTAAGCGCTAACTGTTGCATTAAGTCTGTCCATGATATGGGTTGGCTTGGCTTAGTAGTATCCTCCACATGTTCAACTAGTCTAATAGTGCTATTTAATTCATTATTAACCATGCAGAAGGTGTGGAAAAGGTAAGGAGATATCAACACTGCAGATTATATGAGGTGCACGTTAGCAGGGTTTCAAATGGTCAGGGCATCTTTTAATACAGCTAACCTTTAGAGTCATGTTTGACTAACTGGAAATGCATCCACTGATGGAATCAAAGGACATGTGAATGTGTCCAAGGAATAATCATCTTTGTATGTGGCCACCAAATCATTATGTGAATGGTTCATTGTTTTTGGTATATTATATATATATATTGTATATAATAATTATTCTTTTACATTAACCACTTGAAACATCCCAATCCCTAGCATCCCAATTCTGGGGGGACATTCACCGATCTACAAGCTCACAACACATCACGTTGCTTTGCTACGCATTGTGAGCTTGTATTGGTTGTTTTCAGCAAAGAGATTTGGTATAGAGGGAAAAAAGAGCAGACCAAGTACAGAGCCACATCAGGTCAAGTTTAGGTGGTTAAAATGTCTTTCAATAATACTTTTTTTAATATTTGTTGCATCCCTAAGACAATATTTTGATAATAGTAAATGTACCTCCATTGATTCCAGATTCCGGAATCAATGGGGGTAAATGTATTGTAATACATTTTTTTGTCTTAGGAATGCGACAAAAAAACAAAACTTATTATTAAACTCAAGTCTCCATGACATGAGTAGTCAATAGGAAAAAAGTCATTTTGGGGGTGAACTACTCCTTTAACATGAATCCAACATAATATTATTACAAAAGATCATGTGTAAACAAAAAAATCAAACCTCGTTTCGAAGTGGAGCGGTGAATCTGAGCAGCTATACCCTGTGTGTGTGTGTGTGTGTGTGTGTGTGTGTGTGTGTGTGTGTGTGTGTGTGTGTGTGTGTGTGTGTGTGTGTGTGTGTGTGTGTGTGTCTGTTTTTGATTCTATGTGTTCTATATCTATGTTTTTGATTCTGTGTTCTAGATCTATGTTTTTGATTCTGTGTTCTAGATCTATGTTTTTGATTTTATGTGTTCTAGATCTGTTTTTGCTTCTATGTGTTCTAGATCTATATGTTTTTGATTCTATATGGTGTTTTTGATTCTATGTTCTAGATCTATGTTTTTGATTCTATATGTTCTAGATCTATGTTTTTGATTCTGTGTTCTAGATCTGTTTTTGATTCTATGTGTTCTAGATCTATGTTTTTGATTCTATATGTTCTATATCTATGTTTTTGATTCTGTGTTCTAGATCTATGTTTTTGATTCTATGTGTTCTAGATCTATGTTTGCCAGACCCATGAAATGGGTAGGCCTACATAAGCAAATGTCGGTCTGTCCGGTTTTTCTCCATAGATGGTCATGATGATGACATGATGATGACATGAGGGAGGGATAGACCGCCAGACAAAGCCTTCATGTCATCACAATGACATGAGGGAGGGACAGACCGACAGACAAAGCAAAAGGCTTTGTCTGTCGGTCTGTCCCTCCCTCTTTTCTCCATATTTGGTCACAATGATGTCACAAATGATGATGACATGAGGGAGGGACAGACAGCCTATAAAGGGACAGACAGCCTATAAATGTACCATTAAATTTATAGGCCCAGAGGGTTGGCAGAACCGGGGTCTGGCACAACCAGGTTGACCTGGTCTAGTTTTGATTCTATATGGTGTTTTTGATTCTATATGTTCTAGATCTATGTTTTTGATTCTATTTGTTCTAGATCTATGTTTTTGATTCTATATGTTCTAGATCTATGTTTTTGATTCTCTATGTTCTATATCTATGTTTTTGATTCTGTGTTCTAGATCTATGTTTTTGATTCTATGTGTTCTAGATCTATGTTTTTGATTCTATATGGTGTTTTTTATTCTATATGTTCTAGATCTATGTTTTTTATTCTATATGTTCTAGATCTATGTTTTTGATTCTGTGTTCTAGATCTATGTTTTTGATTCTATGTGTTCTAGGTCTATGTTTTTGGAGCGGTGAAAGCGCTCCCAATAGACAGGTATGTCCGTGGGTATGTCTGTGGGTGGGTGGGTGGGTGGCTGGCTGGCCGTGTCCGTAGCCTGGCAATACCTTGAGTGGCCACACACAACACACTAGTTAAAGGAGGGGCGCTGTTTTGTGCAGGCCAGGCACACTCAACACACACACACACACACACACACACACACACACACACACACACACACACACACACACAGGGTATAGCTGCTCAGATTCACCGCTCCACTTCGAACCGAGGTTTGATTTTTGATTCTATGTTCTAGATCTATGTTTTTGATTCTGTGTTCTAGGTCTATGTTTTTCCATTCTATGTGTTCTAGATCTATGTTTTTGCCAGACCCATGAAATGGGTAGGCCTACATAAGCAAATGTCGGTCTGTCCGGGTTTTCTATATAAAGGGTATATATGATGATGACATGATGATGACATGCCTACAAAAGGCATGATGTCATAAATGATGATGACAGACAGGGGGTCTGGCACAACCAGGTTGACCTGGTCTAGTTGATTCTATATGTTCTGGATCTATGTTTTTGATTCTGTGTTCTAGATCTATGTTTTTGATTCTATGTGTTCTAGATCTATGTTTTTGATTCTATGTGTTCTAGATCTATGTTTTTGATTCTGTGTGCGTGTGTGTGCGCGCGTGTGTGTGTGTGTGTGTGTGTGTGTGTGTGTGTGTGTGTGTGTGTGTGTGTTGCGTGCGCGTGTGAGTGAGTGGTGAGTGTGCCTGGCCTGCACAAAACAGCGCCCCTCCTTTAACTAGTGTGTTGTGTGTGGCCACTCAAGGTATTGCCAGGCTACGGACACGGCCAGCCAGCCAGCCAGCCAGCCACCCAGCCACCCAGCCACCCACATACCCACGGACATACCTGTCTATTGGGAGCGCTTTCACCGCTCCAAAAACAATAATTCTACAAAGCTACTGTATATGGAAAGGTTTAATCTGCAACACAATTTTGTACAATATGTAAGTGGGGGCCCCTGCTTCATCTCTCAGCTAGGGGGATCCATGGCATGAGAAACGTTGAAAATACCTATTTGATCTATTCCTTCAAATCTAGACGGATGGTAGCATCCTTAAATAACCTAATAAAGGGTCATTTCAGTTCTCCCGTTTACCCTAATCTTCTTGTTTCCTGTGTTTCCAGGGGGGCCCTAATCTAAAGTCATCTGTACTAATCCTCAGTAGTGCATTGAGTTAAATTAGGTGTTTGAGGTTCTAACCATCTGCCAGGTCAGTTGAATTCATCTGTTTAACTTTTGTAATGCAAGGCAGAAATGTAGATGGGCTTGAGAAAAGATTTACATGAGCTTAAAGGGATAATTCGACCCAAAATGACTTTTTTTTTTTTTTCCCGCCAAGCCGAATGCATGGGGGAGACTATGTTTTCACCCCCTGTCCGTCCGTGTGTCCGTGTGCGTGTATCCGTCCGTCCGCCTGTCCGCCTGTTACCAGCTAATCTCCGGCACCGTTGGTGCACACACAATCCAGGGATGCAAATTCAGAACATCTGCCCCACATTTTTCACATGGGCCTGTTCTAGCGCCACTATGAGGCCAACCTTTGCCAAACACATTTTTGGACAGTACTCCTCCATATTCCATCCTGATTGGCTAAGATTGGCTTCCAAAGTTTGCAGGATTTCTCAGTTTTGAACAAAATGCCTCAAATCATGAACACAGCATGCAATTCTAATGAAATTGTGCAGGCACAACTGAGGAAGAAATGTCATTTAAAGAAAATTCAAATCAGCCTCATGGTGGCACTATAAAAGGCAGATTTGTGTTTTTACCTATAACTCCACCAATCAGTGTACAACTATGTATACACACTCCCTAGAGGCCAAGGAAAAACCTTTTGCCCTTAACTTTTCACATCTGCCTTTTGTAGCGCTACCAGGAGGCCGAATTATGCAAAACACATCCTTTGATATTACTCCATCAGATTTGTACACTAATCAGTACACAGTATTTCTATAGTGATGTGATCAAGACAGATTTGTCAGATATTTTATATTGGCTAACATTGGATTTTGAAGAAAATGCCTCAAATCAAATCATGAACGCACCCTGGGATTTGTGTGAAACTTTGCAGCACATTCCCACTAGGTCAAGGAATGAATGCCACCCTTTTCACATTGACCTGTTATAGCGCCACCAGCAGGTCAACTTTTGCTAAACACATTTTTGGAACAAAATGCCTCAAATCATGCATGCAGCGTCCAATTGCCGTGAAAGGCTTGAGCTTGTAGATCGGCTATTTTTTGGCAAAGAGCTTTGGTGTAGAGGGGAAAAAGAGCAGACTAAGTACAGAGGGAAAGGTCAAGTTTATTAAGTATTGACGGTTCAAGTGGTTAAATATCTGAAAACACAAATTGACATGAATCCAAAATACACTGACGATTGTGCTGTCAAACAATGAAACTATATGGAATCTATGAAAAGGTTTTGGGGTCCCTGCTTCATCTCTCCAAGAACACATGACACGCTTTTCACATTGGCCTGTTAGCGCCACCAGGAGGCCTGACCTGAGGCCGGGGGACCTGTGCTCGGAAGAACACTGCTTCTAGTTTTTCCTATCGATTATTCACCCCAAGGAGACTCCATAGGGAACAAATCAGGCTATTTGTGTCTTCATTGGGAACCACTGCTGGTCATCATATTATTGGCTTGGATTGAGACAAAAACTAAAAAATATCCATGAATTCAAGTCTCCATGGGTCAGTAATTGATAGTTTTCTGTTTGTTGAGGCTCTCTCTGCTGCATCAACTTGCTAAAAAAATATTTTTACAATCCATGTATAGTTCAACAAGGAGCAAAAGGGAGACCCATGCATATAGTCGTCAAACCTTTTTAAAATTATTTATTGCTATTTGTTCAATTCGTGTCAATTCATTGTTCATGTGAAACTCTGACCAAATGTGTTTCAGTAAGAATGGAGGCAATTAAGCTATACTCATAGTGTAGAACAGGGGTCTTCAACAGGGGGTCCGGGACCCCTAGGGGGTCCTCAGAGTTACTCCAAATCTTTGAGTGATAGAAACCTTTTGTTCTCCTTTTTTATATTAACCACTTGAACCCTAGCGTCCATATTCAGAAAACTTTAGCCAAAAATAGCAGATCTACAAGCTCACAACGCCTCGCACTGCGAGGCATTGTGAGCTTGTAGATCGGCTATTTTTTGGCAAAGAGCTTTGGTGTAGAGGGGGAAAAGAGCAGACTAAGTACAGAGGGAAAGGTCAAGTTTATTAAGTATTGACGGTTCAAGTGGTTAAATATCTGAAAACACAAATTGACATGAATCCAAAATACACTGACGATTGTGCTGTCAAACAATGAAACTATATGGAATCTATGAAAAGGTTTTGGGGTCCCTGCTTCATCTCTCTCTCAACTAAGGGTTCCTTGGCCTGAAAACATTAAAGACCCCTGGTGTAGAGTTATCTATCTGATTTGTTGTGTCCAACCAAGGTAAGCTTTAATGCCTTTAAAAGATTTGAATAGCTGCCATTGGTAATCCTATCCTTTGATGACCGTTGATATTCAAAAGGAACACAAATCTTCTTAGGTTGATTAATCAGTGAACTGCAGTCAGTGTGAGCTTAGGTATGTCTTGACAGACATCGATTATTTACCCTTTAAAAAGTTACCTCAGTTCGGTTCCATCACATTATAAGCTCCAAGCTTAATGAGAGATTTGAATGAGCTAATTATGTTACATTTTTAAACACATTCTTGAAAATGTGTCATCCAGGTAACCCTATGCATTTATACTGCATATTCTTTCAGAATATGCAGTATAAATAGATTGTATGCAATTTAATGAAACAATACACCCATCAACTTTATAGCCTACATAATGAATATGCAATATTATTTTTTAGAAGACTATGTTGACATTCAGTATAGTCAATCTGAGTCATAATAGGTCTGCAGATTACTCACTGAATCACCTATTATAAACAACACAGGGACACGTGACCAGAAAGTTTACACAAACCCTCAGAAGAATGCAACAGGCAACAATTAGAAGATGTCAACAAGTGCTGCTGCTGGTGTGTCTAAACAAGCCGAGGGCTTTTGAGCTCCAGCAAGGGGCTCAGCGCGCTCCAATCTGACACTTATCTCCCCCGGTGCTTTGGGCGACACCCTGTTCTGCTGATGGCAGCGCGATGTCGCTTAGGAAGCAGCTGGTTACTGTCAGAGATCTAGGTCAGGACAGACTGCCAGCTACTGGTGCAGGCCAAGCGCTGGTTGAAGAAGAACTGCTCTCTGGTTCATTTTATAGTTAATGCCAAACTTTTATTTTACGGCTTTTCTTGTGTTTATATTTACTAGACCTTACCCGTTCGAAGATATGTGCTCCAAAATATGTGCAGAGTGTGGGTTGTGGGGAAAGTTACTGTAACTGGTGCGTGCGTGTGAATATGTGGGAGCATCATAATGTAAGGCATAATGTATGCGCTTGCTCCACATAGTTTTTTCATACCCGTTGGAAGATGAGAGAGAGAGAGAGAGAGAGAGAGAGAGAGAGCACATTCCTAACTGTGAGAGAGAGGGGTGTGTGTGGGGCTACAGATCCCATGGCCTGGAGGAACGGACCGTAACCCTGACAACAGACTAAGAAAACGCTAATAAACAGCTTTAATTTGGGAGAAATGAAATTCGGGCTCCGTCAGCGTTGGTATAATGCTAATGGCCAATACCATGAGAACTTTGGGATCAGTTGCTGAAGCGAGTGAATAGATAAACGTAGATAAGCGTGAGCGTTAGAGCGTTAGAGCGTGAGTGTGTGAGTGAGTGAGTGAGTTGTTTGGTGCTTTATTAGATAGATGACAGAAAAGTATCTACATCAGTAGAACGCCCTACGGGCGAGAAGTGACCTTGTGCTGAAACAAAAACAGAGACTGACACAATATGGCCATATGGGAATTCCCAGATATGGGCTTAATGTTGATGGCATCAGGGATCTCCATATATGGGTTGCCGTGACGCGACGTGACGTGACGTGACGTAGCGCGAGTCACACTTGCACATGAATTCTGCCATATGGAGCATGACATGAGGCGTGACACACGTACCGATGGACGGACATGATCTGTAGGTTTTCATACTAAATGTAACCTACGGTGGCAATGATTCAATTTTTTGGCAATGCAAATGCACAAGAAAAAGTAGTTTAATGCAGAGCAGGCGAGGGACACTTTGGAATGCATGATCCTAAGAGATACAGAATTGAACAACTTCCTACATTTTTACTTGACTTTTAAAAGAAATTACTATGCATCACATTATTGATGATTGGGGTTTTACTAGAAACTCTGCTTGCTGCAAACCAAGGAAGTGGCCAAAATGAATGAACCTCTTAATGCTCTCTCTCCCTCCTGTTTGTCATATATTTTCATTTTCTCAAGCAAAGTGGACTGACTGCTTACATCAGGATGTTTGAACCTCTTTGTCCAGTGAGTTGAACCAGACATAAGGTTCGAATCCCAGAGCTCCTGACATACAGGTAAGCTTAGCTGATGCTCCTGTGTGTGTGTGTGTGTGTGTGTGTGTGTGTGTGTGTGTGTGTGTGTGTGTGTGTGTGTGTGTGTGTGTGTGTGTGTGTGTGTGTGTGTGTGTGTTTGTGCGCGCGTGCGTGCGTGTGTGTATGTGTATGTGTGTGTGTGTGTGTGTGTGTGTGTGTGTGTGTGTGTGTGTGTGTGACAGTGATGTGGCCACACTATCATCGTCAGCATTGGCCAGATCAGATTACACTTTAAGCACTCATGGTGCCACTCTCCATGCCTTGAGGAGGCTTTCTTCAGCATAACTTAACATTATGATCCTCTTTCATCCGGGGATGGCCACCAGGCAGCACAGTATGCCAAGTGATGTAACCCAGGTAACTCTTGTGAACGCAGGATGAGAGGAACAGTTTAATTGTGGTTTATTTTCTTCTTTCTTATCTATTACCCTCCCTTTGACCTTACACCCACCCACACATACAATATCTGTACCAGTAAGACTCCCTAAATCGGGAGATAAGCGACTGTCAGGTCGCATACACATACTTTAGAAGGCAATGGTAGCCAATCAGGAGGGAATATGGGAAATGTGTACCGCTTTGCGGGATTTTAGGGCAAGATCTGTAAGAGCAGTGTCCAAAAATGTGTTTTGCCAGAATCGGCCTCATGGTGGCGCTAGAAGAGGGCCATGTGAGAAATGAGGGGTGGAGGTTGAGGAGTGCTAAGTTTGGCATGGATATGGGCAACGGTGGCGGAGATATGAGTTGACAGACTGACAGACAGACTGACTGACAGCCGGTGGAGGTTTTGATAGTAACTGCGACCTGACGGTCGCAATGAAATCAATACATACATAGCTACATAAATACTATATTGTTCAGTGTGGCAGTGGTACAGTGGAACAAATAGTGCAAGATCTGTGCTCATGGATGGAGGAAGCTGCAGCGAACGAAAGCAGCAGCAAAACGTGATGCTCGTGAATCTGGCAACGGGTACAATCGCTACATGAGATAACGGGAGTGTTGCACAATGGGTGGTGCGGGAATTCTCGACTTGCATTGTTCTTTGCATGGCCCCCAAGTAGGGGGGCCATGCTATTAGTAGTAATGCTATTATTAACACTATAAGTGTTAATAATAGCATTGTAAACATGTGTATTGTTAGATTATAAAACATTTATAAGCGCTTATAGATTGACTGCCTGTTAAGACACATATTTTGTCGTTACACTGATCAAAAAACAATTAGTCTTCTGAAACGAGAGGGAAAAAGAAGTTCAAGTGTATTAATAAGACATAGGACAAGGCTATGAAGTGAAACAACGTTTGTCAATATTGTAGTAGACAACAGACAGTATTAACGGCCAAACACTAAATGATTTATAATCTACCGAATTACACAGGGATTAGACACTTAAAATAGATAACAATGCATCAACAATCCATACAAACTGGAACAGGCAGTCAAGAATATTACGTTACATAACATGGCGCCTAATCATACTATGAATCCTAATCTATTTGTCTTGGCAATAATCTATGGCCTGCTCATGTAAGCATGTCTTGCACGTACAGCATCTCAATGGCAGGCTAGCGTTGTGTACTGCTGGCCAGCAGATTATGTCAAGTGTGATAATTCCCTGATGGGCCCGGCCAGCAAGCAGGCTGCAGGTGGCCATTTGAACAATGGCTAACAGAATGAGTCATCTGAACCACTGGTTCCCAAACAGTGGGGTTGCGGACACATTTTTTGGTTTATGGGTCCCTTAATTCTTTTGGTTTCCTACAATTTTGTTTTTGATTATTATTATTTCAAAACATTTTCAAAAATATATTCCCAAAACGGATTTTTTTTTCATGAATTAAAGTTTTTTTTTTTTTCTTTTTTTTTATCAGTAATTTCATGACAAAATCAAAAGAAATTCCATAAATTAGAAAACAAACGTTTAAGAAGTAGTGAAAATAGCCGATCTGCAAGCTCACAACGCGGCGCGAAAATATATATATATGTGTATATTTAAAAGCACAGGCCACCATCTTTACAAGGCAGGTGTCAGTGGGTTGTAGACCAACATCCCTATCATTTCCTCTGGATTTTCATTGCAAGAACAGCTTTACTCAAGGGGCTGGAGTAGTGGAATCCATTATTCAAAATTTTGAATTTGTCATTTGAAAAAAGTCCAGGAGGAATGAATACTTTTACATGTATTTCGTCTTTTGTTGTTTTAACCTTGATTTGAAACTTTATTTGTACAGTATATTTCATGAGCAGGAAAATGTGAATAGGATATGACGGCATGCTAAAATAGCACAACGTATTTCTCTGCACAAACCTTTATAAGGCAGTTGTAGTGTCGTAGTGAAGCAAGCATGCAGTGCAGCGTTGAACTTCTGCAATATTTATGTAAGCAGTAAGCTCATATGTTAGTGTAAGTAAGTATAAGTAAGCTCTTTGAATACTAAAAGATAAGTTGTCACATTGAACGATAGGCAGGACCAGGATGATTGATGGTTGTTCATTCACCACCAAGGCCATAACACCTGTTATGAATGTACAGTAAATGTAACAACAGACCATATTTAACAAGTCTTAACATAAGGAAATTGTGTTGATCATTTTAATGGCATCCAATTTGTGTTTCAGTGCACAGGACACTCAAGTGACTACTTTTGTCAAGTCAGAAAATATTCCAAGCTGGGGCACCGCTGGCCTACCGGTCCAGGCACACTGTACATAGGCTCAGTGTAGCCTGACAGCGTGTCGCTGGTTCGAGTCCCGACGATCCCGACTACCTTTGCTGCGTGTCACTCCCCATCTCTCTCCCCATTTCCTGTCAGTCTACTGTCCTATCAATAAAGGCATAAAAGCCCAAAAGCATATATATATAATCAATCAACATTCTCTCTCTCTCTCTCTCTCTATATATATATATATATATATTTTTTTTTTCTATTCATTTTTTTCCAAGCTAGAGAATGTTGATTGATTGTATTATTTTAGGATTGTGTTATCTATAGAAAAGCTATTTCTAAATACCTACTGATGCTAAAACAAGATGGAATGGACATTCAGACTCAAAACATGGAAGGGTGATAGGATGAAAATACTAACTTTGAGCTTGTCATCATGGTGTCTCATAATGCATTGTTATTTATATATCTCCTGATGTGATTTTAGTGAATGAATAGAGCATAATGAACTTTAAATTCAGTGACAATACTTTTTATTGTTGAGTAGCATTGTCCACTGACATCCCAGTATATTGTATTTGGCTAGACCAGAGAAGTCCCAAGAAGATAATAAGTCAGCGTGTGCCATGGCCCGAGTCCACACCATGTTTCATCACACATGACTTATTTAACCGCGCACTTAAACCCCAGGCATCCATATTGTGGTGAAATCCTTCGCAGAGAAAAAGAGCAGATCTACAAGCTCACAATGCACTGCAATCTGCTATTTTCAGAGAAGATATATCTAGTGTAGAGTGAAAACAGACAAGTCACTAGTAGTATAAAGCCACGAGGGACTCTGGTCAGTGTGCGGTTTAAGTGGTTAATTAGGTACATCCAATCATGAAGCATGCAGCCCGATGACACCAGAACACTAATTAAGTGGAAATGTTGCAGGGGTCAAACAGAGCTGTGGCCAAGAATGACAAGAGTAGCCACCATATGGCTAAAGATGCCCACAAGGAGCGGGTCTTTAGTGCTCTTTTAATCTTTTGAGCTAATTGTGTCCCGTGCCCCATCCCCCCCAAAGCCCCCCATTTCTTACCATTTTCTATTGACTCTGCCCGTGTCCCCCAGGCAGGCTGACATAATGTTACATGTTTTCTAATCTACTTAAAGGGTGTTTTTCCAATTATTGAGGCTGCTAGTCCTTGACCTGCTGATGTCAACGTTAATCATGCCCACCAAGCAGATTTCACGCTTGAACATTTTGTGGGAATGGTGTAGACTAGACTAGAGCATGGGATATACATATCCGTACACATTGATTTGATTTATAATTATTTATTTTCCCTCTACGATCAAAAGGACCAATTCCAAAATCAATATTAAGACCTATCGTCACTGTCCGACGAATTTGTATGTTTTTTTCGTAAATTAAAGCCCTACTTCAGCATACAAAAGTGTCACACAAAAGTAGTGAAAATAGCTGATCTACAAGCACACAATGCCTCGCATCGCGAGGCGTTGTGTGCTTGTATACTTTATCACTACTTTATAGTTTTTAAAATAATAAAAAAGGAAAAGTTTTGGACATACAAGGTTTCCACCCGATAGCGACGTTATGCAGGTATACAGATGTATGGCCACATTTTGCTTGCATGTTGTCAAGGATTAATAGGAAGTAGGCACGATTGAAGGTGTAATCATCAGACACTATCTACAAACCAAAAAAATAATAGAGTGCAAAATGTGTCATTACAGTAATTTACTGTATAGCTGAGCATGTCAGATGTCTGACATCCCATTTGCCAATTATAAAAAACACACAAAAAAAGTAGAAAGAAGCCGAGCCCTATTGTCTTCAGATTAAGATCATTCACTGTAGCCATTCAACTGTGTAATGAAACAAATGATGAAATCATTGTTAGAAAGTGTTGGTCATACCATGAGCTTTTCAGTGAACTCTGGGCCACAGTTTAAGCATGAATGAAGGCATTCACACAACTTCAACGGACATCTTCTCTTTGATTACTGTGTTATAGTTATGCAGTAGTACACATTATTTGGGCATGATAAGCAACAGACAGACACACAAACATACATGGACAGACATAGATTCCTGGAATCTTTTGATAGACTCCCCTTTAGGTATATTTTTACTGTCCATTATGTATTATTGTGTATAGAGTTTTCACAAAGAATGCCTTATTGTGCTGAAGATAAAATGGATGTTTCCCGTGCCTCAGTTTTTACTCTCCTGGTAGATAGTTAGTTTCCTGGCACCTGTTGGCCTTGCGTCTATGTGATATGATTCTTGTGGGCATGGTTTAAAATTTTCATCTATTTAAATAGTGCTCAATTGGCCCAAGGTATGGCAATTTTAGCTGCTCAATAATGCATGGAGACCTTCATAAATGAGCAAATTAATACCGGCCTACATGGGCCCTTCACAATTCTATTATTCTTTCAGCGACCTTTCCTCCCGTTGGCTTGGGAGAAGCGGGTGAGCTGTAGTTTGTCAAAAAAAGAGTCAAATGGGAGTTAATATGCAGTTCCTAAGCAAACAGTGGAAGTCATAATGAATGGAAGGCAATCACATAGATCAAATATGGCTGGAAATAGAGCTGGAATTTGGAGGCAAGGAGGAATAAAACAGAGGGCAATACAAATTGAAGGGTCTGGTAAACATAATAACTTGCGCCCCATGCAATCATCCCTTCAAATGCAGACACCATAGAGGGGTGTTGACTGATGGCTCCCCTCACAGACAGACGAGACAGAGGAGAGGGCAGAGGAAGAGAGAGGCACATGGAAATGGGTCTAAAGTTACTGTTCAACTCTTCTGCACCAGAGCTGGTTTGTTGGCAGCAACTCATGGCGGTTATTGTTTGTTAAAGCTCCCCTCCCCGAGTTATTAGGACGCACGGCTTGAAGACCTGCCTCCAAAACAGCGGCAGGCGTCCTGGCAATGTGACTGATTGATCCAGTAGATGAACAGTAAAGATTAAAAGGATGGACAAATGAGCATGCTGCTTACACAGCGTTTGGGGCTTAATCCTCTCACCCCCATGGGCTCTTTTTGACAACGTGCCTCTGAGGAGAAGGCGCACACACACACGCTGACAGGACCTTAGCCAAGAGAGACAGGACAATGCCACACGGACTTGTTAACAACAAGCCTTAGATGATCATCCTATAGCCAGCCGCCGTCATTACATCTGTATAACACCAAAAGCAGCCAAGGAACAGAGGCACCATCAGCGGGGTCCTCTGTAAATTGGAGAGGGGAGGCCACACGAGCAGAGGGACTTGATCTGCCATCTGCCCTGTCTGACAGGGAGCCCACCGGTGGGCCTACAAGAACTGTTGTCATCTGAGGCATTTTTCTTGACTTTTTCTTTTTTGGTTGGGAAGAAAAAACTTTACCTGTGTTTATTAGTGTTTTTTTGCAACTTTGTCGAACGACCTGAAGGAAAACATCAGAAGGATCTCCAAAGTTTAAACGTCATATTGGACGAAGAAGGGATTAAAAAACATTTGTAGAAAAGAACAAGACATCAGATACATTTGTAATACGTTCCCTTGTCAGAATGATGGAGGATCACCTGTCTAAAATGCCCATCATGTCCTCGTCCTCCCCCGCTGAGTCCACAGGCAGCCCTGCAGGGACGGATGACAGCAGAGGCGGTAAGACCAGCACGCATGCATGCTAGTGGGAGGAACAGGGGCCCATGTTCAACATATGTCAGTGTGCACCTAGAGTTTTTGTCTATCATTTATTTTTTTCAATATATGAAAAAAATTCAACCACATTTAGATGATGTTCTTCATCTTTTATTTATTGAAACAAACATGATATTTTTGAAAAATGGTTTTGTGATTGTTTATTACTGAAATAAATTGTACAACATCTTATCTACTACATTTCGATGCCAATAAACAGACACAGCTATGCTGGGGTTTCCAATTACCCGTGAATGCCAGTTAAGGTTTAATAATATCGATAGTCACGAAGTGTACCTGAAGATCAATGTAGTGCTGGGTAAAGAACCCATTTTGTCATAAAATTCGATTTTCAGTTGTGAATGGCTATGTCTTGTAATATTGACTCATATGGGAATCATGGACAACTACATTGGTTTGTGAGACTTTCAAGCCACATGTACTGTACGTCCGCAGATCTCACAGATGGCAGGCACGTGTACAAAACAATACAATACATGATGGCACATCTAACTGTCTGTTATCACCGTGTTGACTTTCAGCCAAGAGTCCTGCCCCAGGCAAGGCCCTGAGCCCTGCGCTGCTCTGCAGGGTCTGTGGAGACACCAGCAGTGGGAAACATTACGGGATCTACGCATGCAACGGCTGCAGTGGCTTCTTCAAGAGAAGCGTAAGGAGAAGGCTCATTTACAGGCAAGGAAATAAACCCACACTCTCTTCTATTGGTCCAATAATTCCACTGGAAATGTCATGCTTTTGGCTTCAGGTTAGCTAACTTCTGATGGGTGTTCACATCAAACCATTATAATATAGGCCTACATTATAATGAGTCAATTGTAAGTATATAATGACACCTTCATTTCACAGTCTTTTTTGATTGATTGATTATTTTATTAGACAAAAATGGAGAGCAGTACAAGTATAGTCAATACAATAGAAATGTAGTACAGTACAAGTACAGTTAAACGCCCTGCCTAAAAGGAACATCCCAAATAAGACCTTTTACAGTCTTTTTTACGTTGGAAGTCCTTGGTATTTAATTCATGGACATAACAAATAGCAAGCATCTTTGACCATTTATAAAAACACAACCTTGGTGGAAATTGATATGCCCATATTAAGGATTCTTTTCTCACTCTGCCCCTTGTTCAGCAGGTGCCAGGCTGGAACGGGCATGTGCCCGGTGGACAAAGCCCATCGTAACCAGTGCCAGGCGTGCCGGCTGAAGAAATGCTTACAAGCGGGCATGAATAAGGACGGTTAGTATGAGAAATTAAGCCGTGTGTCAATGTAACGTAAATAACAAAATAGTTCTCTGCCATTAAGAGTGAGGATTGCGCCTAACCTCTTTTATTACCAAACATGCCTCTCTCTGTGCTCACTTCACCACATCCACAAAACCTTCTCTCTTCTCGTCCGCTCTTCCTGGTTCTGTTCATCCCATGCTCTCTAATTCAGTGGTTCTCAAAGTGGATTCCAGGGACTGGGTTCCTTTATGGGGGTCTAAATTGACTCATATAAGTCTGTAACTCTGACAGCATACAAATGTCACTGTCAGATTTAAGGGGAGACCTTGAAATGTGAATGTTTGAGAGACACTGCTCTAATTCAGTAGTTCTCAACCTTTGCAGGCCGTCACCCCCAAAATAATCATATTTTAACTGGGGAGCCCCCCCCCCCCCCCACCCTATGAGCACAAAGAGTTGAGACATAACATTTTGTATAACACGGTTCTATTGTGAGCATGTAGATCTGCTATTTTCACAATTTCTGCCTCTAATATTTGACATGTTGGCCAATGTTTAACTTGTCATTTTAGAGGTATTAAAAATGACAACCACCGCTCTAACGTATTCCTCACTCTGTCCGTGCAGCCGTGCAGAACGAGCGACAGCCCCGCAGCACGGCACAGGTGCGTCTGGACTCCCTGGACGTGGACCCATCGGAGAAGGAGCACCTGGCCACCACGCGAGAGCCCACCTCCTCCTCCTCCTCCTCTTCCTCCTCGTCGTCCACCGGCGGCTCCGTCATCACGTGGCCCCACATCACCTCCTCCTCCATGGGCTCCTCTGTCCCTCTGCCCCAGCGCTGCCTCAGCCCCCAGAACAACCACCGCTTCATGGCCAGCCTCATGACCGCCGAGACCTGCGCCAAGCTGGAGCCCGAGGACGGTGAGGATGAGATCCCAATATGTTTCTGAAAAACTTTGTTTCTAACATGTGTGGTGATGATAAGTATACAGATCCTTCTAGAAAAATTTGAATATTGTGTGAAAAAGCATTGCAGATGCCATAGCACCCCAAATCATAACTTACTTTGGAAACTTCCCACTGTTTTCAAACAACTCTGACTTCAGAAGGTTGACATTTCGCTATTATAAATCCTTGTTTTGAGTAGTTTCGTGTAATAGTGTAATATTTTGAAATATGGACTTTTGAAATTCATGAGATGTATGCCATAAAAAATATTTTTTTTTTTACAAAAAAATGGTTGGAATAATTCACTGAATGTCCAATGTATCTAGAATATATAAAGGTTTCAAGAAATACAGTATATGACAGTTTCAAGAAAATGTACTTTTACACAATATTCTAATTTTTCGAGAAGGATCTGTATATTATGATAAAACACATACGCCATGTAATAAACTACAACGAGGAAAATATAGATGAGAAATAAATGGTTTTCCATTTCCAAATGATTTCCTAATTTATACAAAATTACCTACATATACCTATAATAGTTTTACATATAACTGTAAAACCTCAGAATACATCAATCTGTTGAAAGGTGTGGTATTATGAGTAAGAATAGATGAATCAGTACCAAAATCTCTCACAGCAGATGAGCTAGAAGGAGTAGGGATCAGATATAACATACAGATATAACAGTATTTGACACACATACGGTACTGAACAGTTAATTCCTTATATATATAGCCTATACTGCATCCAAATATTGTATGCACTGTATGTATTCTCACATTTGACCGTTTTGCCCTTTCAGTTGATGAGAACATTGACGTGACCAGCAACGAGCCGGAGAGAGCGTCGTCAGAGTACCACATGGCCCTCTACCCCTCCAGCTCTGAGAACGTTTATGAAACGTCTGCGCGCCTGCTCTTCATGTCTGTCAAGTGGGCCAAAAACCTCCCAGTGTTTTCCAACCTGCCCTTCAGGGATCAGGTAATGAAACCCTACCTGCTTTCTCATTGCAAGTAACACTGGACCCAAGTCACATAACCAAAACACCTCAAATCAAAATGTGAAAATACTTGTCGTAGGTGTTTTGGCTGCACAAAGCTCAAAACTTTGTCCGAGCTGCAGAACATGCATTTGTTGAAGCAACTTACAATTTACAATTTAGGCATTTAGCAGACAATCTTAATCCAGAGTGATTTACAAGCAAGGACAGCATAGAAGTAGTAAACTAAAAACGTAGGTAAACCAAGAACCTATTCAATAAAAACAATAAAATCAAAACATCAATAATCTGTATATAGGATGCCAAGTCGAAAGTGGTCTGGCATCGCTCGATATACAAAATTCTAAATTATTCTAAATTCTAAAATAAACTAAATCACATTTTGGCCTTTGCATAACGTTGTTGTCAGGTGGAAACCTTGAATGTCCAAAACCGTTTGTTTTATATTTATCATTTTGGTATATTATATATATTATATCAATGAAAATAGACGATCTACAAGCACACAACGCCTCACATCACGAGGCGTTGTGTGCTTGTAGATCTGCTGTTTTCATTAGTTTTGTGCGACAGTCTGGTATGATGAAGCAGGGCTTTACTTAACGAAAGAAAACGTACAAATGTGAAACTTGGAGATACAGGGTTTGTGTCCGACAGTGACGATAAGCCTCTATGGTCATCGAGGGTAGCCAACTGTTACGTATAAGTACTATGACACCCAGGGACGTGCAGAGAATGTTAGAGAGGCAGGGGCTGAAATTTCTAAAAGGGCCTTTTGGTGGAAATCGCAGCGCGACGCGTTGTGAACTTGGAGGTCGGCTATTTTCGGTGCGTGATACCACTCTGAACATAATCAAGTCAAGTCTAGAGATGTGGCATGGATTTCTACACAGATAGGGCAATTCTTTCAACATAAGATGATGCATTCAAGTTCAGGAGAGTTTGGACAAGGCAATTCTCTTGAATGCAGCCTTGAGTTATGGTATGGAAAGAGGGCTTTTGCATTTCTTTCACTGCATTCATGGTCTGGAGAGGGCCCTTTTTACAGACTGATAAAAGGGCAGGGGCTCAAGCCCCCTTTGATGTCTATGTGTGCACGTGCCTGATGACACCACAGCACAGCTAATCTGCAGTGGTTCTTGTACCTTGCACCAGGTCATCCTCCTGGAGGAGGCGTGGAGCGAGCTGTTCCTGCTCTGTGCCATCCAGTGGTCGCTGCCCCTGGACAGCTGCCCGCTGCTCTCCCTGCCCGACCTGTGCCCGGGCATCCAGGGCAAGACCAGCTACACCGGCCTGGACCTGAGGCTCCTGCAGGAGGCCTTCAGCCGCTTCAAGGCCCTCGCCGTGGATCCCACCGAGTTCGCCTGCCTCAAGGCCATAGTCCTCTTCAAACCAGGTAACTTCATGAACCTCATAAGGCAGGGGTCTTCAACGTTTTCAGGCCAAGGACCCCTTAGTTGAGAGAGAGATGAAGCAGGGACCCCCACATTACAACCTGTTCATGAATTCCATATAGTTTCATTGTTTGACAGCACAATTATCAGTGTATGTTGGACTCAATTTGTGTTTTCAGATATTTAACCACTTGAACTGTCAATACTTAATAAACTTGACCTTTCACCCTGTACTTACTCTGCTCTTTTTCCCCAATACACCAAAGCTATTTGCCAAAAATAGAAGATCTACAAGCTCACAATGCCTCATGCTGCGAGGCGTAAAGGGGGAAAAGTGCAGACTAAGTACAGAATGAAAGGTCAAGTTTATTAAGTATTGACAATAAGTGTTTAGTGGTTAAATATCTGAAAACACAAATTGACATGAATCCAAAATACACTGATAATTGTGCTGTCAAACGATGAAACTATATGGAATCTGGGGGTCCCTGCTTCATCTCTCTCTCAGCTAAGGGGCCCTTGGCCTGAAAATGTTGAAAACCCCTGCGCTACAGAGTCAAGAGCGTCTGGTAAATACATTGGTAAATGACTGTTGTTTTGATGAGCGCGGCTCCTGATGGCAACATCTCAAATGTGAACATGTCTTTGGTTCTACAGAGACTCGGGGACTGAAGGACCCAGAGCAGGTGGAGAACCTTCAGGACCAGTCTCAGGTGATGCTCGGACAACACATCCGCTCACACTACCCCACGCAAGCAGCCAGGTAATCTCAATGCCTCTGTCCTGTCATCTTTAAACACCATTTAGGCCTGAACACATTATGACGCAATATTTTATGCTTTAAATATAAAAACATAGCAGATATACAAGCTCACAGCGCGGCACCGAGTGCCGCGCTGTGAGCTTGTATATCTGCTATTTTTGAAAAATCGTGAAAATTAGAATTTTGACCCGATTCTATAAGCGTCTTTTGAATCCTTCTAATCCTTCTAATATCCTTCTAATATTTTTGGAAAAAAACCTATGTTTCTATGTCAGCAATCTGGCCAGTCATCGTCAAAGAAAAGGTCCTTTTCACTTGACTGGAGCTCAGTTAGTCTGTTCTTGAGAGACTACTATGTCAGTGGTGCTCAAACCTTTTCATGTGAAGGACATTATATTTATTTGGCCACGGACCCCCATTTCAAAATATCTAGTTCCAGGGACCACCCAGAAGCAAAATTTGAGTTACAAATGTTCGCTTTGAAAATACATATATTCAAAGCTTTTGCACACATTTTCACGACTTTTTCAAAAATAGCAGATCTACAAGCTCGCAGCGCGGCACTCGGTGCCGCGCTGTGAGCTTGTATATCTGCTATTTTTCACTGGTTAAAGCATTCAATAATTCTAGGCCTAAATGGGTTAAACACCAGTAAGACTCCCTAATCGGGAGATAAGCGACCGTCAGGTCGCAGCGTGATTTTAGGCCAAAATGTGTAGGAGCAGTGTCCAAAAATGTGTTTGAAAAAATCGGCCTGATGGTGCCGCTATATGGGACAGATCCATGTTGATGACATGAGTGTAGACATACTGTGTACCGATTTGCGTGATTTTAGGGCAAAATCTGTAGAAGTAGTGTCCAAAAATGTGTTTGAAAAAATCGGCCTGATGGTGCCGCTATATGGGACAGATCCATGTTGATGACATGAGTGTAGACATACTGTGTAGCGATTTGCGTGATTTTAGGGCAAAATCTGTAGAAGTAGTGTCCAAAAATGTGTTTTAATAAATTGGCCTGAAGGTGGCGCTAAATGGGACAGGTCCATGTTGATGAGATGAGTGTAGACATACTGTGTACCGATTTGCGTGATTTTAGGGCCAAAAATTTTGGAGCAGTGTCGAAAAATGTGTTTTGCAAGAATCAGCCTCATGGTGGCGCTAGAAGAGGGCCATGTTAGAATTGATGGGTGGAGGTTGTGGTTTGGCAGGCAAGGAGTGTGCGTGGAAAATTTCACATGGATAGGGGCAACGATGGCCAGGGCAAAAATAGGGCAAAAGTGTGACGTGACAGACAGACTGACGGACTGACTGACTGACAGACAGCCGGTGGAGGTTTTGATAGTAAATGCGACCTGACGGTCGCAACTACCCCATGCAAGCAGCCAGGTAATCTGAATGCCTCTGTCCTGTCATCCTTAATGTCTTGTACAAGTCAGTTTTTTTAATCCATTTTATTTGAAACGAGGGACTCTTGCACACCTACAAAAGCGGTAGGTGTGTCGAGGAGCGACCAAACAATGGTCCAGTAAACTGAAGAAGAAAAAACTCCACACACACCGTCTGCCTCCAGAATTTTACTGTTGCCTTCTTTTCCCGCCCTTTTTGACTTCATAGTAAAATCCTTTAACTCGTTATATAACTCGTTCAGCGTTAAAGGAACACTCAGGATTTTTTATTTTTTTTGTGTACCATACACATGAATACATGAATACATTAAGACATGAAACTCTATTTTGTTGCGCAGGTTTGGGAAACTGCTCCTTCTCCTCCCCTCGCTGCGTTTTGTGGGCTCCGAGCGGATTGAGCTCCTGTTCTTCCATAGGACCATTGGTAACACCCCCATGGAGAAGCTGCTGTGTGACATGTTCAAGAATTAAGTCCCCGGTCACATCCAAAGGAGCCCTCTGCCGTCTGATGACCTGAGGCCTGTGGTCTATGTTCCTTGTTCTGGAGGCAGGCAACACAGAACTGACACATAACAAACTAGTGATTCTCAACATTCTCCATTTCAAGGACCCTGGGTCTGAATGGACCCCCATGCAGGGATTTTTCTCTATATATTTTTTATGTATTTTTTTTTATCTCTGGGAATCCAATCTACACTGTAAAATCCTGTGTTCATTTTATTCTGAGAGTGTCTGAGAGTTCCATTTGGTTCCATTCGTCCACTCTCCGAGTTGTAGGCGCACAAGGTTCCTCCTAACTATCAATAATTTAGCTGGGGACCCCCTGGAACCCCCTCAAATACAGACCCCATGTTGAGAAACACTGATCTACATTGTTTACTTTGAAAGCTGTCTAATGTACATATGAGAGATTCTCTGTGTGCTGTTTTGTGTAAGGTCACTTTAATATGTGTGTACCATAATGTACATTCAATATGAGCTTCATGCTTGCTGTCTATATGCATCACTATTGGATGTCAATTCTTCATTCCATTTCTCTCTCACTAATGGAATCTGTCACATACTACAATCCATTTTTTAATATGTAGTAGCCTATATTATTATTTGGAGCAATTATGTTGTACAATGTACATTGTTATCTGTTTGGTGTTACTAAATATAACTTCTAATTCAAATGATGTGTGTGTGTGGTATTTATGCTATCATGTCTTAAAACTATAAAATATGGAGTTCACATTTGAGCATTTGTTATGCGAACAGAATAGATTTGAGGGCAAAACTTTTCAAACTGCAATACAAAAAACAAATTGTGAGCAAAACGTGCTACACTGCTACACTCACATTTTCATAGCAAGTAAAGATAAATGTTTTATGTATTACTTTTTTGCAAATCTAAAAGTTTTGTTTGCAATAAAAACACATGCATTTTGATTTGCGATTCAAAAGGTTTCGCTCTGTTTCACTGAATCTTGTGGGCTGGACCTACGCTTAAAAATGTAAGACAAAAACATTTCCATTGTCCAGTGTCAAAAAGACTGATGGGATTAAAGGAATACTTCACCCCAAAATGTCTTTCTCTATCTATGCTATACAAACTGGTCAAACATTGACCAAATTGTCAAATAATATAAGAAAGAGGACAAATTTGTGAAAATATATAGCCGATCTACAAGCTCACAACGCCTTTACATTCCAAGGGGTCCTTGAGGGAGTTCCAGGGCTTCCCCATAAATGATTAGGAACCAAATGGACCCTTATGGGTCTGTAATGCATGTCAAACTGGGGGTTCTTGAAATTAAAATGGTTGGGAATCACTGCTAGAGCCGTAAAAATCTTCTCTAATGTTGCTTATCTTTTCAAATAGGGGTCCGCGGGCTAATAAGTGTCAATTTGGGGGTCCTTGACATGAGAAAGTTTGAAAAGCCTGCTCTAACACACAATTGCTTTGGTGCCACAGTCATAGCAGGCCTATGCATACATTCAATGTAAGGCTGTAGCTTGTTGACATACTATAATTTCCTCAATCAAACATCGCCCTCTGCTGGCTGTACTGAAGCCATGACACTTTTTACCATAGAATCACAGTCACCAATATACAATAGTAGTATGTATTTGGTATGACTTAACACATAATTATCCTTTTTTTATCAGACACACTTTTCAATGACGCAGCATTGTCAGCATTTGTAGTGGATGGTCAGATAACTTGCTTGCACTCTTGAAATGTAGTTAGGATCAAACAAATAAAGTTAGCAGTCCAATTACACTTTTTGAAAGGTAAATGGACTCTTGAAATGATGTCTTAAGGGCTGGGGCAGTGGTTCCCATTTAGCAATATGTAATTGCATAGTCAGTTACTGTTAGCTCAACCCAATATCAGGGGCAGGGGCAATACTCTCTTGGAAAGGCAATCATGTATCTTGTTAAAATATGAACGGTCCATTTCCTTGTTGCAATGGACTTGGTTGCTTTGCTTTCTTAGGACAGGGTAGGCCTAGTGGCCTACTATATAGTATCACCTTACTGCTTGGTTTGCACATTCATAGATTTGAGAAGCTGTTTCTGAATCTCACGCTTGGTTAATTTGATTTGATCTCTTATAAAATGATTGCCCTAAACTGTTTTGAGAAAATTGAATTTGCTTTATAAATAGAGTCAGACTTTCCATCTCTATGCCAGGCATGTGCACACATAGACATCAAAGGGGGCTTGAGCCCCTGCCCTGTCTGTCAAAACCTGCACTCTCCACAACATGAATGCAGCTTTTGCTATGTTGAAAGAAATGCAAATGCCCTCCCTTTCCATTATTGTACTTGAAGGCAGCATTCAGGAGAATTGCCTTTTTTCGAACTCTACTGAACTTGAACAGACTGTGTCCCCTGTGTAGAAATCCATGTCGTACGCCATATCTTCAGTAGCTGAATCGCGGCCCCGGAAAAAAAGCCGATCTACAAGCTCTCAATGTGTCACAGTCCGAAGCGTTGTGAGCTTGTAGATCCGTCATTTTCACTAGCCATAAATCATAACTCCAGGAGAGGTCGCTAATATTCGGACGTTACGTCTTAGCGACTTCTACTGGAGTTATGATTTATGGCTACATTTTCACTATGTTTTGCCAAAAGTGCCCTTTTATAGGGCACTTACTCTATGGCATGTACTGTATAGTATAGTATAGTCTAAAAATAGTACTTTATCTTACCACATGCTCCTGTTTTTTAGTTCCCTTTTAAGACTTCATACTCCAGTGTAAACATTCAAATGAAATGTGCAAAACAGCCATAGCTGAAGTGAGTGGAGGAGTAGCCTACTACATCAGTATCACTCACAGTACGGCTCTGTTCTGCCTGCCAAACCACTTGAGAAGACATCACATTCCACTTTATAGAATAGGCCTATACTGTAGCACCAGATAAACACAGCGATAAAACATCAGCTTGGCCAAGAAGAGGAAAGTTGCTTTGCTCTTTGTTTTTCGTTCTGATGGAAATGAAAGTAGAATCATTCATGCGTGAACATTTGATAGGCCTGTGTAGCAGTGACTCTAATATCTCCCCTGTTTTTAGGCATATCCCTTTGGTCCAACTTTTCTTCTTTGTTAGAGGCCTGGGTATTGTCTTTTTTTCTTTGTAGAAATATAGCTAGACTCGGCTATTCTGAGAGCCCTGTACACCAGGGTTTCCCAAAATGGGTGCCGTGATGTCAGTCCAGGGGTGCAGCAGAATAGTTTGATAATATTTGGAATTCATAAATATCAGTTCAGTAAGTTTAACCACTTAGAACCTCTATGCTTAATAAAACAGACCTGATTCGCTATACTTGATGAGTTCTTTTCCCATCTACCACATCTCTCTTTCCCAAGAATAGCAGATCTACAAGCTCACAACGTGTCACGTTGTGACGCGTTGTGAGCTTGTAGAGCTGCTATTTTTGGTGAACCTTCCCCCCTAGAATAGGGATGCTGGGGTTCAGGTGGACAAACGTCAAGTATAAAGTTATTTTCAGTCAGTTCTAAAGGAAACGGATATTTCTCTGTGACATACCGTATCTCAGGTGGAAAGATGTGCACATTTACATAGCGTAGTATTCTAAAGATTCTAAAAATTAACAGCATAACTCAGGGGTGCCGTGGATGAAAAGCTTATTTACAGGGGTGACCTGAGTCAAAAAAGTTTTAAACCCCCATGTTGCACACAGCCTTGTAGAGCAGTTCACCCAGGCGATTTCAGGCCTCCGTCATGTGAGCGAGCTCACCGACCCAGATTAGGAAACTTTGAACTCCTTAGGGATACTGAGACGTTTACTGGAAGGGAAAGAGACTGATTTTAAACTGCACTGCATTCATTTAAAATGATGAGAGCAAATTGAAACGATAGCCTTGTCCTTTGTCCACAATATGGATGTTTGTAGACCTATTAACTGGCATCGTATGCAGTACAACCGCAGTATATCTAGCAGGATGACATCGACTAAAGGTCAGGCAATCAACATTCTCCTTCCCCCTCGTTCTCAGGCTAACCCGTTTGACACAAAGGTGGTTCCTGTTTGCAAAAGAGGTTTTCACTGTTTTTTCATCGCATTATGGGATTAGCCTCTTGGGCAATGGGCATGTGGAGGCATACGATTTAACACCCCGCTGCAGTGCTAGAATGATGTTGGTACAGTAAGCTCGTCAAGAAATCCCACTGAGAGCTGTTCCAGTCTGAGAGCACAACACAGCGTTTAGAACAGTTACTAAAGGCACTAAAGGCAGGGAAAGGCAAATACTAAAACATTAAGAACTTACAGTGGAGATGTCTGGGATGAAGATGCTGCATGTCAGATCACATAAATTGTTATTGCACTTCAAGCAGATGCATGTTGCATGCACCGTCCACCACCAAATTTGATTTGGTTCACTTGCCACACACCCTTACACAAATAGATTGTCACTTTTGGTCATAGCTGTAGGTGTGCAGTATCAGTATTTCCCTGTGTAGCCCTTCTGCCGTTGCAAACCGCTCAAGTGCCTCCCTGATTTGTATTTGCTGTATAATCTGTAGTGAGACTCCTAGGCTCATTGGAATTTGTTGGGTGTTACGGCTAAACTCTCACCCAGCCTCATTACATCACCAGCACAACAGTGAGAGAGGTTTTCTGATGGTACTCGTCAACAACTGTGCTGTACCTGAGAAACTCAATCTCTGAGGTTTAATCAACCATCGGGTTGATTGTCTTTAGAAGGAGGCAAGACCTGAAGCCTTTACTTCAGGGAGATACAAATCTACCTGAAGGCAGGTGGCTCTTTTCCTATAGCCAAGCCTTCGTCTGGTCTGCATTGAACAAAGAGCCACGATGAATCTGACCAAAGCTGAGCCTGAGCCTTTTGAATATAGCTATTATGACTATTCAGACTGGTACACAAACAACGCCGAACCGACAAAACCTCCAAAAGAGTAAGTATGAACGTATGAATGTGTGAACATTGGTGTAGAATTGTAATGATATGAATGTGAACAGTGAAGTATTATGATTGGAGGTAAAAACTTGTCTGTTCTGTGGCCTGACAATGCAAAATGATGTTCAAATCTGTCTATACTGGATCAGGTTAGATTAAATTACTTCAGCTTTTACAACCATGGAGTACCGTTAAAGATTGTTCTTTCAAAAGGTGGTAAATAATGTTTTGAATAATGAGTGAACATTTATGCTTCCGTTCATCATTGCAACACTGACAGAAGTATGGGCAACACATTCGCTAATACAATAGTTCTGAACGTAGACATTAACTTTCATACTGAATTCAGTATTAATATAATCAAGATCAAATCACAACAAAACTATAAACACCCTAGAATGAACTTACAACGGTAAATTGCCATGTAAACTTTGTTGGCAGCTTACTAGCACCATATGACAAGGTATTGTACAGTATATTGACCTACAATGCAAGTGTTCAGTTTTGATTCAAGCTCATTTGTATTAGCATTGTATTAATCACTAAAACCCGACAACAATATATAGTTTGTTGTATGATGAATATTGAAAATAGCAAATCTACAAGCTCACTGCATGTCACATCACGTGTGAGCTTGTAGATGCTATTTTCACAATTTAAAGAAGGGATGCCATGTTGAAGGTTTTTACCCAACACGACTTGGTGGGTGTTGTTTAGTGCTGAAAGTTATTTATATTTACCGCTAATATTTTGTTACCATTTCAGAGTGATTCTACCATGTGACCCCACAGCAGATGACAAGCTCTTCAATATATGCATACTGTCAATATCTGTAAGTATGAGAGGGAGGAGAAAAGAAGCCATAAGAACCATAAGTGAACATTAGCGCCTTAATGTGGATTAGTGTGCTATGGAAACACAGCAAGCACATTAGCCTGGGCTCAATGCAGCATTTCACTAACACATTTGTTTTCCCATAGGTTATTTTAAAGATGTTGCAGCGATCTTGGGGCCATGGTTTCTGCTTTATCTTACAGTTGTTATTGTTGTTTTCATTCCATTCAATCTTGGTTAATCAGTTGGCTGCAACGACCTAAGACATAAATTGAGTGAAGATTATACACCATCAGTTTGCTCTTCTCCAATTACATTGAATGGATGTTCTACTTTGGCCATGGAACTCTATGTTCATGGAAATATAATAGTCCAATTTAAATTTCTAGGTCAATGTTTAAGGGCTGTACTTCTGGAAATTAAGTTGCTTTTGTGAGCATCATTTAATGGGGGAAGTATTTTCTGTTGTGCCTTTGACAGTGAAAGTAAAGCCCAATTTATACCTCTTTGTAAGAATGCATCGCTCCCCGAAAACACACGATGATATCTGTCTTGATTTTCTTTGGCCTTAAAAACAGAGGTATTAGGTGCAGGCACGTGCACACATAGACATCAAAGGCTTGAGTCCCTGCCCTTTTATCTGTCTGTAAAAACTGCCCTTTCCAGACCATAAATGCAATTTTTAATATGGTGAAAGAAATGCAAATGCCCTCTTTCCATGCCATACCTGAAGGCAGCGTTCAATAGAATTGCCTTGTGAAAACTTATTGAATATTATGTTGAAAGAATTGCCCTCTCAGTGCAGAAATCCATGTTGTATCTCCAGTATTGACTTGGTTATGCTTAGTTCAGTGTGGTTTCACACACCGAAAATAGACGACCTCCAAGCTCACAACGCGTCACGCTGCGACGCCTCTCTAACATTCTCTGTACGTCCATGATTAGGTGGTCCATGTTTTTAAACATGTATACTGTATGTTTGTCCTAGTTTGTTGTCATGCTAATCCTGGCAGCCCTCACGAGGAAACACAGACTATGCCAGGGGTTCGCCAGAGGATCTGCCAGTATCTTTTGGTGGGTAGCCTACAAGTCATGCATAACATAAATCAGACATGTTTACATGCCATAGGATTTTACATTGTCTCATTGGTGAATGGTCTTCATATCCACAGTCCAGCCAACTTCCTAGACCAGACCCAGAACAAAGCCATAGCAATGGCCGTCTTTGGGTTGATCTATAGCAAGCTGGCAGTGTTAGTGCTTTCTCCCGACCCACTCCCTTTCTCCAAAGACACTCCGGCAGAAATCAAAGGTAAAGAAGACCTCTGTGGTCTTTTATTTCTTGGTCTAGCTTTGGCCCAAATACAGGCCAAACTGAAATATAACATATCTCACATTCTGTTTTTCAGAGTACATGAAGGTTATTGCCATCTTCTACTATCCAGTTCTATATTACCCGTTAATAGTCTGTGGTACACTGCAAATCAACGCAGGCTATGCGTTAGGTGGGCTGCTTTCATTGACTCACTTTGCAGTCTTACTCTGGCAGAAGTTTGACTGTCCCAAAACCCCTGAGGTAAGATTTCCAAGAGAGGCACATGAGTTCACCGTATATTCACCATAATCACTCATATATTCAATTTTCCCAATTGTATCCATCACATTAATGCATCGATAGTGTGGTTTGCACAGTCATTATTAACAATTATTTAACAAGACATTTTGCCAGTAATATTGAAATTGTCTCATTTCCCCTGGTGTTAAGTACTGTTTTTACCAAGTAATTGTTTTTTTTGGTATTTGTAATTTACTGGAGTATTTTTATTTTCAATACTTTTACTTCTACTTCACTGCATCTCAGAGGCAAATATTATATTTTTACTCCACTACAACTTAGTTATTAGTTACTTTCTAGATTATCACAAAACATACACTAATAACTTCTTCAACATATACCGGTATACATTTTGGCCATTTGAAAATAGCTGATCTACAAGCTCACAATGCGTTGCAATGCGATGCATTGTGAGCTTGTAGATATGCTATCTTTATATTACATCAGAGTAAGTGATCTACTTCCGGGTCATGTATCGCTAACTTAAATACCAAACCACTTGGCCAAGATGTACTACATATGTACTAAATATAGCTTAAAAATTCAAACACCCATGTCACCTTTGCAAGATGTCGTTTCCAAACCTCTGTATACAGTTGTATTCGTTATTACCCTCATATTTTGCCTCTGTATAAAATAGTCCGCCGGTCAAATATGTCTGACCGGAAACGTGCGCTGCGGCACAATAGTTCCACCACAATAGTTCCCCCCCCCATTTTTTTTTCTTTTTTTTTCCCTTTTTTTTTAACTTTTTTTTTTTTTAACTTTTTTTTTTTTTTTTTAAACTAGATGTGAGCGGCCCAAAGGGCCGCGACCCTCTAGTTAGTATACATTTGAAAACTTGTGAAATGTGACAATCTGCATAAAGATTAGTTTCTACTTTTGGTACTTTAAGAACATGTTGATACAAATACTTTTGTACTTTTCCCTAAGTAAATGTTGAATTCTGGAGTATTTCTACATTGCAGTATTGATACTTTTACTTTTTTCACCATTGTTTCTTCTCCACAGTTCTACAAGTATTATGCCCTGCTTGCGAGTCTCCCACAGTTGGCTTGCCTGGCATTCCTCTGCGTGCAGTTTCCTTTGCTATTTGTCAAAGGTCCAAAATGTGAAGAGGTGAGAAAAGTCTTATTATGCTTCATCTTGGATGTGGACAACAACATTGTATCATTTCAAAATGCCACTTTACATGAACAATCCCCAAAAGTAGAGAGAGAGAGATAGACATCCTTGTTTTCTCGTCTCTGTGTACAGGAGCTGCAGAAAAAGATTATTGACAATGTACTGTATGAACGGTCAAGTGCAGTAGAATTCAGCCAGCACTCAATAAATGTCCTTCTAGTTTTATTTGCCTCACCAAGACAGAGCAACGGACGCGTTTCAACCTTAACGGCCTTCCTCAGTGTAGGCCTAAACAGTAGTAGGAAGTTTGTTAAGGTTGAAGAATATAACTATGTGAAAAGGACATGTATTGAGTGCTGGCTGTCTCCTTCTTCTCATTATATTGTTGGGCTGTGCATCTTTGCGACTCTAATTCAATTGAGAGTGCTAAGGGCATTCTCTCCAGTAGCTATACTGCAAGCTAAAGAAGTGGGCTTGTGACCAGAAGGCTGGAGGTTAGGATCATTTGGATGGAGAAAGAAACCCTTAACCGTCAAGTTCCTCTGGCTTTTTCTCCTTTTATTTTTTATTTTTGGAGCTGTGTGGAACACAAGCTCCCTATACGTGGCGGTGTGTGTCTGTCTGTCTGTCTGTCTGTCTGTCTGTCTGTATGTAGCCTCTGGTGTAGCCTGAGTACCCTGGGTGACCAGAGAGGTGCTGTTGAGTCTAGCCTGCCCTGAGCATCAACTGCAATACACACACACACACACACACACACACACACACACACACACACACACACACACACACACACACACACACACACACACACACACACACACACACACACTCACACACACACACACACACACACAGCTCCACTTCGAACAGAGGTTCGATTTTTTACTATAGACAGGGCACATTATCTGCTCTAGCTTAGGAGCTGCTCATTGACAAGTAGTACAGGGCTGTGGTTCTACTGTGCAGCTGTGAATGTCTGAGGCTGAGTACGAAGCAGAACGAGTTGACTTACAATAAGAACTATTGTGTGTTTTGCTCCAAGGACCTTGACAGCAGCTACTACACGGCCTATGTGAAATCCCTTCTAAAGAAAAGGTCATCAACCCCCAGGTGAACGTATAAAAGATACTCTCATGTTATTGGATTACGTATGTTGAGTTGTTGTGTTGATTTTTTTAATGTGGATTGATGGATGTAAAAGTCATGCCCTTCTTGAAATAATTATGGATCAGTACAGTGTCATTAGCCTTATAGCATAATTGCCTAAGTTATGTGTTGGCCAAATTGACATTTCTGCCTAACTCTACTCGCCTAACACTGCTGCTTGATTGTGCCTTATTGCCTATATTATGTCCTCAGCCTATCAGTCACCAGTCAGAAAGTGATTTCTTCTTTCCTGAAAACCTTAAAAAATATCGCCACAAAACCTTGTATCTCCCAGTTTCAAATGTCTATGTTTTCGGTAAATTAAAGCCATACTTCATCATACAAAAGTGTCAAACGAAATAGTGAAACTAGCCGTGTGTAGATCGTCTATTTTCACTATTTCACATTTTTAAAATAATAACAAAAAAAATATGGTTTTGGACATGCAAGGTTTCCACCCGACAACAACGATATAACTTAGGCAATTATGCTATGAGGCTAATGATATTTTATTTACATTTCAATTAACTGTGAAATTAAATGCGCTGCTGGATCACATGGCTCACTTTAAATATATTCTTTCTGTGTTTATTCAGCGCTACAAGCACAGACAAACCAACACTGTCTCAAAGAGTAGCTGATACAGTGAAGAGCTACATTTACACTCCAGAGAAAGGTGAGTCTTTCCAGACAAACATTTGTTTGGTTTTTGTTGTTGTAATAGTGTAACAGATGTAATAACTGTAACTATCTGAGTTTTCATAGTTAGTAAACAATGCCATTTCTCTTCTAGTATTCTGTTTTCCCCTAAAGTTGTCCATCTCAGCATTTGTTGCCTTTGTGGCAATCTACCATGTAAGTTATCCAAGAATACAATACACTCTATGCACCTAACACTATATTACCCATGAATAGTCTTATGTTATGTTATATTCTTCTTACAGTATGTTATATAAATATATATATATATTTGCAACAGGAGGCATGTGTGAATTAGAAGAACATTACCTCCTACAGTTCTATAAGTGTACAACTTGTCACCTTTCAGATGGCGCTGTTGCTGGTGGTTCAGGTTATTCCTACTCTCCACATTGTCCGTGCTGGCATCGATGAAAACATCGCCTTCCTGCTGCTTGGCTTCGACATCGTCCTATCTGACGACCGAATGGAGGTTGTCAGAATTGTGACTTTCTATACCTGGTTGTTGGAAGGTGAGTAATTGTTTGCAGCAATTGTGAAAGATGTCAACTGAACCAAGTTTATATTTCTTTGAATTTCTCACTAGAACCAATGCGTAGGACAAGATGCTAAGTGAATATGGAGCCTAGATATTCTATTTCATGCAGATCTGTTTGATTCTCCCTTCATACCATCTTATTGTCGTTGACAGTGTGCTACCTGTGTGCGCTGACATTATCGTTAATCGTCAGTCTGGTCATGCTCATGCGATCAATGATACTTCACAGGTTAGTAGCAACTTTGATTCCTCATGCATATCCAGAATGTGTGTGTGTGTACTAGGGCATTACACAAGTCGACTCCCACCAGAGAAAGTCGAAGTGAAAAAAAAATAATTCTATTGTGAAAATATCAGATCTACATGCTCACAACGCCTCGCGATGCGAGACGTTGTGAGCATGTAGATCTGCTATTTTCACAATTTCTGCCTCTATATACTTGACAATTTGGACAATGTTTAATTTGTCATTTTAGAGGTATTTAAGTCCACTTTAGAAATGTGAAGATATCCTCTCTATACACTTAAACTTTATGTTGGTTTGTTTACAGTTGAGTGAGAAAACAATGTTTCACATAAAGTTAATCATCTGGGGACCCCCCAAAATGATTGGGGGTTGTGTGTGATGTGATGACGTCATCAAACGATAAAGTCGACTTGCAAAAATCACAAGTCGTTAATGCCCTAGTGTGTAGTCTGTGTACCATCCATTTAAATTACCCATCAATATGATCTTTTATGCCTAACATCTCTCAGATATTGCACAACCCTTTGGTAGACGTTGTGTATCACAATCAATGATCACTGGATTCTCCACTTCCTACATTTCAGATCCAACCTAAAAGGACTTTATAAGGGAGACATTTACAGCATTTATAACAGCCAGAAGACAGTCCGCCCATCCAACCCTGGCCTTGTTTGCTGGATGGGCTTGACAGGATACCAGGCTGCAGTCATCTGCCTAGGTAAAATTAACCAAAGATCATATACTTCATCCAAACAATATGTAACACTTACTTTGAGGGGGGCAAATTCATACAGTACATGTAAATATTGATGAATTAATGATGAACTCAGGCATTAATTCATAATGAATTTCCTATTCCTGGTCCTCACCATTAACTAATGCTGAAGTCACTTTGACTTTAAGGATTCCACAGCTACACTTTCATACCAAGGATGAGTACAGTAGGAGTAGCAAGGAGGGTCGTTCTCTGATGGTCGTTCAGTCTGACCCTCTTTGCTACTCCGCCTATGAGCACTCATCCTGGGCATAGAAGTGGAACAATGGAATAACCTTCTTAACTAATGATATATCACACTAGGCTACGTTCACCATTACTTCATGCATGTTAGGACCAGGAATTAATGATGATTCCTCGATAAATTCATGATGAATGAATGCACGAGTACATCCTTTATCAAGCGTTAATAACATGAATGAACGTACCCCCTCAAGTAAAATTGGGCAACAGTGTGACAGGCATGCACAAGCTAATGTAATCTTATGGAACATGCATGCCCTGGACTACAAGATTACAAAAACGCCAACATATTTTTCCCCCAAAGAACTTAAAGATTATGAAAATATCTATCGACAGTTCAGTTATTGATTTGTGTGCAGTGCGCTGACTTCAAATTAACCTAATTGATGGTTTAACTTCTAGGATTAATGATGGATTGTTTTGTATTCTCTTGACAGGAATGATAATCCAGACTATCGTGTTCTTCATCTGCTTTGTGTTTTTGGTTTTCTTGATCATTATCCCCATCTTCTATGGCCGAAACCTCATTCTCTTCCAAATGGCTGCAAAGTCATGGTGAGCTACAGTAACACAGTCAATCACTTAAACCCTTTATTCTTGGTAAAACGGACCAGTGTTGCAACTGTACTTACCTGTATGTGTAGATCTGCTAATTTTCAGCTAATGTTCCCCTCAGAATATGAATTATAAATTGCTTCCTTGGTATAGTGAAATCCTGAATGTGATTGTGAGTGTGAATGTGAATATTAGTAAATAACAAAATAACTTAAATATGATATAGGCCTAATAACAGTAGCAAACTGTGAGGTTGTTGTATTAGGTTCTATGTGCATGGATGCTATCTATAATGTGTGTGTGTGTGTGTGTGTGTGTGTGTGTGTGTGTGTGTGTGTGTGTGTGTGTGTGTGTGTGTGTGTGTGTGTGCGTGTGCGTGTGCGTGTGACCAGGCCAGTCTGGGTCACGTTGATATTGGCTACAGCTCTTCAGCACGTGGTCACCAAGTTTGCGTTCATCAAAAAGGACGCTGGCACCACAGATCTGGACAACAGGTATGTGCTTTATCACTTTACTTTACTCTCATTTACATTAATCTCTTGTGGTGAGGTGTGGGTCTGGGAATTTACAATTTACAATTTAGGTATTTAGCAGACACTCTTAATCCAGAGCGATTTACAATAAGCAGGTAATACATCAATATAATAAGCAAGATAATATGTCAATACATCAACAACAATACAAAAAATGCACAGAAAACAATAACGTAGGTAGACCATGCAAATAAATCAGTAAAAACTTTTGTAAAACCTAAAAATGGTATCTAGCATTGTGATTGTATAGGTCACTATGAAACAAATTACAGAACAGCTTAAACTGCACAATGTTTTTTTCTTCTGACAAAAACTGCTCCCTCCCCCACTTCTTGTATGACAAAATGCTAAAATGACTGATATATTAGCTCACAACGCATCACATCACCACACGTTGTGAGCTTGTAGATCGGCTATTTTGCTATAGTTTTCTGTATGACAAGTAGGACACATTTACACCATACAGGAAGTTATGATGTTGTGAAAAATATTGGTCTACCTCCAAACAGAGTCAGAATTCACGCCCGCTGTGATCTTTGGTGGCCCCCAAGGGAACCACTGATTTATGCCATGTCGATCCAGAGGAATGAGATCAAACTATACAAAGTGTAATTCAGTATATTCAGTTGAATTCTTGGACTGAATGGTTCTTCTGGTTCTGATCCACATTAATGATGCCATTAAATGCCATCTTAATACATCAAGACACATTTGAATTAGATTAAATGAAAACACCAGCTTTTACTATCAACTTCTTGAGTGTCCTCAACACTAACTCAACTAAATGAATTGCTGATTGTAAACTCTGTTCACAGAGGCAGTCTGTTCCTGTTCACCTATCTGCTCTACCTGATCAACATTGTGGTGGGGCTGATCGCTGCCATATGGAGAATGGTGATAACTGCTTTGTACAACATCCTCCATCTTGGACGTATTGACATCAGCTTGCTGCACCGTACCTCTGAAACCTACGACCCAGGTACAGTACCTCTGAAACCTATGACCCAGGTACAGTATGCCCTTTTCTTTTCAGTGACCCCTAGTTTGATATGCACCAAGCCATGATTGATTGATGTTTTTATTGACAAAAACATCTGTCAAAAGGATGAAACATAAAAACTCTTGAGAGATTATTTCCTTTGTGGTCCTGGGTGCAAAATGCCCGCAAACAGACAGACACAGATATATATATATTTTTTAATTTCATTATTATTATTTTTTTTTTCAGTTTTCAATACTTTTGCCAACCAGATTGCCACTGAACACATCCGGGTCATATGGGGCACACACGCCAACTTTGAGGCCGTTCAGTCGGACGACACCCGAATTATGTCAGACAGATAGACAGACAGACAGACAGACAGACAGACAGACAGACAGACAGACAGACAGACAGACACAGATTGTTTGAGTTATAGATAAGATAACATTGATGTCACAGATATGTCACAGGATGGCCGCATGAAGTCCGAGATCAACATTGGAGCCATGGCGTTTCCCATGTGGATCCCTAGATCCACCTGATTCTAATTTTGCTTTGTTTTTTATCACAGATTATTAACATAAAATGTACAGTATGTGATTGTTGGCACCACCAGCATGAAAATAAAAATAGAGTCCCCGCACTGTTACTGTAGTTCTCGCTGCTCACATCACAGATCAACGTTTTGATCCCTAAAGGGTCTTCATCAGTGTGCAGACCGCAGACTCTATTTTTATGTTTACACTGATCTTCTGTTTGTCCTGCAGCTGCTCACCGGAGTCCATGTGCATGCTCCACGTTCCTTGATTAATGGTTGATACTATCCCCTTGGTGTAAACAGACGTTGAAGTTGAAATCCCTGCCCATTCAATGGGATCATTTAAGTTTCCAGAATGGACTAAACTCTTGTTGAGGTCACTGGTGGTGGCTTGAGACCTCGCTGTGTTACAGCAGTGGTTCTCAACCTTTTCAGGCCGCGACCCCCAAAATAATCATATTTTAACTGGGGACCCCCCCTTCCACCCTGATGAGCACTAAGAGTTGAGGCATAACATTTTGTATAACATGGTTCTATTGTGAAAATAGCCGATACATGCTCACAATGCCTCGCGCACTATTTTTGACAATTTGGCCAATGTTTAATTTGTCAGCATTTGATTATGCTTAGTTCAGTGTGGTATCAAGCACCGAAAATAGCCGACCTCCAAGCTCACAACAGCTTGTGAGCTTGGAGGTCTGCTATTTTCAGTGCTTTCACCAAAAGGCCCTTTTAGAAATTTCAGCCCCTGCCTCTCTAACATTCTCTGCACGTCCCTGTGTGCACCCACAGCGTATCTTTACTACACCAACTACCTGAAGGTGGAGGTCAGCCAGTCCCACCCGGTGATGAAGGCCTTCTGTGGGCTGCTGCTGGACCTCCTGGTCCAGGGTGGTGGAGCCGTACAGAAGATGCGGGATGCAGAGGAAGGTGGGTCAAGTTCACGTTTGATTGATTGAATATACTTTAGTAATCATTTGCAAAAGGGTCAGAGGTACAGTTATTATACATTAATGCTAAAATGATAACTGTCTGTAGTTTAGATTCTAGTGCTTTTGAGGTCCTCGAGCACTGTTTCCCAAACCGATTTTTATGGGTCACGACTGGAGAATGAATGAAATCATTTTATATATTTTAAAACAAACACATCTAAGAAATTCCATAAAGCAGGGGTCTTCAACAGGGGGTCCGGGAGAGTTCTTTGAGTGATGGAGAAAAAAAATCTACTTTTTTATATTAACCACTTGAACTCTAGCGTCCAACTTTGGCCAAAAATAGCAACTCTACAAGCTCACAACGCCTCGCAGCGCAAAGCGGTGTGAACTTGTAGATCGACTTTGGTGTAGAGGGGAAAAAGAGGGGGAAAAGAGCAAACTGGCATGAATCCAAAACACACTGATGATTGTGCTGTCAAACAATGAATCTATATGGAATCTATGAACAGGTTGTGGGGGTCCCTGCTTCATCTCTCTCTCAACTAAGGGGTCCTTGGCCTGAAAACGTTGAAGACCCTTGCCATAAAGAAAAAAAAGTAGTAGTGAAAATTGCCTATCTACAAGCTCACAGCGTGTGTGAGCGCGGGCGAGGCGTTGTGAGCTTGTAGATCTGCTATTTTCCACTAGTTTAGGTCCTGCCGTCCGGGCAAATCTCTTTTTTGGGTCTTGACCTAAAATGTTTGGGAACAACTGTCCTAGAGAGAGGTGCATGCATGATTTAGTCAAAGGATTGAACCAGCCTTGAACCAGCTTGATACACTTGATATAAAAACATTCACACATGGACATATCCTGTATGTGCACACAAAAATACATGTGCACATAAATACTTGACACAATACTATACATTTTTCCAAGGACCAATGTGCTTCAAAAGGTTAATCTTTGCCAAAAATATCAAATTCTAAGTAAGATTCAAAAAGACAAATCCTGGACTTTTCTCCATCAGCGTTTCACAAAATGTATGCTCCATTACTGGTGTATATGCTATTACAGTAAGTGCAATGCTCAGTGTTAAATTATCCATTGATAACTCACAGTTTACAAATGTCACATTATCATAATATACACTCTCAGAGTTAAAATAACCAATTAAAGCATATATACTGCGTTGACCGGGGTCCCCCAGAGGTCTGTTGACTCTGTTCTGTACAGCCTGTTATGACAGGCCCAGAATAGGGATGCTAGGGTGGATAAATTAATAATGAGGATTTGACTGAGTATCCGGTGCTGTCAGTGTGTCATCCTAACAGCCCGTGGTGGACAGTAACTAAGTACATTTACTTGAGTACTGGCTACTGAGTATTTTTTTTTAAATAATTATATATATATTATTTCATTATTATTATTCTTTGCAAGCAGTATGACTTTCACTCTGCTACATTTTAGATAGAAATTAACTTTTGACTACATTACATTTCTAGATACAGACTCCTGGGACCCAAACTTACGAGTGAACCATTAGGACAACTTTTTTTTTTTTTTAAACAAGGGTTAATATTTTAGAGTGTAATTAGAGAAAAGAAATTCATTTAAATTCATTTACTGCATTCTTGCATTTTAATGATTTTGATTTAATTGGTTAGGGGCATGCGCAGTGGCTATGGCTAAATATGTCTTTTTAGACACAATAAACTGCTGAAATCAAAATTGTTAGCCATATATAAAAAACAAACATAAAATGTCCTTTCACATTTTGCCTGGAAAAGATAATGTACTTTGTAACTTCTACTTTTGATTACTTCTGTATGGTGGATAAAGTATATATACTTTATCCACCACTGCTAACAGCCTGCTCCTCCTTGCTTTCATCATTGGTGGTAAAAGTATAAAAACATTTTGTACTTTTGTACTACAACATTTTGTACTACAAAGCAGTATCAATACTGCTTTGTAGAAATACTCTGTTACAAATAAAAGTACAGAATTACAAATTTACTTGAGTAAAAGTACAAAAGTATTGGTGTCAAAATGTACTTGAAGACCTAAAAGTAAAAGTACTAAAACGTTTGAAAATAGCCGATCTGCAAGCTCACAGCGCGTCGCGACGAGTTGTGAGCTTGTAGATCTGCTATTTTCAAATAGCTTATGATATAAAATTGGGCAAAATTGGTTCACATATAATATTACGGTATGTTTTATAAAATAATCATTTTGAGTTACTTTACACCACTGTCTTTCTTTCAGGCATCCAGATGGTGCCGCAGGAGAAGAGGCAGAACAAGGCCAGCCACAGCAGGAGGCTCCATGGGCGCTGGAGGCTGCTCTACACCCTGGTCCACAACCCCTCCCTGCTGGGCTCCAGGAAGCACTTCCAGCTGCACTCCTCCGAGAGCCTCGGCAACGGAAACAACAACCTCAGCACCAATAAGGACGGCAGCAGCAGCACACCGGCCGCTGACACTGCAGCCGCTCCAGATAACTGAGATCAGGATGCTTGCTCTATACCATGGGTCTTCAACAGGGGGTCCGCGACCCCTAGTGGGTCCTCAGAGTTGCTACAGGGGGTCCTACAAATATTTGAGGGATAGAAAGTTTTGTTCTACTTTGTTATATTAACCACTTGAACCCACTTGAAAGCGTCCATATTCTGAGAACTTTATCCAAAAATAGCAGATCTACAAGCTCATAACGCCTCGCGCTGCGAGGCGCTGTGAGCTTGTAGATCAGCTATTTTTGGCAAAGAGGTTTGTTGCAAGGGGTAAAAAAAGCAGACTAAGTACAGAGTGAAAGGTCAAGTTTATTATGACGGTTCAAGTGGTTAAATATCTGAAAACACAAACAATTGTGCTGTCAAACAGTGAAACTATATGGAATCTATGTACAGGTTGTGGGGGCCCCTGCTTCATCTCTCTCTCAACTCTCTCCTTGCCCTGAAAACGTTGAAGACTCCTGCTCTATACCAGTGGTACTCAAATGTTTTCCTGTCAAGGACCCCCAAATTGACACTCGTTAGCCCGCCTCCCCCGTATTTGAAAAGATATGCCATGCATCAGGGACCCCCATAAGAGATGATATTTACGGCTCTAGCTGTGATTCTCGACTGTTTTAATTTCAAGGACCCCCAGTTTGACATGCATTAGGCTACGGACCCCCATTTAATGGCATTTCTATCTACCCCAATTTATATCGTAAAATCAATGTTAATTTAACTTTGAGAGTGTACAAATGAAACCAAATGATGGTTCCATTTGTACATTCTCAGAGTTACATACCCATAAGGGTCCTTTTGGTTCCTAACTATGATTTAGCTGGGGACCCCCTGGAACTCCCTCAAGGACCCCTGGGTGTCCCCGGACCCCACTTTGAGAACCAATGCTCTACAGTGTACCAGTCTTATGGCTTATGATGACGTTATGCACAGATCTCTGCTTGTGGCATCACACAGGGTTCAAATAGGACTCAAGACTGTATTGTCCATGTGATCCTGCTCTACCCCGAATGTCCTTTTCTCTCTGTACAATGAAACAAAAAGAACAAGTAATGTTGAAAAGGATACTTGGTGTGTTAATGATATGAAATAAAAAATACATACTGTACAGATTTGCACAGTGGCCCACTTCGTCGTAAAAGTGCGCAGTTCTCTTGTATTCCCGAATCCCGGCCATGCCTAGAGATTTACAGAACCAGTGTTTGGTATTTGGATCAAATGAATATTAAAGTTTCCTCTAGTAATGGGCATCAATTTATTTTATACACAATATGAGTGATGTGGGATATTATTTTAGTCAGTATACAAACTAATCAAGTCATTTTGGCCTATTTTGCATGCTACTCACTCTTAATACCTATAATATATATTTGATCATTAAACTATTTTCCCAGTTCTTTCATATTGCATCCATTAGTTTCAACCTTTTCTGGTTTTCAGTGTTGTAATGACCCAGGAACGACATGAACTAGACACATTTTGTCCTGCTTTCATTTATGCACACTCATGTGATCAGTTATTTCTAACCATTCTTTGGTTACTCAAGTGCCAATATTTATTTTCCTGTTGTCTAGAGAAAGAGAGAGAGAGGGAGGGAGGGAGGGAGAGAGAGAGTCACACTGAAGCAGTGATCACGTACTTCTTTGAGAAAGCTTTATTGATTGAGGCACGTTATCTTGGGAAGGTTTCTGGTGAGGATATTTAAGTATTTAAATAAATACATTTCACCTTTATCACAAAATACAATGAACTGACACTGAGGATCACAACGTTGTAGTAATTACTGTAGTGTGGAGACAGCAGCAAGGTTCCACAATGTTATTTGAATACTGACACGTTACCTTGAAAGACTCTTAACAACAGCATGCAGGAACAGTATACCACAGAACAACACTGAAACGTGTTCTTGTCGGAGTTAACATGGATAATATTATAACTCTGACCTACAGTGTAGCTACATTTTACGAGCTTTATAGAGAGCACTATTACAAGACCCACTGATTTGAGATTCTGCTTTTACCTTCACCATTAGTTTTCAAAGGGCGTGAACTTTATTTCTTGACAAAGAACTCCACTCAACTAACAGACCCAATTTATTCTTTAAATTAAATTTGAATACTTTTAAAAGATATGGTAGGATTCCACACTTTCTTTTCTCAAGGTAGTTTAAACTACCCCTCGCATGACACCCATTTCATTGCTCCCTATTGCACCAGGGCCAGGACCTTACCATTACGTAGTTGCTTCCCATTGTGCTAAAATTGCAGCTTATACATCTAACACTTGCTGGAATCGCGTGTGCAGCCACTACATACCTACAATGTGAATGTAAAGACTTGCACCATAATGCAGTATAAGCTTGAGTGACAACTGGCAAGTTGATGACAGTGCAAAGCATTTAGATCAGTGATTTGGATATTTGTAGTTACTTGTGATATTGACTGCCTCAGCTCCTAGCGGTAACCTATCACTGTATTCGGAGCCTTCTTCACAGTCATCCATGTTCCCCTTGCACTGTGACAGGGTGACTGACTCTGTCACCACACTTCCCTCCACATCCCTACTAGCACTCTCTGACTCTGCCTCCCCCTCTTCCAGCTCGCTGCCATTGATGTTCCTCTGAGACTCAGTGTACGGCGTGTGAAAGCTGGTGGTGAGCTTTCTCTCAGCGTGATACTGGTCCTTGGCCTTCATGATCAGCTTGTAGGTCTTGCTGCGGTATTTGTACACCAAGTGGAAGCACGTTGCCCCGAGGAGAGGCACGGTGGACACGGTCAGGAGGCATATGCTGACTGAGATGATGATCAATAAGTTGGGTACCCTTCTCCTGGTGGCAAAAAGGACTCGGACCTCGCAGTCATGACCTCCATAAGTGAGACAGAGGGAGTAGTTGGTACCAGGACGTAAGCCCTGAAAGATATAAGTGTTGAGGCCATCTTCAATCCTGGACCACTGGACAGCGGAGTGTTTGTGGTCATCAGTGATGCACAGGTACAAAGAAGCGTAGCGTTTTTCGGATCCCTCCGATGGCTCATGAGGCTCTGGACCATTGGTCTGGAGGCCGTCTGAGGTGGCATGGTTGACTTTGGGTATGAGCAGTGGGTTGATGCGCACTCTCGCCTCTGTTTCGGACACCCCTAAGGCGATAACGCCAAAGTCAAATGTGTACTGCTTGACTTCGTTCAGACTGCCGTTGAATGCGTGGTTAGTAATGTATTGGGTGTTGGGGGTCAAACCACATTTGCTATCATGCGGTGGCTGAGTTGGCGCCCGCTTATAATGCTCATTGTCTATCTCGGTAACAGGCGGAAAAGGGGGATCAATGTTGATATCTTTACTTTTCAGATTAGGCAGATGAAAAGAATGGAAAATAGATGTTTTGGCTACCGGTTGTTGTACGGATGGAAGGATGGGCTGAAAGGAGGGAACAACATTGATTATACTTTTTCTCTCCGAATTAGGGTGTTGAAAAATTTGGAAAATAGATGTTTTAGCTACTGGTTGTATAGATGGGAGGATCTTAGTAAAGATTGACACCTCGGTTACTGTCTTTACAGGTGTGGGCTGTGGCGAAGCCATCACCTGCAAAGAGACGCTTTTCTCAGCTTCACCAAATTCATTTGTAGCCGAGCAGCTGTAATTTCCACTGTCTTTCTTACTAAGGTGTGATATGACAAGAGTTCCATTACTAAAAACTTGAAATGGGTCATTGTCCAGTAAGGCCTCAGCTGATTCTGCCGAGTCATCCTCTTCAGAGAGCAAAGCTAGGTCTCTCTTCTGACTCTGCGAGTGAATTTTCCATATGACCGCTGGTTTGGGATTTCCCTTGAATTCACAGGTCAAGATCAACATGGTATCCTCACGAAGGGTTGTATTATGAATGTTTGGCTCAGACATTATTGTAACATTAGGGCTCATGCACTTTGATTCGGGCAATTTCACAATAATTGCCCCTTTGAGTCGCGGCGGGCTCGCACACGTGATGAAATTCTGCTCCGGGACGGAGATGGTGGTCTTCAGGATCCAGTCCCTCAGCCAGTCCATGGAGCAGACGCATGCAAACGGGTTGTCATAGAGCTGCAGATGTGACAGGGATATCAAACCGTCAAATGTTCCCTGGGCGATGGTGATGAACCTGTTATTGTTAAGCCGGAGAGACTTCAAGTCTTTGAGGCTGGTGAAGGCGTCCCTCGGCAGGTTGACCATCTCGTTGTGGTTCATCTTAAGCAGCTGCAGAGACGTGAGGTTCTGGAGGTCCTCCCAGGGGAAATCCATGATCTGATTGTAACTGATGTCAAAGTTGCGCAAGTTAACCAAGGGCGTGAGGGAGCCCTCCTCGACTGAGACTATTGCATTGTTGGCCATCCAAAGGGATGTCACTTGGGTGACATTTTCAAAACATCCCAGCGTGATCGCAGTGATTCGGTTGGCAGAGAGGCTCAGAATGGTGACATTGGTCGGCAATCTGACAGGGACTTCAGTTAGTTGTTTGTAGGAGCATTCGGCAAACTGACGTCCATATTTGTCTGAGCAGGAACAGAGTTCGGGGCATCCCTGACCAGTGCCAATGACCATGGCAATCCAAAGCGTGAAGAGGCTGCGTGAGGTTGCCATTTTCTACGCAGATCTGCAAAACAGAGACAGAGTCAAAGCATACAGTTTCAGTAATGCAGCTTTGTTTATGTAATACAGGATTTATTCCCCCTCAAAGCTTGACTATAATATTTACTCAGCTGCAAATTGCAACTATATATTTTTTATACACACACATAGGCCTATATTACATATAGGATATAGGCCTATATGTTGAAACTAGAGTTTTGGTGTTGAACTTGCAACTTTATTAAAAGACTCAGTCGGTGCCATATTTAAAGTGGGATGACCTCTTATATTGCCGGTTCGCCAACAAAGGGTTAAAAAAATAGTGTGCACGCTGGTGCACACATTCGTGCACAGATCATGCACTATGCATGTGCATGCTTTTCACAGCTTTCAAACAAAAAGATCCGCTTGGAAATCCGTTCAGGCATTCAGGAGAAAGGAGCCCTTATGTTTTCTTCAAATGTAAACAAACATGGCTGCCATGTTTGAAAGATGGGGTTGGTATGGGGGTTAAACATGCAATTTCGCGATCGCGATCATGCCTAGTACACTGTTGGAGGTCCAAAAAAAAAAATTCAAATTTTTTTTTTTCAAAAAAAAAAAAAAAAAAAAAAAAAAAAAAATATATATATATATATATATATATTATTTTTTTTAAAAAGACGTTCAGAAGACGTCTGGCAGGGAGGTCCATAGTGAAAAAGACGTTTTAAAGACGTTTTTATTATAGAAATGTCTTTTTTGGCAGGGTATGAGTTAAAAGAAAAATAGAGTTGCAATTTGTAGCCTATTTACTCTAGTGTACAGAGCCTTTTATTTTGTGCTCAAAGCTTGACTAGCCTATAATATAAAATGTAGCATGCAAAAAATATTTCAAGTCAATAATAAACATTATGCTAATATTTATGCTCCATCGTGTGCGATATTGTGTTTTATATAGCCTACAATATCGCCAATATTTATAGGTAGTCGAATCATTCTCTCGATCGAGTCAGTGCTGCTAGTGATGACAAACATCTGTGCATATCGATTAGGTTCAAATTCAAACTACGCAACAGCAGCGTTTCGTGCCCTGTCCTTGATAAATGGACTGGTATGCATGGACACTTGCATTTCAACGGTGCTGTCAAAGCCATTGCACTTATTATTTACTAAGGGGTCAGTAGAAATGCATGTTATTTGTATTCGAAAAGGAAGAAATTATACGTGGCTGAAATATTTTTCTTGGAGGTCATGCAGAAGCCATGTCACAGATGAGCCCTTGCTCCGCAGAAAAGGCTGCGCGCCCTCTCTTCTCGTCGTCTGTAGTAAAAATAAAAAATACAGTTTCGCTACTTACCAAAACAAATACGTGTCTAAAATGTTGAAAGCCTACTTTCCTTAGTGGCAGCACTCTGACCCCCCCACCTCATGTCTAAAATACATCATTTTAGCGAGAAATGAAAATATTTCACCGGAAGGCAAAATCTGGTCAATGGAATTTTCTATTGACAAGATCTGTAGAGGGCGGTGTGGAGTAGCTAAAACCTCCAATGAAATGCTTTCTTTTCTTGCCAAAAAGTGTATTTTAGACATGAGGTGGGGGGCTCCCAGTGTTGCCACTAAGGAAAGTAGGCTTGCAACATCTTAGAACCGTCTTTGTTTTGGTGAGTGGCGAAAGTGTATTGTTTATTTTCTACCACAGACGAGAGGCTGAGCAGCATGGACTACCGCGGCAGTGAACGCAAGGGCTCATCCGTGACATAGCGTTGAGGAGAACTCCTTCTAACGCTATGGAGGCACGCACTTGCATCTATCCTGTATCGATACAGGCTACTACCTTGGATGGAAATATAGCCTACTGTAACGTCTTCTTACCAGTGTGAGTTTTTCCCCTTTTCTGTTTTCCTCTGGAGAAATCCTTTACGTCTCAAGATAAATCCTTTTGTGTACGGTCAGTCTCCGCTTTTAGAGCCAAAGCAAGTCTAGGTGTTCTGAATAGAAGCTTATTGAAAATGATGTGTTGTAGCTTTACATTAATAAATCCTATACATGTTTAAAACATGCGAACCCTCTCCTGAAAAGTGCCCAGGAGATGATGATCGTTGTAAATATAGCCTGCATGTAGGTATGTCTCACAGAGTTGTCATCCCCTCCCATTCCATGAGACTGGATGTGTCCAAAAATTAAAGTGACACAACCCCCAAACAACCATTTGTATTGTCCTCCACTGTCACTGTCAGGTCCTATACCTTCCATCCCTTAATCCCCAGGTATTGGGGTATTCCTGGCCTAATAAATTGCAGTTTTGATTAAATCCTTTTGAATGAAAGACATATAAATACAATTATTATAGTACTACACTGTTAAAAGCATGCCTTCCAAAACTTTTAAGCTATAGGCTACTTGGAGATACTCACACCATCTACACATTAAGTTAGATTTATTTTAGTTTAAAAGTATTTCTGCTAAATAGGTTATTTTAAGGTTATTTTAATACTTTTCAAAGTTGGATGAAATGCAAATAAAGAAAGAATGTCAGCATGCTTAAGTAGTTACATTTATATAAAATATGTAGGCTACTTACAGTTGTTCATGCATGCACTGAGCTTTTGCAACTGTAGGTCGCAGTTTAGTGTCAGAACCGTCACAGCTTGATCGTATCCGTTCGTCTGTCTGTCCGGACGGGTAACACCTGACACTGTGGTTCCCGTGACACATCACTGTGACATCACAGGTGACATCACAGTGAGGTTAGATAATCAGAGCAGGGATAACGCCTGACACTGTGGTTCCCCTGATACATCACTGTGACATCACAGGTGACATCACAGTGATGTCAGATACTCAGAGCAGGGATCTCCATATATTGGCATCAACAGGTGACATCACAGTGGTGTGGCTGGTTCAGACAGGGATCTCCATGCATGGGCATAAAATGGATTGTATGTTGTGATGTCATGGGAACCATTCTAACAGAATCCCTTTTATGTCGATATATGGAAATCCCTGATCTGATGTCATCAATATCTAACAGGATTTCATATGGGAATGCCCATATATGGAGGAAGACAGCCCATATCTGTGTGGCTGGTTCAGACAGGGATCTCCATTTATGGGCATAAAAGGGATTGTATGTATGATGTCAGATGTGATAGACGTCATAGGATTTTAACATAACGAATAACTGAGTAAGCATGTTTGGGCTCTCACAGCATATCTCCATATACAGTACATGGATCTCCATATATGGGTAACTGGTCTGATATACATCGCTGTACGGACGGCCAAGGCATGGCGCGACCGCTTGTCGCCCTGAGGCGTCTTACTAGTATTATTAGGCATTCAGTATTACCAGTTGTAGCATGCTACAACTGGTCATATGATGCAAAATGCATCATATGACCAGTTGTAGCATGCTGAAATACTAACATATCTAAAAACACAGATTGAACACAAAAAATAACTCAGGATTGTGTTGATCGTGTCCCACACAACAATAAAATAAGATCTGGTTGTCCCAGAGGTGACCTGGTCCTTTAATTTCATCAAGTGTCCCGCTGGCCAATTACAGCGCGTCCTGCAAAGCTTGGCCAATGGGACCCTGGGCGTAAAACAAACTTTGAGCCGCTTGTCCCAAGATGTAGGCCATATCTAGGACAGATCATGATGTAGGCCACGCTTCAGCCTTCAGATCACTTAAGCTCCGGACATTTTACACAAGAAACTTTGAGCTGTTACTTTGTGCCAAGATGTAGTAGGCCATATCTAGACCAGGTGTAGGCCACGCTTCAGTTTACTTTTGACCGGACAAAACCAGATGTTGTAGCTAAAGCTCCTGTTCCAGGAGCAGCGCTCAAAAAGGGACTGTCACACCACCACAGTACTTATTTCTATTCAGCAGCAGAGATTCAGAGGAGGAGGTGACCTGGCCTCTCCCATATCTCTACTGTTATAGAGCACAATCCATCAAGGGAAGTTTGCTTATTTTATGCTGCACTTAAACGCTGATCATCTCACATTGTCCAGACATGAGTCAGCAGGCCTGACTCATGTCTGGTCTGGCCTGGCCTGGTCCTGTGGATGACGATGATGAATACACTATGATTATTGTATCTCCAATGAGAAAACCAGCAAGATAGTTTGAAGTCCATTGCTCTTAGGCCCAGTAACAAGAATAAAAATGCTTCACATTAGCAAATGTGGCAAACTGGCAACCCAAACTGAATAAAAAAGAAATATAACATAAAAACAGGTGCCTGTCCATAAACAGTCATACCATAGCATGACATACTGTAGCCTACTAGATTTCAGCTGTAGATGGCACTATTGTTCTATACATCCGAAACGCACTGTTTACTGTAGAGGAGAAAGATGAATCATATATTGGTTCATACTGATAATTTAAACAGCATTTAGAGGGCTATGTTTGGCCAAAGGTCAACTGGCTGGATGGCAGCTCCATGTATGGGCATAAAAGGGATTTTATGTATGATGTCAGATGTGATATATACGTCATAGGATTTTCACATAACGAATAACTGAGTTTGGGGTCTCACAGCATATCTCCATATACAGTATTGGATCTCCATATGGTCCGATATACATCACTGGACAGAGGGCCAAGACATGGCGGGCCTGTTTACATTATGTAAACAGGCCTGCAGGGCACATTTATCTCTATAATTATAAGTAGGTATAGCTACAGTAAACAAATACATGTAATTACATTGAAATTAGTTATACCTACTCAAACACTTGAAGCAGACAATGAGCTGTTATTAAGTTGGTATGGCATGCAATAACCACTCCCCACTCTCTGCATAGACAGAACTTTGATGTTCATAAGACCGGTATAACTTTTCATGCTAAATGGGTAGTGCCTTATGAGCAATTGTGATACCTGACCTTATTATTACGTACAGTTCTGTAGTAGTGTGATTGAGCGAGTTAATTCTGCATTAGATGTTGTGTACTTTAAGGTAGTTTACAAAGCCCTGTCTTTGTCATCCTCTCCGGAAAGCTGTGACTTGTTTGGAACGAAGCACAACCTTGTTTCCGAGCTGAAAATGAATGAGAAATGAATGCTTGGGTGATGGATAATGTCTGTTTAATGGCATTGAGACAAGGACCTGCAGATCTGTCTAGTCCCTCTCCTTCCTCCCTCCCTCCTCTCCCCTCCCTCTTCCTCTCTCTGTCTGTCTCTGTCTTTCACACTCAAGTGAAGGGACCGAGAAGAGCCACAGTGACTTTGACACACAGGCATGGCATGCATGTACAGTATTTGTGTCTGCAGTTAAACTAAACTGTGTTATTTGTGCTATTCTTTCTGATTTTTTGTTGCTATTCTTTAATTAACTATTTCAAAAAAGTATAACATTTTGATAATAGAGGAATTTCTTTTAGATACACTTCTGAGAAAAGAGAGGCAGAAATGAGAGGGTAGTGCAAGGGGACGGAATGCGTCACAGGTCCCAAGCCAGATTAAGATCCAGGGCATAGAAATGAGGTCTGTGCCTACAGTATGTTCTTCTTACACCTGACCGATATAGTGAGACATTTTTGAGGAATAGACAGGTAAAACTCTGGTTCACTCACACACTTTATTTATTTATTTACTCATTCTATATTAGGAATATTATTAACAGACACATAAAACTGAATAAGCACAGCTCACTTCACACTGGTGACGAGATCTTTATTTGCAATGAATAATCATAAAATATCACATATTCACTTCTGAGACAGAATGCCATTTCAAACCTTCAGCACTAGATGGAGCCACCACCATTCAATTAATGATAAGAGGAATTAGTTTGTCTCTGTGTGCTGTTTGTGTGATATGTCTCTGTAGAGGCAAGCCTGCCTCTGTCTGTGTCTGTCTGTCTGTCTGTCTGTCTGTCTGTCTGTCTGTCTGTCTGTCTGTCTGTCTGTGTCTGTGTCTGTGTCTGTCTGTCTGTCTGTCTGTCTGTCTGTCTGTCTGTCTGTCTGTCTGTCTGTCTGCCTGCCTGCCTGCCTGCCTGTCTGCCTGTCTGCCTGCCTGCCTGCCTGCTTGCCTGTCTGTCTGTCTGTCTGTCTGTCTGTCTGTCTGTCTGTCTGTCTGTCTGTCTGTCTGTCTGTCTGTCTGTCTACCGGTCTTGGGCTAATCTTGCAAACTGATGGACAGATCAGCACCAGATATCTTGTGCATTCCAACAGTGGTATCAGATTTCACTTTTAAATCTTCTCCCAAAAGTCATTGCATTTCATTATGACTGAACTGAATGTAAAGAGTAGCAGCATTTCTCATTCATTGCCTTGATGTCAACACAGTTGGTGTCTTCTATGGTGTTTCCAATGGTGCTTCCCTGTCTTATGATGCTTCCTATGACGCCTCCTTTGGCGTCTCGACTGTTTCCTATGGTACTGCCCTGTCTTCTATTCCAGTGGTTTTCAAACTTTTTTGGCTCACTACCAATGACAAGCTGTTTTAAAAAGCCTTCCGTACCAATGACGAGTCTTGACAGATTTCTTTTTTATTGCATTTTTTCAGGAGAACGCCCATTTCTCTGTTTCCTGATCCTGCCACGTGTCCTGCAGCATTTCTGCGCTAGCTTGTGAGTTCATAGCATGCCAACTTTTGGTTGCGGTGACATGGATCCTTTTGTGATCGACTCTGCGGATCTAGCGATCGTGCACAATGGACACGCTGCGAGCACATTACAAGGTAAGAAAAATTAAAAATAACCGTGATATGACGAGCAGTTTGGTTAAATATTCCGATAGTAAATTAGTTAAAAAACTGTTTCATTCAACGCACCCCTGAATTGCTGTACATTTATGTCATGTTACTGTAAGTAAATATGTAAATCTTTCCCTCTAAGATACAGTATGTGTCACAAGGGAAACTTGAGAGAATATTGTTTCCGTTACGACAGACTAAAAATAACTTCATATTTGACCTTTAATCACCCCAGCATCCCTATTCTGGGATGAACATTCACTAGTCGGGGGCGTTAGGGAGATAACATGGCCATTTCGTGCTATATTAGTCTAAAAGCGCCACATTTTGCACAGATGTAGCTCAGGGCATGCTCTAAGGATTTGGCTAGGGCGCCCGAGTCGGCGACCTTCGGGTCGCCACAGCGGCCAAATTAAGTTGGGCTCCCATCCACTTTCTATACAGGAGGAAAATACCCAGAAAAACATTTTTCTTCTTGGTATTTAAATAGGATGTGAGGAGTCTAACTAACGGTTTGTCATGATGCTGAATCCATTGCAAGCATTTGTTTTGCACAAAAAACATTCCTTGGGTTATAAATGGCCCCAGAAAACGATGGTTTAGTGATGAAAAGTGATGAGTCATCACTTTTCACTGTTTTGTGGGCGTTTTCTTGGGCCATTTATAGCCCAAGGAATGTTTTTTGTGCAAAACAAATGCTTGCAATGGATTCCGCATCATGACGAACCCCTAGTTAGACCCCTCACATCCTACTTAAAGCAGATCTTTTACTTGGTATTTTCCTCCTGTATAGAAAGTCGATGGGAGCCCAACTTGATTTGGCCGCTGTGGCGACCCCGAAGGTCGCCGACTCGGGCGCCCTAGCTAAATAATTTGAGCATGCCCTAGGCTACAACTGTGCAAAATTCGGCGCTTTTAGACTAATATAGTGCGAAATATCCCTAACGCCCCCGACTACACCAGACGATCTACAAGCTCACACCGTGTCACGGCTATTTTTGCCGGTTTGGAGGTTTGGTATTCCGTCTTAGCTTATAGAAGGTTTTAAGACAAGTGGTTAAACTGAAGTGATATTGATCAATTCCAAATATTGTCAAAGAATTCTGCGGCTCCCCTGGACTGGCATCACGGCACCCTAGGGTGCCACTTTGAGAATCAGTGTTCTATGGCCCTTCCTATCGTGCTTCCCTGTCTCCTAGAACAGTGTTTCTCAAACTTTCACATTTCAAGGTCTCCCCTTAACTCTGACAGTGTACAAATGGAACCAAATGGACCCGGTAGGGTCCATTTGGTTCCATTTGTACGCTGTTAGAGTTACATAATTGTATGGGTCAATTTAGATCCCCATAAAGGAACCCACAGAGTCCCTGGAATCCACTTTTATTTGAGAACCACTGTCCTATAGAACAACATTGCCCTGCTGCATCAACATGAGGCCATGTATGGCCCTTGCCTGGCATCCTTTGTCTTTATGTTTGAACATAATATGGGACCGTTATGACAGCAGCATGGCCACAAATGTTATGGCAAAGTAGCTGACATGTTTGATATATTTCTTTACCGTCCGTCCCTTTGCAGAAATTAAACTAATCTAATCCAAGGGACAGAATTGTATGTCAGTTACATCAGGAGACATTAATCTTTTAGACATTATCTATTAAATATGATTCCATTAATAGCCTGCAGTAAAATCCACAAGTGTTTATTTACTCATTTTATAACTTTGATAGCGTACAAGTGTAACCAAATGGACTTAAACCTCTAAGTGCAATGTGCATGCATATTTGCAGCGGTTTGCATTGGGGAAAAGCCAAATTCAAGTTATTCAAGTTGACGTCCCACTTTTTTATTTCTATTTGGAACTTAACTACTATCCCTAATCACAAAGCCTAAACACTCTATTTCAGGGGTCTTCAACGTTTTCAGGCCAAGGACCCCTTAGTTGAGAGAGAGGTGAAGGAACGGACCCCCACAACCTGTTCACAGATATATAGCTTCATCTTTTGACAGCACAATCATCAGTATATTTTGGATTCATGTCAATTTGTGTTTTAAGATATTTATCCACTGGAACCGTCAATACTTATAAAACCTGACCTTTCACTCTGTACTTAGTCTGCTCCTTTTCCCCTCTACACCAAAGCTTTTTGCCGAAAATAGACGATCTATTGTGCGGTGTGAGCTTGTAGATCTGCTATTTTTGGCTAAAGTTCTCAGAATATGGACGTGGTGGTTAATATAAAAAAGAGAAAAAAAGGTTTCTATTTCACAAAGATTTGGAGGATCCCCTGTAGTAACTCTGAGGGGTCCTAGACCCCCTGTTGAAGACCCCTGCTCTATTCTAAAATTAACCCCATTATTAAGTATTCACAGTTATATTACAAGTGAAATGTGTAACTCTGCCATGTGGTGTCACCATATCCCACATCTTGTTTCTCCTCAGTACATTGTCAAATCCAGAGTTTTAAATAACCCTGAGCCTGACAGTTACTGTAAAATGGACCCTCAGGTAATTAGCAGTGCATGTGCACACAGGTTTGAAAATGTACAGCAATACCAAACCCCCTGCCCCCCCTCCTGTACTGACTGACAAGCTACGACATTTCTCATGGTATACTGCAACCTTCGGTCGCAACCAGCCATGAACCAGCGACAACAGCCCTGCTAATCGGGCTCAGCCCTATTAGCACGACTGGTTGTGCGTTGGACTGAGTGGGAGTCCCGGGTTCAATCCCTGCTTCTGCGCATCACTACAATCTGGCGTAGTCGGCAGGACGAGGAGTGTAATATCCTTGCGTGAGGGACAGGTCCACGTCGTGTGCGGCGGTCCGCGGTGTGAAGTGTGAAGAGCGAGGACGCGCTCCAAAGATCGGGGGGATGATTGTAGCCCCCACAGTTAGTACCAGCCATGAAATAGCGACAACAGCCCTGCAAATCGGGCTCAGACCTATTAGCTCGACTGGTTGTGCGTTGGTCTAGCGAGTGGGAGTCCCGGGTTCAATCCCCGCTTCCGCGCATCACTACATCACCAAGAATGCTGCTCCCTCATTGGCTAAAGGACCTGCCTTTGTACTGTCGGACAGTTTTGTGGAGACTTATTTCAAAGTTTTTATTTTTTTCTTGTTTTTAATCTTCCCATTGTCTCTTCCAGTGCAAAAAAAACATGCATTAACTCTAAGGGTCAATTCAGACTCTTATAAGGAGCCTAACTTATTTTGGTTCGGGAGGGCTCCCTGACCCGAAATCATTTAGGTTCGGGGGGAGTCCATTCATACTTTCTTAACAGCTTGTGCCGAAGTCGCTTGTAAATATTGGAGGTCCATGGCATGAAAACGTTTGTGGCCGATAAATGAGCGTTGCTGGGCGGATACATATCTGACTGGCCCTTGCGGCTGCATGCTGGAGGTCCAGTGAACAGCAGCTCCATCTGGTCTCTCTCTCTCTCTCTCTCTCTCTCTCTCTCTCTCTCTCTCTCACACACACACGCCCGAGGGGGCAAACCATATTTGGGTCTGGACAGTGCCGAACCGAAATAAGTTAGGCTCCTTATAAGAGTCTGAATCGACCCAAAGCCTTGCCTTTCATTTCAATGATTTTCTGAATGGGTGTGTAACATAATGCCAAGTTACCTGGCTCTTTCACTTGAGAAGGTGCAATAGAACAGATTAAATATGATCACATTTGTGAAGTGGTTAAAGATACAGGGCTTGTATTACAAAGTATTTTGTATCAAGTTAGTACCTGCATAACCACAAGCAGAACCAGCTGTTGTTTTACCTGGCTCCTGAACCTTGTCTTTTACTGAAAGCCACATAATAGAAAAAACTAAATGTTCAACACAGTGGCACACTGGTCAAAATACAGTCATTGCTTTTGGAAGGTTCCAGTGTTGTAGTCGAAACCTCATTATACCTGTTGTCATAGGACCCGTTTTGACCATCTGTTTGCCTGTGTCCATGTATGCCCATATATGGAGATATGTGTCTGCATCCATTTTATGCCCATATGGAGATCTCTGCAGACACAGTGCCGGTTCCAGAAAACACTGATGTCAGACATCAGCTCCGCATACGGAGATTCCGAACCTTTCGCGCCGGGTTCCGGAAAATCAACACAGAGCAAAACTCTGCTAACAGTACACAACTACAATAACAACAATATTGGTTATACTTATAATATGAACAAGAAGCATACAAAGTAAAGTAATACTAATATAATGCAATTAAATAGTTTATACTGACAGATAACAAAGTATAAAAACAGCCTTAATGCACACTGGCCAAGATTAAATTCTACCAGAGTCCTTTTTTTCTTTTGTCGGTCTCAATAAAAAAGAAAGTGTAGTGTTGTGGACTGCCCACTTAAACTGCACTTAAAAAAGAGATCAAAGTACTCAATGCTTTTGTGCTTCTTTTGAAAATAGACTAATAATGTTGATCCTCTTAGATATGCTTCCCCCCATTCCAAATTAGCACTATTCTACCAACCTAACCAATCGTTAAAATTCACTTCCAAACTGGAGTATTTTAAGCTAATTACCCCAAAAAGAAGAAGAAACAAAGTGGTCTCCTAGTCCTCCATGGTTCAGGCAGGAGCATGTGTCAGAGGGAACAACTGGCTACCTCTCCTCTCTCTGATTTAATGCTTTTGTTGTTTTCATTTCCTGTAGGTTCACATTAGTTGAGATTTTTTGAATCATTCAGGAAGTCCTTTCCTTCCCTTTTGGATGCTGGCCCGCCACCCCTCCAACCACAGCTCTTATTGAAGTTTCTTTATATTTATTTCAGTTTTTTATTTCTTTAGAAAAAAGAAAAAAATATATATATTGGAGGGTTGGGAGTTTTTTTTACATTTTGGATAAGAAACAGATACACTTAGGCTCTCAAATAAAATAAAATAACAAGTCGCCTGAAAAATAACAAACTTATGAGCTCACCTTTCTGTATGTGAAACTGCAGCGTGCATTGACCTACACCCTAACGACACATACTTCAAACAGACAAAGTGATTAAGGAAACAGGGCTATCCAATGAAAACATGTAAAGGGATGTATTTGCCTTTCTGACAATAGAGAGGCCAGATGTGTGCTGCTATGAATTCATTACCCTTTCTGGTAATGACCGGATATAGATCGTACTGTAGGAAAAGCAATGGTGAAAAAACTAGATATCTAATTTCTGCTTTTCCTTTCCTATTGGGTACCATTATACATTATGGAAATATCTTTAGAATAGGCCAGTGTTGTCTTCCCTTTGACTCAGTCATTTACACACTTTTTTCCCCCTTTTAAGGAAAAACATTCGGTCACTCGAGCTGAAATCTCATTGTGCGATACACCAAAGTGAATTCCAGTAATGAGAGCTGAACGCGCTACATGTTTTTATAGTATATTTTGCACGGGCTCTCTCTAGAGATGCTCCTACATATGAAAGTGAGAAGGCCCCAGCTGATGAAAGTTAATTATGGTAATAAAGTGAGTGTGGCCCACTGGGAACCGAACGCTGCCGTTCTGTTTTGCTGTGTTGGCTGCTGTACACCTTAGCTGGCTCGAAGAGCAAAAGGTACGGTATGTGTTCCTCTTAGTCAGAAACAGGTTTCTGTTTGTGTCTCTGCAATATGTCTGCAATATGTTTGTAAGAGTTGTAGAGAGATTTGCTGAAAGGTTAATTGTAGTTTACTATACTATAATAATTGATTATTATGACATATTTACATTACATTATTAAAAGAGTAGTAACAAACCATTTATGTTAGATTGTATTATTTTTTATTATCTAGAAACTAATCTATCCTTAGTGTTAAGGGCAGATTGGTCAGTTTGAGCAAATTATGTTATTTTTCTTTGATGTGCAACTTGACTTGGAGACGCCAGCATTGTTTGTTTATGAGGTTGAGTTAACCACCTTTTCTTTAGAAGTAAAAAAACAAAATTGCAATTAACTTGCCACCTTAGCTGCTGTGTATAACAAACAGTCCCCATCCCCGCAAGACACTTTAAGTCTTTCTCGCACTCTTTGCCCACACTGTTTCTGCATAATATCAGTATGTGTCCCCTCGTGAAATCAAATCACAGTTAGAATACACTATTCTACGATCCTCCACACATAGTGTGATTTCAATTGTATAGCCAGTAAACAGTATTCTGTATACATTTTAGAATATATGTATGCTTATAAAGTCTTCTTTACAGTACACAGTATACATATCTTCCTGTTGTCTTCTATTTGGTGAGATCAGAGAAAGAAAGGACAACAAAAGGCATAGGTAGAATTCCCTCCATCCCCCATCTCTCTAACAGTCCCCCTTGGGGAGGTCAATGGCAGGGTCACGGTCTGCATTTGAACTCGAGGACCAAAGGTATTTGCGGTCAGAGGTCGGCGCTGAGCATCGCAGACAATGAGGGCAGGGGTCAGAAACTCTAAGCCCTGCTTGACCCCGTCAGCCTCCCACAGCACCGTGGTGGCAGAGAGAAAGGTGCTTATGAAGCCTGGGTTATAATTGGATGAAAATAGCCAGTATACAAGCTCACGCGCAACCATGTATAACTCAGGCTTTCTGTTGGAAACGACCACCACGTTACAGTCAACACACCCGTTCGGAAGTCATTCACTGTGAGCATGGGCAATAGCTGAAATGTGGGGTTTGTGCAGCAGTTAAACGAGAAAGAGGTGTAATCATGAAGATAAGATAGAAACACAAAGAGATTGAGGTGCAAGAGATGGCTAATGTTCAGTCACTTTTAAGAGTGTGTGTCAGAACGGAAGGATAGCTAGATCCATCTAAAAAAATGAATAGTGTGTAAAAAATCAGCTGATGCCATAGAACCCCAAATCATAACTGACTGGAAATTTCACACTGGACTTCAAGCAACTCCGACTTCAGAAGGTTGACATTTCTGTATTATAAATCAATAATAATAATAATCAATGGGGCTAAAATGACTATAATCAAAATTTTGTCTTAGGAATAATACAAAAAATATATATATTATTGAAGTCTCCATGGCGTGAGTAATCAATAGAAAAAAGTCATTTTGGGGGTGAACTACTCCTAGATACTACTCACCTTATACTGTATACTTTGAAGTATGACTATTGAATAAAGTCGCTCTCAACACACAGCAGATCTTCTATTTTTTAAAGGGTTAACTTAACTCGGAACACACCGGATTTGACTATCCTATCAGTCTGTGAGCCTCGAAGGATTTATACTTAGACAAGACAAGACAACCCAATGCGGTCTGTTTTTCCTATTGAGAGGCATTCCTGCTTTATTAGCTATTACTGCAGAGAGAGAAAGACAGGAGAGGGAAGGATGACATACGACACAGGATCTGAGACACATTCAAACCAACGACGCTGTGTCGATCATTGTGGTACCAAGGGATTGGGCTACCAGGGCTCCAGGGTTGTCCTTGCTGTAGTTGGGGTCTTTGCCATTGTACGTTAGGGGTTTTCAAACCTTTTTGACTCAGGTCACCCCTGTAAATAACTTTTTCTGAATTACACTGTTCATTTTCAGAATCTTACATCATACCGGTATTACGCCACATAAATAAATATGCACATCTTTCCACCTGAGATACGGTAGGCCATGTCATATCTATGTCAATATCCGACAGAACTGACTGAAAATAACCTTGTACTTGATGTTTAACCACTTACTGTAATCCCAGCATCCCTATTCTGGGGAATGCTCACAACGCATCACAACGTGACACGCTGTGAGCTTGCAGATCTGCTATTTATGGTGAAGAGAGTAGGCCGTAGATGGAAAAATAACTCATCAAGTACAGTGCAAACCAGGTCTGTTTTACACAGCATAGTGAAGTGATATTGATGTTGTGATATTGATGAATTCCAAATATTCTATACGGCACCCACTTTGGGAAACCCTGCTGCACGTGTACAACGCGTATGCATCTGTACGGAGGCTACCGAGAGTGAGTGAGAAGGTGGCAGCCAGGAGATCCCTATACAGCAAGCTTGTGCTATGGGAGCGAACACATGGGCATCGATCACACACTATGTGGACTTGGCTACTAAAGAAAGATGCAGGTGTGGAAAGTACTGGTGAGCTAGCTAGATTTATGGAGGATTGAGATGACTGGAGGCGCCACTGGAGGGCTCGTCCAAGGACGACCTAGAGAGACAGATGTGCACAATACCTGAGATTCTTACTCTGCCCATCATAATTATTTTTACAGTATTATTAATAGACCGTATAAAGCCTTAGAAAGAGCCCATTGAAAAATTACCTCAAATTATATATTTTGATGTATCCTGCCCATAAAAATAAAATAAAGGTATCATATACCGGTATAGGGTTGTTGATGATAATAATAGTAAAGGTATTGTATTGTTCAACAGGATATCATCCCTTTTTACATCAAATGTTATTAAGTGACCTCCAAGACTCACAAAGTAGTTTTTTTAGGATTGCCTGATTGATTTATTGAATATTAAGGACAGAAATGTAAAAACAGCTTTTCATGAGGAAGTGCAGTGTCCTCTGACTCTAGTCTCCCATTAAACCTATACATGCAGAATGACTGTATTGTGTTGCTGAAGAGTGTGTGTGTGTGTGTGTGTGTGTGTGTGTGTGTGTGTGTGTGTGTGTGTGTGTGTGTGTGTGTGTGTGTGTGTGTGTGTGTGTGTGTGTGTGTGTGTGTGTGTGTGTGTGAATGGGTGAATGTAATGCACAATCTATGTAAAGTTACTTGGATAAAGGCGCTATATAAATGCACCATTTAGTGTGTGTGTGTGTGTGTGTGTGTGTGTGTGTGTGTGTGTGTGTGTGTGTGTGTGTGTGTGTGTGTGTGTGTGTGTGTGTGTGTGTGTGTGTGTGTGAGAGAGAGAGAGGCCAGAGAATGTAGCGGTGGACACGGACCTTTTCCTGGCCTCCATTGTCCCTTTGCTTGGCAAGGACATAAAAACAAATATAGGGCAGCAGGGGTGATAATCCTGCCTAATGCCTCCTGTCTGCCCAATGTCTACGGTGGCTCGCTGGTGACTGGCAGCTTGAGTGCACTCATGCAGGGCGTTATTTGGGTGAGCAAGTGCACAAGGAGGTGGGGGTAGGTGGGCAGGGTCGCTACCCAGCTACCCCCACTGACCTTCCATGACTTCAGCAGTGCCAGCTGGGGACCAGTGATGGACAAAGTACTCAACCCAGTACTTGTGTCATAGTATGGATATGCCCACTCTTGGTCAAATATTACTCCTCAACAAGTTTCTCAGTCAACTTTGTACTTAAATACAAATTACAAAATACGAATTACATACATTTTCCTATTAACATGAATGCATTGCTGTATTCAAATGTAGACATTTTTAAGGAATGTAGATTATCAATAATAGTGAAAATAGCAGATCTGCCCGTATGTGTCACGCCGTTTATAGATCTTCTCTTTTTATGATAAGTTTTCCTTCCTACTAGGAAGGGACATTTACTAGTAAACGTAGTGGAGTCAAAAGTACAACAATAAAGTCAGAAGTATCCAACGTGCTGATTCAGCACAGCTAGCTCCTGCTGTGTGGTCTGCTGCTCATGTATTATGTAACAGGTCTGGGGCTGTCTGGTCAGCGGTCGGGCTGTTGGAACAGTCGGACACTTAGAAACAACACCGGGGTTGGAATGGGAGTCCACTGCCAGACTGTTACACTTGGCTGAATTATTGATCGTGTGAAGTATGTTTTCGATCGATCAATCTATCTATCTCTCCCTATATCTGCCTCGGTCCCTCTCTCTGTTTCTTTCTCGATCTCTCTAATCCCACGCAAGCACACCGTCAAGCGTCAACATCTTGTTCTGTGACAGGGGTATGCACTGTAGGCCCTCTCAGAGATCTTCCTTTCAGAAGACTCAGCAGTATGAAAATCACTGTGGTATCCCAGACTCACTAGACTAGTACCATTTCCCTAGTGCAGTGTTACTCATCTTAATGGCTTTTGACCCAAAAGTGTGTTGAGAGATCTCCTCACGGGCAGCATGTGGAGAGCGAACTGATGGTATTTATTATACAGCAGTACAGTACCATTGTGTTGTTCGCAAAAGGCCTTTTTTTGGCCTTAACAGCTTAGTGGCCTTGTGGTAATAAGAGTCATGGGCGTAATGAAGATTTGATTTTTCTTTTGTATTTTTTATTAGCGGAACACTATTTTAATGACGTCAGGTGCACAGCAAGTGCATGTCGAGCACATTTTATTTTACCTTAATGTGTGATTTTAATCTCTAAAGGTTTACGGTGTATGAATAGTAGGAGCCTTGAATTCTAGGAGCTGAAACTAAAATGTTTGCTTTGGACAAAGTATCTTTCTCTTCTTCGACGGCGGCTGAGGTGGCCTATTCTTATGTTGCGTGCAGATACTGTAGCCAAAATGCTGTGTTGCTTATAGTACTGTGTGTATGTGCATAGTGAGGATGAGGACACTTTTGCACACTCACCTGTAAATCTGTTATGTTGTTGTTATCTGTTCCCAAATCTGTTCCCAAACCTTTTAGCTCAAGACCCAAAAGAGACATTATAGACGTCATTATAGACCCGGGACCCAAATATTTGAAAATATATTTTTTGCCACTCCGCATAATACAGACATTTTAAATAAAACAATAGTCCTTTTGTTGGCAGCCACCACACATCCACGCACGCACCCACACTGGTGAACAGGAATACAAAAGTTTGTAAAGTTCCAAGGGCTCTCGTCTGACAGACAGGGGCCCTCAGACATGCTGGGGTTTATATATATATTTTATTATTTAATAAACATTATTACATTTCCTGCATGATCTGTGGTCATAGGGTTAGGAATTCCAAACGGCTCCCCTGCTACACACACGCACGCACCCACATAACACACACGTACACACACAATACACACACACACACACACACACACACACACACACACACACGCACACACACACACACACACACACACACGCACATACACACGCACAGCGCACATGCACACACAGCTAGCAATATGAAATATCGACATGCACACGCTCCACACTTTCTTTCTTCTCCGGCAGCCACTCATGTGGAGGAACGACTGACCTTGTGCTTCCTGGGTGACGGCTGCCGGGTGTCAGGGGAGCCGTAGATTGCGACTCTGCCAATGACTGTGTGACTTTGGGTCGTAACTCTCCAAAACGGAGCGGTGTTGGCGGGTTGGGGGGGGGGGGGGAGGTGGCGGCGCGGCTGTGTCCTTGGCTAGGGGCTCATCTCAGCTCACATCACGCACACAGGCGGCCTGCTGTGGGCACTTTATGGCGGATCGAAGTCGCTCAAGTTTATGTGTTTGGGGGAGCTGTCGCGCCTCTGATAGGGGCGGCAATACATAACACGGGGTGTAATGGAGGAGGACAAGACAATCAATAGCCAGAGAGGCCGCTTGACCCGCGCTTTAAAATGACAAATCTGCAGCACAGGTCTGTGAGCGCTGTGCCGCTAAAAGGAAGCTTTCGGAGGCTGACGTCTGGCCGGTCCGGGCCGACTGCGGGAAACGAACCTGTGTGTGCACGGCACGCACCGACAACAACCACTGATGACATTCAGGGAGATTGTCATGTTGTCACATTCACTGAAATGACCACCAGGGATTTTGTGTGTGTGGGTGTGCGTGTATGTGTGCATGTGCATGCGTGTGCGTGTGCGTGTGCGTGTGTGTGTGTGTGTGTGTGAGAGATGAAAAACACGCTGTAAAAGCGCATATGAACGCAATTCTGTGCGCCTCCAGTCCGCGAGGCTGTTGTTGATTGACAGTCACTCTGTCGAATCACTTCCCTGTCATTCCCCACAGCCCTACGCAGAGCAGCACTGCTTTCATTGGCTTCAAGAGCTCACGCATGCACAAGATTTGAATAAAGTCAGTCGCGAAAAGCTTTATTCAAATTTCTCAGTCGGTCTGATGCGTGCGCTCAGCGTGAAATTGGGCGTTTTTTGGCGTATTGCGCAAGACGGGCTCCACGCCAGCCCCCATAGGAAATGAATGGTATACGTGCGCAAACATACGCGCAGTGTGAATAGGCCTTTAGACAGAGAGAGTCTCGGTTTCAATTGGAAGGCCAACCTGGCAGCAGGAGTGTTGTAAGTATGATGAGGCCTTCACCTGATGTGAAACCAGGCTTTTGTAGAAGAAGCCTCCTGTTTCCTGGCAGATAAAACACATCTGCTTGATAACACAATGCTCTCTCTCTCCCACACACACACAAACGCATGCACACACACACGTACACACACCCAAACGCACGTACACACACACACACACGCACACGCACAACACGCACGCAAGCACCCGCGCGCGCACACACACGCACGCGCGCGCGCACGCACGCACGCACGCACGCACGCACGCACGCACGCACGCACGCACGCACGCACGCACGCACACACACACACACACACACACACACACACACACTGTATGCATGCAAACAATTCATGCATAGTCTCTTTCTACCACACACAGTATTCCTTCTTTCCTTCTTCTCCTCCACCTTTTAGACATTATCTCTCTTTCTCTCTCATGTTCTACACCAGTGGTTCCCAAACTGTTTTAGCTCGAGACCCAAAAGAGAGATGAGACCCTCAAGCTTGTTATGAGCTTGGAGGTCGGCTATTTTCAGTGTGTGATACAACACTGAACTGGAGATGTGGCATAACGGCAAGTTCAGGAGAGTTTGGACAAGGCAATTCTCTTGAATGCCACCTTCAATTATGGCATGGAAAGGGGGCATTTGCGTTTCTTTCACCATAGTAAAAACTGCATTCATGGTCTGGAAAGGGCACTTTTTTACAGACAGATAAAAGAGGCTCAAGCCCCCTTTGATGTCTGAGGGTGACTCATCTTTCCTGAGGTGTCCCCTACCAGGGATTACCCCCGGATTACACTGCGCGTGCGTGCGTGCGTGCGTGCGTGCGTGCGTGCGTGCGTACATATTTTAATGACCGTTAAAATGCGGGGACATTTATTTTGGGATGTCAAATTGTATCTACAGTATGTATAGGCCTATTGTTCACTGCCCTTCTTCAGATGGACTGTTTTTGTGTTCACTGTCCTTATTACTGTAATCAAACCAACAATAAGGGAACATGGGAGGGACCAGGGACGTGCTGGGCCCCTGATTCAGCCCGGGAAAAAGAGTTGTAGAGGCCCTCATTGCGCGCTATAGAGAGAGATCTCTCTCTATAGCGCTGCTGCTACTCAAAGAGTTACCATTTCAGCCAGTGGGCCAATTACATAAGTTATATTTTGTCGTTGTCGGGTGGAAACCGTGTATGTCCAAAACCGTTTGTTTTGTATTTATCATTTAAAAAATGATTTAAACTATTGAAAACAGCCGATCTACAAGCACACAACGCCTCGCACCACGAGGCGTTGTGTGCTTGTAGATCTGCTGTTTTCACTACTTTTGTGCAACGGCCTTGTACGATGAAGCAGGGCTTTGCTTTGCGAAAAAAATGCATACATTTGAAACTTGGAGATACAAGGTTTCTGCCCGACAGTGACGATTTACTCTGTTGGCCGCCCAGCCCCCAAAATGGAACAAAGGCCGACATTTTATTTGTATTTTTTTCCTAATGGCTGGCCTGGACCGGCCGGGAATGAACCGGCCGTTCGGGAATTGTCCCGCTTTTCCCAATGGCCAGCAGGGATGGCCATTGGGCCATCCCTGCTGGCCAGGGATGCTATTGGGCCATGCACTGTCCCATAAAGCAACATCTTTGCAACATCTTCGCATAGAATTGATTTGACAAACAACAAGACCTGCGCCATCGATTGTAAAATCCACTATTAATGACTTCACTCGGCCCGTCGGGTGACATTATCGCCACAGAATCCTAATTAGATATCAAATCAAAGGGAACGTCGCTCTCGTTGCCCTGCCACCGCGGAGGATCAGGGTTTTGTCGCACCATCAATCAGCAACACATCTTTAACCACATGAACCCCATATGGGTAACCAGAGTTCCTCAGGGTTCAATGCTAGTGTATTTTCTGTTTTGTTATTGTGAGCTTCCACTGACAATAGCAGATGTAAGCTTGTTGGTCTGCTATTGTCAGTTGAAGCTTTCCTCACAATACCAATGCTGGGTTAAAATGTACATTCACGTTGGCTGGTGATGGAGGGGGAAAGAAACGCATAGTAGTACAGTAGAATTAGTAGAATTAGAAAAGCCTGATTGAACCCTACAACCCCACCCGTGCACTCAGATCAGCTAACTAACACAAGGATGCTGACAGAACCTTCGCTAAAAACCCCAGGGCAACGATCTACTCGCCCTAGACTCTTCGCCCTCCTGGCCGCCCCAAACTGTGGAATAAACTCCCTGTTGCACTTAGAACTATACAGACTCACTCCCTAGCTTCCGCCGTGGTCTGAAGACTCACCTCTTCAGACTCCACCTTAGCCCATAGCACTTACCGTAGCACTTGTCTTCCCCCAATGACCATACATGTCATTTACATAGCATTTTTACATTTTATGTTATACATTTTTATGAGGTTTTTACTGAATAGGTGCTTGGTCTACCTATTTTCTTAGATTAGCCAACTATTTATTTCCATTTGATGTACTGATGGTGATGTATTACTGCTAAATGCTTAAATTGTAAATTGTGGTACTGTACTAGTATTGCGCAAAAAGTCACGTGTCTCTTTTAGTGTGTGCTGATATGAGATGGGAGCGGGAGGGGTGGGAGATGGTGATGTGTGTGGAGTGGTGGGGTGGGGGGTGGTTGCATGAGGTACATAAGGGTGGGAGAAGGTAAGGGCTGGAGAAGCTCATTCATCAAGCCATTACTGGAGGTGGCTCCTGTGGTATTTGTGTCTGTCCATCAGAGGCAGACGGAGGAGAGAGGACAGGAAGAGACTCCCACAGGAGCAGCAGACCTTGGCCTCATCCCCCCTCCACCTCCTCCCACCTCCACCTCTCTCCGCCTCCCCGCCTCCTCCGCCCAGGGGCGTCACAAGAGGGGGGAAGTGGGACTGAGTTACTATAGGGCCCAAGGTGGAGGGGCCGACAAATAGCATGAAGCTCACAGCGCGGCAACCGAGAGCCGTGCTGCGAGCTTATAGATCTGCAATTTTTTGGAAACGTCATGGAAAATGTGTGCAAATCTTTGAATATATGTATTTTTTATTTTGAGATTGGGGGTCCGTGGCCAAATTCATCACATTTTTGGGGTTCCTTCACATGAAAACGTTTGAGCACCACTTGCATAGAAACATAGGGGTTTTTCGAAAACCTTTTTCACGATTTTTCAAAAATAGCAGATCTACAAGCTCGCAGCGCGGCACTCGGTGCCGCGCTGTGAGCTTGTATATCTGCTATTTTTCAATAGTTAGAGCACAGGGGCCCCACAGTGAATCCTTGTGCCCAGGGCCCAGAATTTGGTGCAACACCCCTGTCCCCGCCTCCTCTTTCCCATCTTTCTACTCTCTCTGCTTCTATACTCTCTCTCTCTCTCTCTCTCTCTCTCTCTCTCTCTCTCCTTTGAGAGTCCACCTTCTGACTGCTATTACAACCCCTCCTCCATCACTTCTTCTGCCCCCTCTATTACATCTACCGTCTTTCTCCAATTGCTCGTCTTTCTTCTACCCCCTCTCTGTGACTCGCACGCAGGCACGTGCACACATAGACATCAAAGGGGGCTTGAACCCCTGCCCTTTTACCCGTCTGTAAAAAGAGCCCTCTCCAGACCATGAATGCAGTTTTTACTATGGTGAAAGAAATGCAAATGCCTCCCTTTCCATTCCATACCTGAAGGCAGCATTAAAGAGAATTGCCTTAATTGTCCAAACTCTCCTGAACTTGAATGCAGCATCTAATATGTTGAAAGAATTGCCCTCTCTGTGTAGAAATAATGCGTATGAGGGGTTTAACGCACCGGAAATAGCCGACCTGCAAGCTTGGAGATCGGCTTGGAGGTCTTGGAGATCTGCTATTTTCGATATTTCCACCAAAGGCCCTTTTAGAAATTTCAGCCCCTGCCTCTCTAACATTCTCTGCACATGCCTGCTTGCACGCACACGCGTGCGCGCAACACATACACACTGTCTCTCTCTCTAACTCCTCACTGTCATCGTGTCTCTCACTCCCATCCTCTTCATGTCTCTCCCAAGAGGCAGCCCTTGACTCTCCGATGTTCCTTGTATGCCAAAAATTACTATTGACATTTTAATTCAGCTGCACCCAGTAGCGCACCCCCCTCCCCCCCACCTGCCTCGCTCTGGCTGTTCTGTGTGCTGATGGCTTATAGTAGCTGGAGGACATTTACATGTCAATGGGCCAGACAAAGAGATGCATCTCCATGCATGGAGATGTATGTACCGCGCCCCATGTCCTGTGCACAGCGCTCGGACCAATGGAGTTGTGGTGGCCTCTGTGGTAAGGAAAGAAAGCTTTATGCGCTGCGCTCTGTGCATATGCAATAGAGAAAGGACAGACCCCACTTCCAAGGGAAGACAGGCTATGCACACACTGCACTGCACACAAAATGTGGTGGAAACAGAGCGACAATTTCTTCTAACCACCTGCCCTCTATACCAAGACATTAGAGACGCATATGGGCTGTATTTTGATTGTCTTAAGTACCAGCTCTTATGCCTTAACTTAAAGGCCTGTCCATACTGATAGGACCACCAGATTTTTCGTCGGAGAGTTCCGACTTTCTGGCGTGCAGCTTTCCAAACTCTAATTCGGAGTAATGCTTTTCAGAAGATGCGAGTGAAGTCATTTTGTAGTTGAACCGGACCGTTCCGACGAAAACTTTGGTGGTCGGAGACAGTACCCAAAGTGAGTTTGAAAACCATACCTACTGGGAGAAATACAACAATGTGCGAACACAGCAGCAAGATTTGTGAACTGTTGCGATAAAATAAGGCTAGAGAATGGAATACAACCACCCTAGGGACTACAAACCATTGAATGGCATCCAGACCTGTTCTGTAGTCTTCAGTTGAGACTTGAGTACTATGTTGTCTCTCCCAGGGGGTTCTCAACTGGTTTGACCTTGGGTCTGATTTCATCGTGTTCTGTCACAATGTGATGTAGATAACACAGATACATTGTCATCTACTCCTGTTTCTAGATAATGGTTATTGTCTAGAAACAGGACAGCTATTGTTGCTTCTGTTTTTAACGAGTAGCACAACTTGCACTGTCCTCATGGTCTCTTCGCCATGTTTTAAATGTGGTGAGCTATAAAAAAAACAAAGTCTGTGTGTTGTGAACATGTGTAACTGAATAAAATGGGCTGTGCACCTGGCGGCCTGTAGGCCTCACAGCTGAAGGCCGGAGACCGTCCCTGTGTCCGTCCATCCGCCTGTCCGTCCGTCCCTGTGTCCGTCCGTCTGTCTGGGAACAGTGAATCTCCAGCCCCGTTGGACCGATCGGCATGAAACCTCCCTGGAAGAACCTCTGCAAGAATCATTTCACATAGGCCTATAATAACACCACCAGAAGGCAGAGTTTTGCTAAACACTTTTTAAAAATCACACCTAGTGTGAAGTGAGCTGTGCTATTTATGAGTTCATTTCATTAAGGGCCCATTCGTGGAACTTGTCATTGTGACCCTGGGCGTACAACAAACTTTGAGCGCTTTGTGCCAAGATGTAAGCCAGATGTAGGCCAGATGTACAGTGTATTACTAACTGGTGAACATGTATAAGTGTGTATGTGTACTGGTCTGTGGTAAACGATATGCTAAAACCCAGACAGTTTAAGTAATTAAGAGCCTACGGAGCAGTGTCTAGGTCTGTCTGTCACAATTAATACTCACAACCTGATATAAAAAACGCAAGTTTGCGCCCAACTTGCAACATTGTTGCAAGTTGGGCGCAAGTTGGCACCTAGACAGAGTGCAGTCTGTCTAATTTCAGGTAATAATCGTCAAGATTATTTGAACAAAATGCCTGAAATAATGAACGCAGCATCGGATTGCAAACTTTGCTGGCCCTCAATAAGCTACCTGGCCTGGCACAGAGAGACCTACTGATGTGCCATTTCAAAACTTCACACGTCCTGCCATTGGCAAAACAGTCGATTTCCAGGGGATTTGCAGAACATTGAGCTTGTAGATCGGCTATTCCTGAATTTTTTATGACCTTCTTTGACTTCAAAGTTTAAATATATCTATGAAGGTGGATTCTGCTTTTGAATGGGGATGGAGTGGTTTCTTGCGATTTGCGAGTTTCTCCAAAAATATACTCAATGTGAAAGGCAAAACAGAGAAAGAAACCTGTGGAAAAAAAATGCATTTTCAGGAAATCTTCAGGAACAGAGCAGCAAATACTGAAGAGTTGAAACGGCGTATACCGGTACGTATGCCCTGAGGACCACATTGTTCTAGTTATTCATATGCACACCCTGCACCTTAGTGCGTGTCTATATGTATGTGTGTGGCATGCGTGCAGAATGTAGGCCTGTGTGTGTTGTTTGAGCACCGTGTATCTGTATTTGTATGTATGTCTAAATATAGGGCATTAACGAAAAAGTCGACAAGTCGACTCAGTCGACTTCATTACACAAGTCGACTCCCCCCAAAGTAGAAAGTCGAAGTTGAAAAAAAATACTTTCTATTGTAAAAATAGCAGATCTACATGCTCACAACGCCTCGCGATAGCATCATCTGAGTCGAGTCGACTTTCAAAAATCACAAGTCGTTAATGCCCTAGTCTGAATGCATAAAAAAAACATGTGTTGGCCTAATACGTATGTACTGTATGTTGTGAGAGTGATTCTGTGTGTGTGTGTGTGTGTGTGTGTGTGTGTGTGTGTGTGTGTGTGTGTGTGTGTGTGTGTGAGTGTGTGTGTGATAGTGTGCATGTGCAAGCGTACGGTACATGCGTAGCAAAGCCCAAAGTGTCGAAACTCTGTGGATTTTAGTGTGTCCCTCACAAGAGGTTTCTTCATTCATGTATCTTCATTTGTGAAGCCTCTCATGGCGGTGCTTGGTCCCCTAATGCAACGTGTTATGATTAGCTAAAAGTAGACGCTCGATTTATACTTGGTTGCATGCTGGTGTCGCATATACCGAAAATAGCCGATCTACAAGCTCACAGTGTGTTGCAGGGCAACGCGTTGGGAGCTAGTAGATCGTGGATTGTCTATTTTCGGCACGAGACAGCAGGTGCTCGTAACCAAGCACAAATTAAGCATTGCGGTATCGCCGCTGAGCCCGGTCCCCAAGTGCACTAGCTGCCTTCTGCTTTGTTATGATTAGCTAAAAGGAGATGCATTGCATATGTAAATTAGCTGTTTTGGAGAGAGAGAGAGAGAGAGAGAGAGAGAGGGAGCTGCAGCCGGTGAGAGGGGGGGGGGATAGCATCGATCTGGTCTTTATACGTGTGGCCAGGGTTAAGTGTTCCGTTTCCATTAGGACCAGATTCATGCAGGGGGATTGTATAATTATGCCAGAGTCAATCCCTATTACTGCTTAGCACTATCGAACAGCTGCTTACATTAATAAAAACGCATGTCAAATTCAGAGCAAAGAGCTGTTTTGTGTGTGTGTGCGCGTGCGTGCGTGCGTGCGTGCATGCGTGCGTGTGTACTGTATACAAGTACGAGTGTCAATATATACAGGAAGGCCGCAGGAAAATGTCTGTCTCAGCCTCAACTCTTCAACCTTTGTGTCTCTTTCCCTGAGGACAACAAGCCATCTCCTCTCTTCTCCAGAGACCACATCAGGCTGTGGCTTTTCCCCTAGTTACCTTTCTGTGGGAGCTTGCAAGCCTGACCCCGCTGACCTCAGAGCCAGCCACTGCTGGGCACAAAGACACTCAGCCAAGTTCAAGTAGCAATTTACAATTTAGGCATTTAGCAGGGGAGTTCCGGACTAGCCGTTTTAACCATGTTAATCTGATGATGATGATGTCCAAGAACAATCTGTATAGTTTTTTTTTTTTTGCATCTCTACTCCTTGCTAAATTGTTTATTTGCATCGCTCGACAATTCCTTTTTTTGTTTACATCTGACTCTCATAATGACGGAAATGTCTACAAAAAGTGTTGTGTCTGTCTCCGATCAGATTGATCAGTAGAAAGTCACTTTTTCCTGGCCTCTACCACTTGTTAATGGATGGAATCACATCAGATTGTCATAAGAAAAGCAAGGACTAGGATCCTACAGTAAACCAAGAATCAGTCTAACAGTATCCATTATATTCCATATAATATAATATTCCACATAGAATATAGCAAAAGCATTGCAACTCTCTGATCAAACTTCTTCTGTTGATTTGTCGTATAATAGGCCTTCCTAATCGGGAGATAAGCGGTGTCAGGTCGCATACACAAACTTTAGAAGACAATCGTAGCCAATCAGGAGAGAATATCGGAAATGGGACAGATCCATGTTAATGACATCACTCTAGAAATACTGTGTACCGCTTTGCGTGATTTTAGGGCAAAATGTGAAGGAGCAGTGTCCAAAAATGTGCTTTGCAAGAATCGGCCTCATGGTGGCTGTAGAAGAGGGGCATGTGAGAAATGAGGGGTGGAGATTGGGGTTTGGCAGCCAAGGAGTGTATGTGCAAAGTTTGGCATGGATAGGGGCAACGTTGGCGGACATATGAGTTGTGGAAAAGTGTGACATGACGGACCGATTGACAGACTGACAGACTGACAGACAGACTGACAGACTGACTGACTGACTGACTGACTGACTGACTGACAGACTGACTGACTGACAGCCGGTGGAGGTTTCTGATAGTAACTGTGACCTGACGGTCGCAATTAATGCTAATTAAATTGAAGGATCAGACTAAAGTCTTTCATATATTTTATTCAAGCTGGCTTATTGGTAAAAGATGCATTCCAGCCTGATAAAGCAGCTGTGCTTCATAGTCTGCCATGCTAACCCAATTTGTATTCCGAGAGGTAGTTAAAACACTTCACACAGTATTGAGAAATGTCCTCAAACAAATTCAATGCCTAGGATTGCACCACTTTTGTATTCCTAATCACAGTTGCTGTTTCATTTGACAATCTTTTTTAAATAGCAAAAATAAGAGATCTACAAGCTTGTGATCTAGCCTACTAAATTCGGAGTGCATGGGCAGGATCAGCCAGATCTGCTAGTTTCATGATTTATGTCATTTAAAACATTTAAAATAGGGATATGCCAAAGATGAAAGTGGTTAAACACATATTCAGTCAAATCCAAAAAAAGGACTATCAGTACATCACTCTGACATTCAACTTTTGATGTCATCAGTGCACAAAGCTCGGTCAACTGTGGTTGGGTGTAATGTGCAAGGTAGCAGTTGATAGACTTGGTTCTAAATCCATGGGAGGGATTATGGATTTCTGATCCATCCAGTGGTTTTATGAGCTGTCGTATAACGCAGGGACATTTTTGACAAGGATAGGAATGTATGTGCATGTGTAGTGAGGAGTGTGTAGGTGGACATTCTCCTCCATGGAAGGCTGTGGCGAACCAGCAATATGACTGCCTTCTCCGAGTCTCACGCCGATTAGAAAGTATTGTAGCGCTGATCAGAGAGATAGCTGGGAGGTAGAGAGACAGACAGACAGACAATCTCAATGTTTTATTGATGGAGATAGGAGCATGGACGGTCGATTAGATGCAGAGCAAGAGAGAGACAGAGACTGCTGATGCTGTCATACAGGCGTCTAGTTCAACGTTAAACTGGTTCAACTAAACGTCAGTTTAGTTTAGCAGTTTAATGCATGAAATGACATTTCACCATTACTACCATTGTCATGTAGTAGGTGCAGTGGATGCAACTTCTGTGGACTATGTAGCTGGCATACAAGAAGGCACTATTCACCGGTGGAAAATAGTCTTGTGTGGCCAGAAAGTTGACTCCGCGATTTGCAAATACTCCTGTCATACAGTCTGGAATAATGTAAGAAGAACGATGAGTATCCTGTTAAAGCGGAAGTGAAACCTCCTCCCCACTTCCGTTTCGTTTTTAACATCGCGCACATTTATCCTAATATAAATAAAAATCATCTAAGCATATTTTAAGCTTGCTGCTTAGCAGAAATGACATTTTAAAATACATTTTCATGAACAGAAATTTCAGCTTCCATTACTCGCTAGGAGGTGTAGTTCGATCAGACTCTATATAGCATTCGGAGATTGTGGAATAATTGTCTGGCTACGTGAGACTACCGGTGGAATCTACCAATCTGACGAGTCTACCTGGCGGCCCTTCCCGTGAACAGCTTCCGGGAAGAGATAAGTATTTCTGTCCGCTGTCGGAATGGCAATCGGTGGACTTCCAGGCTCATGAGAACAACTACAGAGAGAGTACGTTAACACCAAGAACTTGTTTCCTCTGGTGATCCCACTGACTGGTTGTAAAAAAATATATATATATATATATATATTTCCTAGCCTTCCTCTGCACGAATGTATCAAAAACATTCCACTTCTTTTTGAAAATAGCATATGTGAGCTTAGATCGTCTATTTTCAAATGAATAGCCGATGCTCATGTGGCCTACAGGTCGCTTTTCTTTCAGGCTTATTTTCATAGATCTGGTTGCTTGTTTTTCTCGCAAGATGCCATACCGCAGGACTGACACAGGCTGGCCTGGCAGCCCGGCTATGGTACTGCTATGGTACTGTATGTTCTTATTTATTCAACAAACACAAAAATAAACCTTTAACTAAGAAAGTTAACATTTACATTGAGCTTTTTATGGTCTCACACTACACGTACGCGTGGATGGAAACATTGACATCAACACGAAAGATGGGAACAGAACCCAAAGTGTTGGTATACAGTAAATTCTTTATTACAAAGAACTTCATACAGTAAGTAACATTCTATGATTGAATGTATGAAAGATGCTGTAAAAACAACAACAAAAAACAACAACAACGTATTGTTAATACAACTATAGATCATCTGTGTTTATGATGCCGCATTACTGACCAGCTTTATTGAAGCAAAACATTTCCCCTTGTCATATCTTAATGGAATTATAACTACCATCTCACCATGATCTTGTACACTGCATGCCGTGTCCAATCATTTAGATATACTGTAGGTGCTATGCTCTCTCTCTCTCTCTCTCTCTCTCTCTCTCTCTCTGAGTGGGTGTGTGTGAGCGGGCGGCGGAGAGTTTGCTGCGGAGCGAGTGAGTCTTTGTTCTCTGTTTTTCTTTTCATGCTTTCTCGAGTTGTTGTTCTTGGCTGATTGTTTTTATTGCTTAGTGTTGTTCAATCCCCCGCTGTAAGGAGCGGGGATTGTGTTCTTTAGCCGCGGCGGCGGCTCAGTGCGGCCGTAAAGGTCGTTTTAGCGTCATGGATTTTATTAATCTGACGCGGAAACATGGGTTTAAGATCGCACCAAGTTTCCCCTGCTCGGTGGAGGACTGTAGCTTGGCTGTCGCTAAAGTTGTGGGAGCGACAAGCATAAAATCTGCTGCTAGGATGAACGGTGGCATTGTTATCTTTGTTGATGAGGTAGAGAAGGCAATCGCTGTTGTCACTAAAGGCGTGGAAATTAACAACACGTTTGTGTCAGTATTGCCTCTCGCTACACCAGCAACAAAGGTCCATTTGTCAAACGTCCCACCGTTTATAAGCGATGAGATTATTGTCCAAGAGTTGGCCAGGTTTGGCAAGGTGGTGTCGCCAATAAAAAAGTTGCCGTCAGGCTGTAAATCGCCTGATTTAAAACACGTGGTGTCACACAGGAGGATTGTGTACATGATTTTGAATGACAGAGACCACGATTTGAAAATAAATTTCAAGCTCTCTGTAGGTGGTTTTGATTACACACTTTATGCCACTACAGAGAGAATGAAATGTTTCGGGTGCGGGGAGGAGGGACACCTGGTCAGGTCTTGTTCTGCAGAGCGGCCGTCCACTTCTACTGATGTAGGGGCGGGTGGGGTGGCTAGAGGGGGGAGGGGGGGCACGCCGTGGGGTCGCCCTGCTGCTAGGGAGACAGGAAAGAGAAGTGAAAGTGGGGAGGGTGTTGGACAGGAGACTGAAGCTGTTAATGGGCAGCAAGAGAACAGTGGAGGGGGAGGAGAGGAGGTGGATGGTGGTGATCAGCCTGCTGCTAGCTTTGAAAATGATTTGGTGAGCACCCAGGAGGACAGTGGTCCTAAAGACAGTCAAGAGGGGGATGGAGAGAGTGATGCGGGGGGGCCCGCTGCAAGGAGTGAGGGTGGAGTAGAGGGGCTGCTGGGTATGGAGGTGGACATGGGAAAGGAGGAGGATGGTTTTAAGGTTGTCGGGAACAAAAGGAAGGCAAAAAAAGGCCTACGTGGTTCACAAGCAAAGAAAGTGACAGAGGACAAAGTTGAAAACCTGACAGAACAGGGAGATGCTACATCTGATTTAATTCTAGATGGGGCGTGGGAGAGTGAACTGTCAGAGGAGGAGCTAGTTAGCTATGGTGTGGCAGCAATGAAGCAGTTTTTACACAAAACGAAAAACGCCAAAGGGGTAAAAGTGGGGAGTTTCTTCCCTCGGAAGAAATCATTCATTCAGTCAGTGAAGTCAAACCTGAAAGAAAAAGGCAGGGATGGTTTTACCAGAACAGAGATGTACAGGATGAAAAAGTTTTTAACCCTTGCAAACCAAGAAGTAGATAGTGATAATGGAAAGCAAACCGACTAATATTTTTGTATTATCTATGGGTTGGTTAATACTTGCTATCTGGGTGGTTTCCTCCTTTTTTTTAATGAGTGAGTTCAGAATTGCCACCCTTAACCTCAACGGTGCACGAGATATGAAAAAAAGGGCAATGCTATACGAGTTAGTGAGACTGAAAAAGATTGATGTACTGTTAATGCAAGAGACACACACTGATGAGAAAAATGAAATTGATTGGAAGGCAGAATGGGAGGGAGAGTTATGCCTTAGTTCTTTAAACTCAATGAGTGGGGGGGTTGGCATTTTGTTTTCAAAGAGCTTCACTCCAATTTCATTAGAGGTACAGACTAAAGTAGAGGGGAGACTTATTATGGTTAAGGCAAAATTTGAAAAGTGTAATCTTGTCTTGGTTAACATATATGCACCTGTAAATGGGCTGGAGAGGGTTATTGTGTTGAACGAGCTCAATGATATGTTAATGAGTTGCAACTCAGATGATTTCCTGTGTCTCGGTGGGGACTTCAACTGTACTCAAGATGAGCGAGACAGGAATCACATGGAGCCTCATAAACCGTCACAAAGAGTGATGAATAATATTGTTGCAACACATGATCTAAGGGACATGTGGAGAGAGCTGCACATTAATGAGAGGCAGTACACATGGGCTCATGTAAAAGAAAACTGTATGTCTCTGGCCAGACTTGATAGGTTGTATTGTTACAAACACCAATTTAATGTGGTTAAGAGATGTCAAATATCACCGGTTGGTTTTTCTGATCATGCCATAGTAGTGACTGATGTTTTCATTGCAAACATAAAGCCAAGGAGTGCTTTTTGGCACTTCAATGCTACTCTACTTTATGACACCAATTTTAAAGAGGGCCTTAAGTTTTTTTGGAAAAACTTTAAGAGTGAAAAACAGAGTTTTACATCTCTTAGCCAATGGTGGGACTATGGGAAGGTTCAGATTAAACAATTTTGTCAACAGTACACTCTCAATGTCACAAGGAACACTACTAGATCATTGAGAGATCTAGAGATTGAGTTGGTGGAACTGGAGAGGGTTGTTGAGTCCACAGGAAATCGAGGACATTTTGAAGTCCTCAAAGCTAAAAAAGGTAAACTCGAAGACCTACTGGGCATAAAAGCACAGGGCGCTTTGGTGCGGTCTAGGTTTCAGAGCGCAAACCAGATGGATGCACCTTCTGGGTTCTTCTTTGGCCTTGAGAAAAGAAATGGGCAGAGCAGGACGCTACACACTCTACGCTCCGCTGAAGGGCGGGAGCTAACTGACGCTGGAGAGATACGGCGTGCAGCAGCTGGGTTCTATGGTGAACTCTATAGAACTGAATACACAGAAAATGAACAACTGTTCTCTTCTTTCTGTGACGGACTGCCTCAGATTCCTGCTGAGGGGGACCCTGGTCATGGGGGGCCTCTGACATTGGCAGAGCTGCATGCAGCGCTACAGGGCATGGAGTGCGGCAAGGCTCCAGGCATTGACGGACTGACTGTTGAGTTTTATAAGGCTTTCTGGGAGGAGTTGCGTGAGGACTTGCTAGAAGTACTGAATGAAAGCTTTGTAGAAATGTCTTTACCGTTAAGTTGCCGGAGGGCCGTGATTACTCTGTTGCCCAAGAAGGGAGATCTGCAGGACATTAAAAACTGGCGTCCGGTGTCGCTGCTCTGCACAGATTACAAGATCCTGTCTAAAGCTCTGGCCAATAGACTCAGAGAGGTGCTAGACCAGGTTATCCACATAGACCAAACCTATTGTGTGCCCAGTAGGTCCATTGTAGACAATGTGTCTTTAATTCGGGATGTTTTGGACGTCTCTAGTTCATTGGGTTTAAACCTTGGGCTCATTTCGCTGGACCAAGAAAAGGCTTTTGACAGGGTGGAGCATCTGTACCTGTGGAAGATCTTGGAGTATTATGGTCTCCACCCAGGTCTTATAGCCATGATCAAAGTTTTGTACCAAGACATTGAGAGTGTCCTGAAGATAAATGGAGGGTTAAGTGCACCGTTCAGAGTAGAGCGTGGGGTACGGCAGGGTTGTTCGCTGTCCGGGATGTTGTACACGCTATCCATTGAACCTCTGCTGCACAGAATAAGATCTGATACTAAGGGTTTGTTTTTACCGGGGCTTAACACAGCGCAGGTCCTTTCGGCATATGCAGATGATGTGTTGGCCCTGATAACTAAACAAGAGGATGCTGACGAGTTGGGAAGGGTTGTTAATGAGTTTAGTTCCTTAACAAAGGCAAAAGTGAATTGGGGAAAGAGCGAAGCTTTAGCAGTGGGGAGGTGGGCTGGTGGGCTTCCAAAATTACCAGGAGGTTTAAGTTGGAAGAGAGGGGGCATAAAGTACTTGGGTGTATACATGGGGGATGATGCGACTGTGAGTAAGAACTGGGAAGGTGTGTTGGAAAAGGTACAAGGTAAACTCAACAAATGGAGATGGTTACTACCCAAAATGTCATTCAGGGGGAGAACTTTAGTAATTAATAACCTGGTGGCCTCCACTTTGTGGCATAGAGTAGCTTGTATGGAGCCGCCCAAGGAGCTTGTAAAAAAGATACAGGCTGTATTGGTTGATTTTTTCTGGGACAGGTTACATTGGGTACCCCAGGGAGTGCTTTTTTTGCCAAAGGAGGAGGGGGGACAAGGTTTAGTCCATATTGAGAGTAGAGTCAAGGCCTTTCGATTACAGTTTTTACAAAGGTATCTCACAACTGGAAGTAAGTTTCTGGTTTGGAAGAATGTTGCCAGTACTATTCTCAGGAGAGTAAATGGTCTGGGGATTGATGCTGCTTTGTTTTTTATGGACACTAATTTCATTAACCTGACCGAACTGTCACCTTTCTATAAAGGAGTGTTCAAGGCGTGGGCTATGTTTAACACGACCATGATGGAGCCTACTAGTACTGCGTCCCTGTACTGGTTCCTGGAGGAGCCGCTGGTGGGCGGGACCAGAATGGACATACAGGACCGTTCAACACCGGGCCTCACTCACATCTTGTGCACCAATGGAGTGGTTACTCTAAAGAAACTAGTGGATGTAGCTGGGCCAAGTCTAACAGAGGTACGAGCTGTAGCGGAGCTGCTGGGGCTGAGATCGCTTCGCTATGTGGAGTACATTCTAAGAAGGTGGGCGGGAAAACTGTCTGAACAGGAAACTGAACTGTTAAGGGTGTACA